>NC_052051.1:121819505-122157005 GCF_903992535.2 Arvicola amphibius | reverse complement strand
AGCCCCATGTCCTAGTTCGAGGGCAAGGCATGTTGGGTCGTTGACAACTCAGAACCTGGGAGTGTTGACAGGGGTAGGGCCTGCTTACAGAATCTGGAAGCTCTTAACACAAGGCCTTCAATGGGGAAAGGGTCTGGCAACGAGGGTGCCAGGTGATGGCTGAGAATCAGGACCAACCTGGTCGTGGCAGCTGTTCCCTGACAGAAGGATCATTCTGCCATCATTCTAAAAGAAGACTGTGGAAGGCATCGTAGATGCAGAGCACCCTGACCCAGATATACCGGCTGTGTTCGGAGTTGTACTCAAGTTCTAGACAGGGCAGCTGGCTGAACAAAAGCCACTCGGGCCTGCAGCCTGCTGAAAACTGAAGGCCGCAGAAGCCCTTAGTTCAGAGCCATGTAGGAGCTTGAGCTTTGGCTCGTTATTTGTGAAGTAGAGGAAGGGTTGTAGTGCACTGTCAGTCTGGTTCAGTCGGGCTATACTAGGAGGCTGGTAGTTACCATTCAAATCCCTCCAGGTTAGTCCTGGCAATTTAGTGATGACATGAGGAATTGGGAATGCCTGAACTGCAAGGATGGAGATTTCAGTATATGACATTAACAAGGACTTGGAAGATAGAGACCAAGATTACGGGGATAATATGGTCCCATTGACTATTCAATGGCAATCAGTGATAGACAGACAAAACAGAGGAAGTATCTCACCTTTAAAGTGGATTTCTGTACTTTGAATACTCTTTAGCTAAAATAAGATACATAAGGCTCCAAGACCAAGCTCTCCTTTTTCCAACCTTGGTCATTTCCCTGTGTTTACTAGCAGGAGACTACATTTTAAAGTCACAATTACACACAACACAACTGGTGGGTTCAAAAGGGACTTAACTAAGGCATCAGTGACATGTTTCCAAGGCTTAGGATGTGGTTCTCACAAGTGCCGTTGCTTTGAGGAGCTAGAATCAGTGTGCACAGTATCCAAAGACTGCTATCACTGGGGAAGAGGGAAAGCAGGAGCCGAGGTAGGTGTGGCACTTAGGTGACAGAAATAAAAGGAATTTTTCAGGGGATAACAGGGAACCCAGAGCCAGTGGATAAGTGAGTCTTGTTTAAGAAGTTTTGGAGTTCTTAACAGCATCTTATACATGAAAATAACAAGCACCCCAGATCAACTCCCTGGATGAGACCCACACCAACACTTGAACAGTATATATAGTCTTTGGGACTTGCTGCCAGTAACTCACATGACCTATGAGTAATATTGAACTCACAGTGATTTTAATAATCCCTGAAGAATTCCCTGGACCAAAGGTAGCATGTCATTCTCCTGTCAAGAACATGGGTTCCTGTTAGGTTGCTATGCTAGTCTTTCGATTATATTCAAGGCACAACGTTTAGTGGTACACTTCTCTTTATAATTAGCTGGGTGATTAGTGAAATTGCTTGGTGATTTTGTTCCTTCAATTTAATACACATTCACAGGGAGTCTGAAGGTGACACACTGCTTAGTGAGCAGAGGCGCATTTGCAGTTGGGTCATAACATTTCCACAAAATGAAGAGAAATGGAAATATTCTCCAGAGATTATCATCAATTATGGCTGTATAAATATGCCACAAAATTACAATGGCTGGTCTATTTATGCGGAGGGATGTTTGTGACAACAGCGGCTCTTTGAAAGTGCAGTGATCTAGAGAAGGGACGGTGCCTCCCATTTCTAAACATTGCTCGAAAATAAGATTCTAGAGGACAAAAGAAGATCTGAATGACACCGTTTTAGATAGTTGACTTGTCAAAGGGGCATATACATGTGTGTGCATCAATATATGTATCTATCTATGTTCCCATACACGCGTATGTGTACATATATGTATATGTGCATGCATCTATATATGTTCTTTACTGTTACAAGTTACCCGTATCCTTCCCTTCAAACACACATCCATACATGAAGCTGTTTGCTTAGGAAATGCCAGCCAGACTGTAGCTGTTTGGCTAAGTCAAAGTTCCGACTGGGGCTGGGAGTGTAGTGGAGTGGGAGAATGTCCTCCACATGCTCAAAGTGGAGAAGGCTTGGTCCCCAAAAGTAGGCACTATTTTGTGAGGTGGTTAAAATGAGGAGCCCCCAGGAGCATGGCACTGAAGGACAAATTCAGTCCTCTGCTCCTTGGTCTCCTTTCTGCTTTCTGGCCTCTGGTGTGTAAGCAGCTTTGCTTCTCCACACCGCTCTGTATGGAGAGTGGAAGGTGGCCCTATGTTAGCACTCCCTGCCCTTGTCATCAGCTCTCTCTGCAGCAAAGACAGGACAAATGCAGAAGCTTGTTGAGCTCCATTTATAAGTTCGTCTTTGGCATTTCACAAGCAGGGGAACCCTGGAAGTTTTTCTTCTAGTCTGTTAGTTCCTGGTTTTAGCATACAGGCCCCTCAGGTTGTTGCATCCGTGTTAATAGCCTCTAAACAGCAAGGGGCACAATGCAAAGGACAGAACTGTGAAAAGTGTGAGGCAGTATTTGTTTTTTGTTTTTTGTTTTTTGTTTTTTGTTTTTTTTTTTTTTTTTTTTTGGTTTTTCGAGACAGGGTTTCTCTGCAGCTTATTTAGAGCCTGTCCTGGAACTAGCTCTTGTAGACCAGGTTGGCCTCGAACTCACAGAGATCCGCCTGCCTCTGCCTCCCAAGTGCTGGGATTAAAGGCGTGCGCCACCACCGCCCGGCTGTGAGGCAGTATTTGTAAACCATGCATCTAATGAGTGATTAATATAAAAGATACATTGCCTTAGGTTGATTTCCATTGCCGAGATAAAGACCATGACCAAAAGCAACTTAGGAAGGAAAGGTCTTACTTCACCCTGGCCTTGACAAATCTGTGGGGGCATTTTCTTAGCTGAGATTGCCTCTTCTTATATGAATTCATTTGTATCAAGTTGACAAAAGAGCAACTAACACATATGTTAATAATGCAAGATAATGCAATAGCAAGGAAAGCAGAGGACCTGATTCATAAAGATATGAAGTACTTGAACAGTCATTTCATAAAGAATACATTCCAAAGTGTTTGCAAAGACCTGCTATCACGAATCATAAAACAATGAAAATTGAAACCTCAGTGTAGCATTGATTCGTAAGTTACTTCTACTGTTCACATGACTAAATACTTATTGGGGATAACTTAATGGAAAAAGGGGTCATTCTGGCTCATGAATTAAGAAGGTCCAGAATGGTGGGAAATAGATGGTGGCAGAGCTTTTATCTTGATGGTCAGGGAATAGAGAGAGATTGGCCAGAAAGTGGGGTCAGGCTAAGACCCCCATGGCCCACTGTTAGTGTCCCATATCATCTAGCTAAGCCCTACATCCCAGAGGTTCCACGAGCTTCCAGGAAAGTACCAAATCACCTTTAGGTTCAGCTGTAAATCACAAGCCTATAGGGAATGTTTCACACTTAAACCCACGAGAGAAGCTGTTATTAAACGGAGTAAGAACAGCAGCTATCCTATTGTGAACTATTGGTAGGAAGAATGTAAGTAACATCATTATGGAAACCAATTGGAGGGCCCTCAAAAGCTCAAGGCTAGAATCATTGTAGAATTCACAAGTCCACTTTTTAATGTATTTCTGGAGCATGACATTGTCTCAGGACATAGTTTCAGTCCCTTGTTTATTGTGGAATTACCTACAATAGCTTAGGTATAAAATCAAATGAAGTGTTCATAGGTAGCTGCATTGGTTTTTATTAAATATACATACTACATATATGCTATATATATTCTATTATATATCTCTGTGGCTATAGTTCATAGTGCATTATATATTTAAACTTTACCAATAGATTAGATTTCAAGTAGTCTCACCACCATGCCTAAAGCAATAACTGTGTAAAGTAGTAGATATATTAACTATCCTGATACCAGTGATTAATTTAGCATATATATATATGTATATATATATATCAAAATATTGCAGTGTACACTTTATTTACTATTTGTTAATTATATCTTAATTCAGTGGGGGAAATACCGCAATGATATTGTGGCTGAAGGCCAGAGTTCCAGTTACTGAAGAGTGGTTCCTCCATTAGATGTTGTGTTTCAAGTGCTTCTTTCAGTTCACCGTGTGATGTACCATGCAGCGTCTCAGCTGACAAGAAGCTTGAAAGACACTGGTTTTGTCAAGTCTGCTTTCTTTGTATGTGTGTGCGGTGACTCCCCAAGCTTGGTGGCTTTAGTTGAAAGACGTATTTGTGAATTCCATAGGCCATCTCCTCTAATATTAGAAATAGTACTTTAGTTTGAAGGCGTTACCTACGCTGATGGGTCCAAAGGTTCTTGTGAGATTACGATTGTTGGCACCATGATTATTCATGGTCAGGAGCACAGTACGGTAGGCAGAAACGGCAGGAGACTTCCCAGCTCAGTGTTCTCTGTTACACAGTTGCGGCCGTTCTTCATTTGTTATTCACAGGTCTTACTTTCCCGTGGCGCAGCTACAGCAGTCTAAGAAAAGCCATTTATGTTAAAGGTGACATTGCTCTCTCTCTTGGAGCATGCACTTGCCAAGGAATTCATTAGCCAGACAGGTGTTGATGTCACTGTCAAATCGCAATTGCTAATTTTTTTGTTTCTACTTATGGGAATAACAAGCTATTAGACATTAATAAGCAGCAAGGAACTTTCTATGACCCCTCTCTAAATATAGGTGACCTGAAAGAAACAGCAGCCATTATTACAAGGGCAATGTACTAGCATGGCATCCTTACCGCAAACTTCAAATCACACAAGTTCATAAGTTACCTGGGATTCATATGCTGAGATTAGTTGAAAACACTTTACTGAATGTATAAAATCAGTTCAGGAGGCATCTGGGGTCGCTCGTGATAAGAAAAACCATCAAATAACACATGAAGGATTTCAATGTTGCTTTCGCACCACATACAGATGGTTCAGAAGGCAATAAAAATGGGTGGGGGGGGCAAGAGGGTTAAATTAGCATTGAAGCCTGAGTTTATCTGTAGAGGGGTAAGTTTCAGGGCTGCTGTTCAGAGATACTTGGCTTTGCAGGATTAGTTATGCAGGCAAAACAAAACAAAACAATGAATCAAAGATATTTTCGCACTTAAGACAAACTGGAGGTGACAGCCACTGTGGGAAAGACACAAGACGTATAATTTGGAAAGAAAACTGTTTGTAACTTTAAATGGTGCAAAAACTCTGAGTGAGAAAAATGGTCAGAAATGAAGGGAGACAGCTCATGGTGGAGGGAAGGAGGTCTGAGTACAACACTCCATACATGGGTGAGTCACAGACCCTCCTGGGATTGCTGTCCATGTTTCCTGGGTTGTATTTTATTCCAAGGTGTCTTGTCCATGCCCCACAGAAAATACATTAAAACAGGAAGGATGGCTCCACATTTTAGGCCAACCTAGAACTTGTGATTGCCATTAAAAAATAGAGACAGGAAATTTGAAGTTGAAGCAGGGTCAGGACAATGCTCTGGTGCGGGAGGATTGTCTGTAATCTGTCAGTCATGTTTTAAATAAATGCTGATTGGCCAGGCAGAAAGTATAGGTGGGAAAACCAGACAGGAAGTAAAAATGATGCAATGAGAACAGGAGAATTCTGGGAAGGAGGATGTTGATTCCTCCCACTCCTGCCCAGATCACCGAAGCAGCAGGATGTGATCTGCCCCACTGAAAAAGGTACTGAGCCACATGGCTAAAATAGATAAGAATAATGGGTTAATATAAGCTACAAGAGCTAATAAGTAGCCTGACCTAATGGGCCAATCAATTTTATAATTTATGGAGATCTCTGTGTGATTTTCTTTGGGGCTTGCCAGCTGTGGGGTACCGGGCAGGACAGAAACCCCAACAAGCAGGCCCCCCTCATGTTACAGTGCTCCTTAAGAGTTAGATTGGAAGGCTAGAAGACACAGGGAAAGGACATTTAGGAAGAACAGCTCACCCCAGTTCCATCAGGGCATTGTACAGCTGCAGGGTCTTGAGGGTATGGATGATCCTAGGGAGATCCAGCTAGAGTCCCAGGTTAGACTTAAGGGATCTCAGCAGTATGTTATAGTGTTATGTTGGATGCCTTATTTCCCTTGGTCACCCTAGGTAGAGATTTGGAGATTAGCTTGGCAGTCTAAAGAGTTCCCATCAAAACTTCAAATAGTACTGGAGAAAAATCTGAGGGCTCAGTTCTGTGTTTTGGTTAGATGCCAAGCCTGGCTGTTTGGAGGGCCTCTTAGGGAAAGGAGGGAGGATTCCTTACAACAGACAGTGATTCCAAACATTGACCTTGACCTTTCAGAGATGGTTGGACAGTTGGGGTTGCAGAGCATCCCTCAGGGCTTCAGATAGCTCTTTCTCTGTGAGTCAGGGCTGAGAACAGCTTCTGGTTTTGCTTAGTACTCTGAGTGAATTCCCTCAGCTGGATCTCCGTACTTGAGCTGGCAGCTGGAGCAATCAAAATTGTTCTACAAGTACACTCCATAGTTACGTAAAGGTTCAAGGAATTAGGATCAATGTCAGAAAACCTGTTTAAGATGGCATTTCAGTGGCTAGATGCCCAGTGGCTGAGTGCATTCATGCTTCATTTGGATACTTCCTACCTCTATGATCATGGGTATGGAGTGATTTTGTGACCCCCTTTATCTTAGTTTTTCTATCTGTAGAGTGGATGTAATAACAAAGGCCCATGTTGCTGGATTTTGGAGCTGGTTAAATGAGCTTGTGCTTATGAGATGCTAAACATTGTGCAGAACTTATTGTGCAGAACTGAATCAATGAGGCTGTTGTGATTTCTGATGAGTGATGGGGCTGGGTTGTCTCTGATGATTCCCTTGAGGCTCTCAGCCCTGGGATGTAGTGACTCATCAGCCAGTAGCCTAGGCTTTTGAAATATGTGAAGACAATATTCCCAGACCCAAAAGAAGCCAGGAGACTGAAATCCTGAGAAGAAATAAAGAACATGGAAGAAAAGAGGTAGGTGTGGCTACATCTCTATGATAATGGGATCTTCAAGCATCTGTGAGGCTCTGAACACTGGAATTAAGGCCCCCAATACTATAATAATATAAGTACCAGGGTAATGATCTTGGAAAACAAAATATGTCAATATTTAGGAAAATCCCAGGGTTTGACTTTGTAAAAAATTGCTGAAATTTCTGTTGTCTGTGCAGTGTTTCCAGAGACTCCTGTTGTGGGGAGGCCACTTCTTGGTTCCTGGATGCCCCGCCCTGAAATAATCACACAGAAACTGTATTAATTAAATCACTGCTTGGTCCATTAGCTCTAGCTTCTTATTGGCTAACTCATATATTAATTTAACCCATTTCTATTAATCTATGGATTGCCACGAGGCTGTGACTTACTGAGAAAAGTTTCCGTGCCTGTCTCTGGCAGGGCTATATGACTTCTCCTGACTCCATCTCCTTTCTCCCAGCATTCCATTTTGTTATCCCTGCCTAGCTCTGTTCCCCTATAGCTCTGCTGTAAGCCCAAAGGTGATATGGGATTTCCCTCTGTATGCTTTGAATATCATTGGTTAATAAAGGAACTGCTTTGGGCCTTATTGGGCCTTATTGGTTGATGAATAGAGCTATTTTTGACAATGGCTTAGCAGAGTAAAGCCAGGCAAGAAATCTGAACAGAGATAGTGTTAGAGAGGAGGTAAAATCAAAGAGACACCATGAAGCCACCAAAGGAGTAATATGCCACACTGATAAGCCACAGCCTCATGGCAATATACAGATGAAAAGAAATGGGTTGATTTAGTAGTTAGAGATAGCCAGTAAGAAGTCTAAGACATTGTCCAAACAGTGTTGTGATTAATAGTTTTTGTGCGATTATTTGGATCTGGGTGGCTGGGAAATGAAAGTGTAGTCTCCATTTGCATAAGGTCACCCAATGTGGGGAACAAACCCATGACTCTGGAGATTAAGAGTCTCATGCTCTACCAACTAAGCTAGGCATTTATAGATGTAAGTTTCTGTTCCACCCAGTCCCACAGCCATTCAGTCCCAAATAAATATACAGAAGCTTATATTAATTATAAACTGTTTGGCCTATTAGCTCAGGCTTATTATTCACTAGCTCTTACAATTTAAATTAACCCTTAATTCTTATCTATGTTTAGGTATGTGGCTTGGTAAGTAAGGCATTCTCATATTGCTTCCTCTGTGTCTGACTGACGACTCACCCTCTGCTTTTTCCTGTTCCCAGAATTCTCCTAGTCTGGTCACTTCGTCTATATTTCCTGCCTGGCTACTGACAAATCAGTGTTTTATTAAACTAATACAAGTGATAAATTTTTATAGTGTACAAGAGTATAATCCCACATCACATTGGTACTGGAATATAGCCTAGGAGTAAAGTGCTTACATAATGTATATGATGGCCTTAATGTATATGATGCAACCCCAGCATTGAAAACCAAAGCAAAACTCAAAATCTGTCCATAATAGCATACCAATAAAAATTCCTGAAAATTATAAAATTGAATTTTAATATATTACTCCTTTCATTTCTGGCTATGAAACAGTTCTTTGGTTACTTTTCTATTTAAAAAATCAAATGACAAGTCCAAACTTTAAAAAGCAAAATTCTTAGCTTCTTCTTTATTTAGACCCATTTGTTGTAGTATCCTTTTTATTAGACGCCTATGTGACAATTTCAGTGGTGTCAGATTGTATGGCTTTTAGCATGAATGATTACTGAATACAAGATCTTGCCTTGAGTCTCAGAAGAGACTTTGGACTTTTAAGCAGTGTTAAAACTATGAAAGACTATAGGGATATTTGAAGTTGGACTATACTTATTTTGCATTATGATATGACTACAAGCCTATGGGGGCCAGATAGTGAAATATGGTAATCTGCATGAGAATGGCCCCAGAGGCTTATATGTATGAACACTTCATCTTCAGTTGTTGGAACTGTTTGGGAAGGATTAGAAGCTGTGTGCCATGGTTGGGTTTTGAGGCTTTGAAAGGCTCATATCATTCCCAGTGTCTCTCTTATTGCCTTCTGGTTATACATCAAGTTGTGAACTCTTCGCCATTCTTTTGCCCCACCATCAGGACTACAACCGTCTGAAATTGGAAGTCCAAACTAAACTAAGCCCAAATTAAGTTGCCTTGTCATGTTGTTTTGTCATTACAATAAAAAAGTAGCTAAGACAATATCTTCCCTTGAGTGGCCATTGGTGTTAGTTGTCATCTGGGGGGCTAAATGAGGACTGTCAGTGAAAACACTTCAGTAGGACCTTTTTACATGGACTGGCCATCATTTCAACATGGTTGCATTATTTTAGGGCAGCTATTCTGAGACAGAAACTACATGGTTATTAGGTTCTAGCCTCAGAAGTTTATATAGCTCCAATTCTGTCATGGTCAGGCAGAATAGTTGGGGCAGTCACCCCAACTCCCACCCCAATTCAAGTTCAAAAAATTTACAGATCCCATTTCTTCTTTTTCTGCCTTCTTCCTTCCTTCCTTCCTTCCTTCCTTCCTTCCTTCCTTCCTTCCTTCCTTCCTTTTTCTTTTTCTTTTTGAGATAGTGTTTCTCTGTGTAGTCCCGGCTGTCTGGGGACTTGCTTTGTAGACCGGGCTGACCTCAAACCCACAAGCTCTACCTGTCTTTGCCTCCCTAAGTGCTGGGATGAAAGGCATGTGCCACTACTCCCAGAAAGATCCCACTTCTTGATGAAAGGGGGTGTTATTCACATGTAAGAATGTGAGGGGTGGGATAGACAGGTACATTTGTGTTCAGGAGATATACTGATTTAGGCCATTCCATAATCACAAGTTCATATTCCTTGCATATGTAAAGCAATTCATTCTGTCTCCCTGAACCCTTGAGTATTATCTCATTATAACAGTAGGCTCAAGATTGAGGCTAGCACACAAATGCTGGCATCCAGCCTCTGAGACTCTTTAACCACAAGCCATGTTTTCTGGTAGTCAAGCCTTTGAGATGTTTTCCATGTTGAATCAGGGCTGTCTTCAATGGACAGAAGAGTATAGCAAGACTGGCAATGGGTAACTTCCAAGAACAGATTGGAGAAGGCACCAGAGCTTCTGCTAGGTCTCCTCATTCTCTCTCTGGAGAAATCTAATTACTATGCCGCTTGCATATTCAATAGCACCGTCAGATAGTCTACACAGTGATTCTCAACCTGTGGGTCACGACCCCGTTAGGGAGTGGAATGACCCTTTGACATGTGTCACCTAAGACCATCAGAAAACACAGATATTTACATTATGATTCATAACAGTAGCAAAATTACAGTTATGAATTAGCAATGATAATAATTTTATGATTGTGGTCACCACAACATGAGGAACTGTATTAAAGGACCACAGCATTAGGAAGGTTGAGAATCACTGGTTTACACAAAGAGGAACTGAGGCTCTGAGGTTGGCTAGCCTTTCAATGGCCACCTCGGAAGTGAATTATTTGTGCTCACTTCAGCCTTCAAAGGACTGCAGCCCAATTGGTGCCTGACTGCAAGCAACTTCCCAAGAGACTTGAGACTGAACTACCAGACCACCCTCTTCTGAATATTTGTCCTTTGAGCTACAAACCTTTGGGATGGTTCATGTTAGGATATTATATACTATGTCATTCTAAGAAAGTCTAATTTTCACTAAAATTTAGATCCTTGGCTAAAGAATTTACATGATCATGCTAGTAGAATTTCAAACTTAGAGGAAACACCTTTCTTCATGACAGACAATTTTTTTCCTAAGTATTCTTTCCCCACCTGAAGTTGAAAGTAAGAATTCTGGGTTATCTTTGGGATTTGACACAGAACAAAGTGAGGAGTCTGTGCCGGAAGAAAATGGGACACGTCAGTCACATTTTCATGCTTGTGGGAAAAGCTTGGCCCCAGACCCTTTAGGAAGGAAACTCCATAAAACGTGAGTTTGGATTATGATTAGAGTTTGCATGTCTCTTGGCATGCATGAGTCCTGGGTCTCTTCAAGAAGAACTAATGAACACCGCGTTACTCCTGAGATCAAATCTTTTTGCAAACAGTGGTTTCTACCTTCATTGTTTTTCCTGCAAACTTCTTGCCCATTAGTAATTTCTCTCCTAGGGAAGGTTTACCAGGCTGACTCAGCTCTTTATGTCCCTACTATCTGCCACCCAGGAGGACTGTCAGTCTATCTTCAAAAGATTGGAAACAATGTTCTCGAATGGTATTGGTGTGATATCAATTAAGAGTATATTTATTATTGAAAGGGAAGGTTGTCAAGGTTTTAAATATCAAGCAATCCTTACATAGCCCACGTTTCGTCTTGTTTGGACTGGAGTGCTAATGTCAGGCGTTGCGTTTTCCTACAGCTGACGTGTGAAATGCATATGTGGGTTTCTTCTGGAGAGTGAAGGAAACAGGAGTGGATTCAAATCACTTCTATGCCCATTGGTCATTGTCTTTCTTATCAGCTGCCTATATTTCTTTCACCATTACCTTTTAATTCTTCAGTGATACGTTATTATTCAGTTATGCAAGGTGCTGAAAGGTGCAAGGCCTTTGGGGGCATACTCACTGTTACCAATTAGCTGAAGATCTTACAGGCTACACAGACATGCCTGCAGGTCATGACTGCACAAGGTCTTAGAAAACGGAAGCGATACACACATGGAATGCTTAGGAGTTGAGAGAGGGGAGTGCTTGGGGGTTGCTATTCACATACAATTCTGATGGCATTTCATCCATTGGCAGATCACATTGTTCCTCATTACAATGGAGCTGAAAGAGTCCCATCGCCTAGTGCTGTAGCCATCTGGAAGTCATAGCACAATGCATCACTTAGACATATGTGGCAGTGCTGGTGCAAACTGACCCCTGAACTGAGAATAACATAAAGGAACACACAGTAAGTTTGCATGGAACATAGTGATTGAAGATAAATCATTGCTGCTGGTTTGTTTTCCAAACAGAAGACAATCTGGCTGTGCAGAGATAATCCCTTTCGCTTATTTCTTTATTCTATCTCATCATCTAGATCTTATAAATCTATTGATTGGACTTTAGAAATAAAACTGGGTGTGCTCTTTCTCAGCCTGATTTTTTATACCACCCAGGACCACCCTAGGAGTGACACCACCCCCTGTGGAATGGGCTCACCTACGCAAATCATCATCAGTCAATGAAACAGACCACTGGCTTGCCTACAGACCAGTCTGGTAGGGGTGTTTTTCTCAATCGAGGCTCCTTCTTCCAAAATAATTCCAGGTTGCGTCAAGTTGAGAGAAAAACTAGCCAGCATACCTGCCAACAAGAAACACATTAGAAATTTAGAGATTTAAATGGATTAAGAATAAAGACAAGATTTTCATGCTAGCACAAATCAAATGAACGTTGAAATCAAATGAAGTTTACTTAAATATCAGATGAGCAATACCAGATTTTAGAGGAAAGAATATTATTGTCATAAATAAGAGAAGGTTGTTTTGTAAAGGATCATCCCTTAAAGATGATGGAACCAGTCATCAAGAAGGAAAAAAACTAACCTATTGTAGATAATGGGAAATACAGAGGTTCCAAGTGTGTTTCTTTTAAGCAGCTCAGAGCTATTGTAAAGGACTCGGTTATCCCATTATTTTGCCCTGCCATACTCTGAACATCCTCAGACTGTCTTACCTTATGAATAAAGATGCTTGCTGCCATTCTAACCACCATATACCCACGGCCTATGGAGGGAAATAAATCTTTTCCTCCAATTGCCTCTGATGAACTTCTTCAGTGCCATTTATCAATAGAAGATCAGATCACATGTCCACTTTAAAACTGATTGTCTCAGGTCAGAGGTCAGCAAACTCTCTCCAAAGAGGCAGATGGTAAATATTGCAGTTTTGCAAGCCACGTGTTCGCTGAGACAGCTAGCCACTTCTGCTATTGCGGCAGGAAATTATCCATAGACACTATGTAAATGATGACTTGTTTATTAGCACTTTTTAATTTACAAAACTGTTAATTACCTAGATCTCACACATTGACCTCCCTTTCCTGATACCTGACTCAGAATATTCCACTGAAGTGGGTTTGCCTTCCCTGAGGGCTGAATGCTACACAGCTTATTTTACCTAAGCAACAAGCTGGGGTGGGGGATCACAGTGAGTAAGCAAGCCACAGCATCTATCACACACCCATCCTCAAAGCCTCCATGGTGCCTCGCAGGTATCAGGTGACCAGCCACTCTTAGGTGAACAACTAGTGAATGACATTTGTATTAATAATATGCTGTAGACTGTCCTAAGCTTTGATAGTTTGAGGCTCAGGGAAGTTTTTTTTTTTTCCATTCCCACCAGTTCTCTTCTGGTGGAGATAAAATTTATTATCTTTTATAGATCTTGCATATTCCAGCACACAGGTAAGTGGGTGAGCTCCAGGGAAGCCAGGAGACCATGGAGTCAGAGTAGCATCCTGTATCCTCAGGCATCTGTGTCTTCCTCATAACATCAAAGCTTGCCAGCAACAGCAGCAACACAAATAATAAATTAAAAGAAAGCAACCATCGCTAACCCTGCAGCTGAAAGGCTGAACTGCAACGTTACCAAGAAAGGGAAAGGAAGGTCTGTTTTTTTTAAAACCTAGAGTTACACTTCTTTCCTCCGTTAGTGAGCACAGTCCTGTTATTTCTGCAAATGTGCTCTTTCTGAACTAAGTGTACACATGCTGTGAAAATATGTGGGTGCACCTCCCAGGGTGATTCATTTCCCCCAAAGCATCCAGCAAATGAAGGAGGCAGGCACCCAAGTTAATTGCAGGGCTGGGGCACCCCTTCATGCAGTATGACAGAAGACTAAAACATCTAAGGCAGGAGGACACCTTTTTCAAGAAGTAAGAAACCTGCTGTCAACTTCTAAGGGATGCTTTATTAGTAGGGCAGATGCTAAGACAACCCTGGGGTCAGTTGTGAAAATCGTGCTTATTTGGGTAAGTGCTATTGGCAGCAATGCTTTCCAGTTTAGCTTAAAGGGAGGGAAAGATCTCAAACACACTGGCTATGCAGTGTAGCTCCAGCACTTCCACCGTTATCACCCAGGCATTTGGAGAAAGACAAAGCTAAGATGTGAGAACACAGTGTCCTCTAGGCTCTGGCCATCTGGATTCAAATCTGGGCTCTACTAGACTAGAGCTAGCTGGATGGCTGTGGGATGAGTAAATTCTCTCTTTTCATCTTTAAGACGGGAATGGTAATGACACGTACCTCACCGGGTTGTTAAGATTAAAAGGCTCAGTCCTAGCAAAGTGGTGGGCACAGGTGCAAGCCTTACAAAGAAAGAGGTGCGAGTGGGAGGTGTGGGCCAGGTTGAGATAGGAAAGGTATTCTGGGGACATGTGCCCCATCCTGACTTTTCATGGCAGGCTTCTGGGAAACATGGGATTCTCTTATAGAGTAAAACCTAAGCGTATTTCCTGGGTTTGCTCATGAGGAAAGAGGTATGAGCAGCTCACATCCCTGTGGTCCATGGTCCATGAAGCCCACAGAACCAAGATCCCAGAGTAGCCAAGGTGGAGTCCCTGTGGCCGACTGAACCAAGTCTCCGTGTTAGGCTTTGTAAAGATTTTGTTTGTTTCTTAATCTTCCTTCTTAAAGTTGGGCCAGCTCAAGGAAAGCAGATCTACCAGAGTCTGTGTTTCCCTCTAGTGTAAACATTGGTTTTGACAGACAATAAGAGGAAGTGTGAGTCAATCTGGTGCAAGTTTAGGGGAAAAACACAAGCTTTATTATGAAACACTCACACAAAGTTAAATCCTATGAATATGGTAAATAATATTCAAACTGGGCTCTAGAGTCCTTTAATTCCAACCTATTTACTTAAAGCACATTCATTTACTAAAATACATAAATGTTTGGTTTCTTGAACACATGGTTTTCTTCTGACCGGATGGCTATTTCCGCTCCTTTTGATATGTGGGCTTCAAATATTTATCAAAACCTGAGTTTTGAAGACAAGCCACGTCTTTCACATTTTTCTGTCTAGGGTTTTGTTTTTTTGTTTTCGTTTCCGGAGTCAGTTCACTCTAGTCCCCAGTAGCCACGGTGGAGTGGTTCATGGCTACCCATGTTGTTGAGATGTTATGGTCCTCCAGTCTTAGCATGTTCCTGTTATAGCCAAATAACGTGTAAATTATATGCAAATAGTAGAAATTTATTCCTCATTGTTCCGGAGCCCAGGAAGTCCAAAACCAAGGTAGAGGCAGCTTTGGAGTCTAGGGGAGACCGTGAAGTACTTCATTGCTGATCTTGACATGGCGGCCAGGTGTGTGGTCCCTGTGGCCCCTTATTCAGGGCATGAAGCAGGAGCATGAGGGTGGGAGGCTGGTGACAGTCACTTTGCCAAAGGCTCTCTTAACTGTATCACATACTATTTCATTACAACACATGGGCTTGGAGGAGCACGTACATTAAAAACACAGCCTCTGCCTTTCTCTGTCGAAAGTCTTGATGGAGGAGTTTCAGGTGGGTCCTGGGACCACAGCTGTTCTCCTCATCACGTTCTAGAAGCTCTCTTTGCTCATTCTTTCCTTTCGTTTCTGGCCGGTGGTAGAAGTCTGAGATAAATTTAATAGATGAATTTCTATCCCTTCAAATACGGGTTAAAGAGAAGGGCTTGCCCTGTGAGTTACAGTCAGAAAAGTGAGATTAGGTCTTCAGAATAAAGTGCCTCAGGGTCCCAGCCAAACCTCGCTTTTACTGAAGTCAAGGTCACTTCCTGTCTCTTAGTTTTGACTCTGCAACGAGAGCAATTTTAACAACTCCATGGTGGATTTGTTGAACAGATCAAGCTAAAGCATTCTAGATGAAACTCCTTGTTAGTGTTTTCGTCACGCCGGCTTCTGTGTCTTAATGATAACCCAAAGCACCAGCTACTTAGATGATTCTTCCTACAGGAAGAGACTTTCCTCCCACGGGGTTGGGTCCTTTGCTGCCAAAAAAAAAAAAAAAAAAGGGTAGCCTCCCCTGCCATCACCACTTGACTCTTAGGTGAAAGTGTAGAAACACAACTTGCTCTCATTTCTCCCCACTCTGCTTTATGTCCCCCCCCCCCTCCAGCTTTGTGGCTGTGATCTGTCTGCCCCTGCCACTTCCAAGCTGGAGTTGCAGTATCATTAAGTAGCAGAACTGAAATGGTGGCTATCCTCCTTTGCTCCTTTCTTAAAGGGGCTGTGACTAGCTGGAGGTCAAGTGAATCCAGGATTGAGCTCTATTTTAGGCAATGTCTCTATTTCGTGTGGCTCCTGATCTATCAGCGACATTCCGTTCAATCTTCACACGCAGCTGTGTAGAACAGGAAATTACAAAATGAACACAAATCAGGACCATCAGGCCTGTTGCTAATTTATGCTTGTGGGCTTCATTTCCTCTGTTGGAGCTCAGGACTGGAATTGATGGATGCCTCCCGGAGGCCCTGGTCCATTACCAGACCAATACTATGCCACCTCTCCAAGGAAACGTCTGATCTTTGATATACTTTATTCTCTCTTGATTTCCATTATCGGTTCTTGTTTGTGGGTGTTGTGATAACCCAGGCTTCTCAGATTCTGAATTGAAAAAAAAAATTGGATGGATTTATCCATTCAATCACTTAGTCAGTAAAAATGCATTGAGATCTGGACCCTCTATAATATATCAAGAATAGAAATATGACTGTAAACTGAGTCAACTAATCCATAGTAGTTTTTGATTTGCCAGGCACTGTTCTTAGCACTTTGTATGTATTCATTCACTAAAATCACAGCACAACCTTAAGGGGCACATGTAATTTTATCTATTCTTTAAAAATAGGCACACTGTTAAGAAACATACTTTATACCACAAAACTGGCTCACCTTTTTAAATTATTATTTAAAAAAGTAAACTAAATGGAAAATTCCCACTATCGATGTTGCCTCGTGAATTCTGGTTAAATTAACACCGTGATGTGGTTTCGGCCTAGGTCTGTGCCTCAGGGGAATGGATATTTACACTAGTGTTCATCTGGGGTTCATTAGAGCCTAGGAAGGAAGGCAACACTTGGATCTGAAAGAAGGGTCATTGCTGTCTTTCCATGGGCCTCATTCTTAGGGGCGTTCAGATCCGTAAATGCTTGGATACAAATCATGACACTTTACCAGGTAGACCCACTGTGTTCCCTGTCGTAGGGCATCCTGAGGCAATGGACCTGTGGCTTCCAAAAGAGTTGTTCTAAGGATAAGGATAAGGATAATGATGACGGTAATATTTATCTAGTACTTCTCCAGCCAAGACTACTCTGTGTATTGAATACATAAGATCCAATCTTACGAGAGTCTGAGGAGTTGCAGTGTTTGAGTTCAACAGATGAGAAAAGTGATAGGCAGAGATGTGAATATTTTTTTCCATGATTATTGTGATAAAGAATATTTCTCAGTTGACTATGGGAAAGTCCTGTGAAGGATGACCAAGTCTGTGCCTTAGTGACTGCAGTGGTGACCAGAAATACTGTGGACATTACATCAGCTGTGGGGGGGAGGGACAAACTATGTGGCATGAGAAGTACTGATAAATTATGCAGATAAAGTGTGTGTATGTGTGTGTGTGTTGAAGGTTTTTCCATCTTAGATTGAAAGTAGTGGGTGTCTTCATTCTAAATAAAAAGAGGGGCAAGTTGAGTTATAAGCATGGTGGGAGGGAATGCTGGGAAGTAGGGACAGCTCAGCTTATAGGTCAGAGATCTCCAAGTCTGTTTAAGGAAGGGCAAGTGGGTCATTTCAGTGACTGAAGCAAAGCAAAGAGTGGCAGGAAACAGAGGATGAGGTCAGAGAGCTTGGGGGCAGGGGCTGGCTGGATGTAGAGATTACGGTATCCATCTTGTCCTAAGTGGTGTGAAAAGCATCTGGGAGGCCTTGAGGTGACATTATTTGGCCTGTACTTTTGGCAGGGTCTTGTTAATGCTGCATTGAAGGTCAAGGGGAAGCAGGTGAGTGTGATGGCTATTCTTGGTTGTCAACTTGACTGCATCTGGAATGAACTAAAATCTAAACATCTGGGTACACCTGTGAGGAAATCCTTTCTTAATTAAGTCATTTAAAGTGGGAAGACCAACTTTAAATCTGGATCTTTTGAGGTGGGAAGTTCACCTTTAGTCTGGGCCACACCTTCTGCTGGCAGCCCGTGTAAAGACCTGGGAGAGGAGGCTTGCTCTTTCTGTCGAATTGCTCTCGCTCTCACTGGCAAGTCCGTTCCTTCACTGGCCTGTGTCTTTGGAATTTCGGCATATACTGGACTAGCTGAGACATTCAGCCTTGTGGACTGAACAACTCCCTTGGTAGACAGGCATCTTTAGACTTGCTGGACCCACAGCTTGTAAGCCATTCTAATAAATCCCCTTTCTCTCTATATATCGATTCATTCTGTAAGTTCCTTTGGGCTGGCTAGACAACAGCCTGTCAGCCATTCCAATAAATCAGTTTTCCCTCTTCATGTAGATTCATCTATAGGTTTTGTTCCTCTAGAAAACCCCGACTGAAACAGTAAGGTATATATATTGCCTGGGCTGCTGAGAGACACTGGGTAGAGACTGTAGAAAGATGTGGCCTTAGAGTTTGCACTCCCTTCCACCTTTGGATCTGCTGCAAACAACCTCGCAAAGGGCAACCTCCATGCAATGATGTTTGCCTGCTGGAATGGACTTGACTGTGGTTACGGGGAGCACAGGACAGAATAAGGTAGAACCCCACTAGCAAGGATCACACTCCTTACTTGGATCTGATCAATTGAACTACTTTGGAAGCCAAAAAAAAATTCTTGCATATTCAGCCAGAAGAGTTATTAGTCAGCCCGTAGAGGGGAAATATTAATTTTGTGGATTTTTGAGGCAGCTAATTAGGATGCATTATGGGCATCACTGTAGCTGTAGGCAGAGGAAGTCTCTATATGATTAAAGAGCTTGAAAATATCTCCAAGTCAAAAGATATTTTCTGAAGATTGACGTAAGGTGTAGAATTTGAAGCATGAAATCAGTTAAGGCCTAATTTCTGTAGTGCCATTATAGCTGAGTGCGTACTTTGTTTATGAGATTGAAATCTCAGGGATGCTGCTTTTATTTGCAAGGCCTTATAAATTGTGCTTAGGGGAGATGTATTTAGGTAACAGGAGACTGTTAAGGGCTTCGAAATGGTGAATCATATATTTAAGGTAGGGTGCTGCGTCAGAGTGATGTGTCTTAAAATGAGACTCTGCCCAGCAGGAGGCAGCTAGGTAATTGGTGATGGACATTTAATGGACCTAGGTTGCTAGCAGAAGAGAAGAATCTACGAAAGATGAGCTTCATTTGCTTAATTTTCCATTAACCAGACTTAGTCAACAAGTATAGCTTGTTTGAGAGAAAATCTGAACTGATTTCTCTTAGATCACTGGTCCCACACAAGCCTAGAGAAAAGAGACTGGGGAATTTATTTGAAACATGTCATTTTTGGGTTTTACAATGAATTTCAGAGGGCCACTGGATACGTGGGCCATGGTAACTATTAGGAGGTTAAGCCAGGGGACAATTTACCTAGTGGCCTTGAGACAAAGACTAGAGTTATCTGTGACATTTATAGAAGCCCATGAACTATGACGTTATTTGTCACTAGTAAGAGAGCAAAGGAAGATTTTTGGGAAAAAACTGGGGACAGGATGCTTCTTTTTAACAATATCTTTCTGTTGTCCGTGTGTGTTGTCCATTAAATTGCTAAAAGGCATGGAAGGGCAGATGATAATCACCTATGGACCAATCTTCCTAGCAGTGATGTATGTACATGTGTGTGTATCAATGACTAGATTTTTCTAGGTAGCCTGCAGGAAGGAGAAACACAGGTGGAAGACATAAACATTGTCCCGTGATGCTTTGCAGTGTGAGTGTTGAGACAGACCAGGTGCTGGACGGAGAGCCAAATCCCTCCCACTGCATTGCTAAATCTTGGTAGCAGTAGAGCAGGGGTGGGCATCTAGTCTCTGAAGAAATCTCTACAGTCCCAGTTTGCTTCAGCAGTCCCAAATGCCAGTGGTATTTTAGCTTGCTAGTTCAGACTGAGAAGTTTTAAATTTTAGCTTGGCTAAAATCTTCCATGTGGAATTAGTAAATGCGTTGGAGAGACCCCGGATCTGCTTTGCCTAACATGGTATGCTTTAGATTTAGGTGTCTTTTAACAGGTAACTTAAATGAATTAAGATTTACAAACTCCAATTCCTGGGTCACTGTTGTCATATTACAAGTGGTCACACGTGCCTGAGGCTCTTGAACTGGATAACACAGAGAACATCTGTACCATCCCAGAAGCTGCTGTTGGTTGGAGTGGATCTCGACCATGAAGTCAGACATGACTTCTCTTTTATTACCAAGAGGAAGACTTACAGCAGTGGAGATTAGACCAGATGGAATGGATTAGGCACTGACAGGTCCTTCCTAATACCAAGTTATTGCAGCTTGAGCTGAAGAAGCAAATGATTGCTCGGCGTTGTTGCCTCGCTTAGGAAACGATAAGGCTTTGTTTTTGTTTTTGTTTTCTTTTGAGGTCTGGTTTTGTGCGAGATATAAGTGCGTAGGATTTTATATCTATCTTGCCGTAGGTTCCCAAACTGGACTGCAACTTCCTAGGCTACAAGGAAAATGCATGTGGTTATGTTGTCATAAAAATGAAAGAAACCGAATGCGACCTGGCAGACTGTAGCGAGAGTATCATTTGGGGTTTTGTGTTAGCTAAGGATGTGTTTGGGTATGTTGGGTTCACCGTGTAAACTGGACACTTCAGTCATGGTTAAGCTATGTTTGAAAGCTGGCTCTGGAGTTGAAAAATTGTGGAAATGAACTGTCTTGGACCCTGAAGCAAACAGCAAAGAAATGCTTAAAAGCTTGTCTAGTGTTTTATACCAGAAACCACTGACTAGGCTTTACTAAGAAGTTGCTCATAGACACAAAACAGGGTGCTTTGCTTCCCCCAGGGAAGACCTGTGTAAGCCCGCAGTGTTATACGAGGCCAGTGGAGATGGCCTCTACTACCTGATAGCAAATACAAGACACCTTACACCTGTGAACTAGGACCCAGTGTTGAGCACTTGATTTCCGATTGTTTGAAGCAGCTTCAGCAGAAGTCATTTGTTCCATATCCATAGATTCTGCTAAGCCAGGCGATTTGGGCATTGAACTTGTGTGTGTAGTCTCCTTTGATTGATCAGCATATTCTCATTATGTATAGTTAAGCCTTCGCAGAGTGAGCATTTAGTATTTTAATGCAAAGGGCCTCATTGCCCTGGTTCTAAGTAGTGCAACAACTTGCTTTCTAGAGTTTTCCGTTCACTTTCTAACTATTGGGTTTTCTGCTTCTCAGCCTTCTGCTTGGCTTGATGGGCGGGGGCAGGGAATTACTAAAACCTAATAGCTACTTTGCTTTCTTTCTGGTCCCATCCCTGCACAAGCAAGAAGAGACACACATGGAGAATGTGGTTTTCATGGCTTCTCATTGTCAACCACCCTAGAGAATTCCTAAAAAGACTTAACTCTTACCTTAACCCCCAAACCCTGTTCTTTTGGTTATTTTTCAACCCACTGATGTCTGATTAGATTACTAGAATACAGTCTGATGGCTGGAACCATGTGCAGCTATCTGCTGAAGCTGACATAATAAAAACTTAGTATAACCCTCTAGGGTGGTGGTTCCTAGCACAGTATTCCAGATCAGCAATACGAGCCCTACTATAAGCTGACTTTGCAGGCTTCACTCTGACTTGTTGAATTGGAAGATTGTGGGATGCAACCTGGCTGTGTGTTTTACAATCTAAAGGGTGTTCACATATGCTTTAGGTCCTGAGGACCTCGGATTTAATGAGTTTTTAAATTAGGAGACTTAAGGTTTAAGAAAATCTAAAAATGTATTTTTTTTATTTTACATGTATGAATATTTCGTCTGCATGTATGTATGTGCACCACATGCCTGCCTAGTACCTGTGAAGGGCAGAAGAGGGCATCAGATCCCTAAGAACTGGAAGTCCAGACAGTTGTGAGCCTTTGTGTTGGTGCTGAGAACTGAACCTGAATTGTTTGCAAGGGCAGCAGGTGCTCTTAACTGCTGAGCCACCTCTCCAGTCCCCACTAAATGAGATCCATGATTTAGCTTTGCTCCCAAAAAATAGTTGAGAAAAGATACGAATATATATTTTTTTGAGGTATGAGTCAGAGAACCACTTGGTTGAAGCTCTAGTCTGATGGTCTTGGAAGACTTACTTCATGGGATCTGACCTTCTATGAGAAAAGAAACTGTAACTATGAGGATTGTGCATGATTCATACTGAAAAATAAAATCATTAAGGCCAATTATAGAATATATGTCTCGGAATAAGAGCGTTTTTATTTGACACAGTCATTCTACTCAGAAAAATGTACCCTAGGTAAATGGTCAGGATGCCATTGCTGTCATTACAGCAATAACTTCACATGCATTATGATCTCTAAATGTTCAACTATGTGGAACACATAAAGTGAAATTATGATGTCAAATCCCTATGGGTCATCATCTAGCTACTGAGATAATTCTTGAACTTTAACTGAAAATTAATGGAAAGTTTAATGTTTTAGATTGAGTGAGCAAAAGCAGTTTCAAAACATCACACAGGAAATTTGTGTAAATGCTCAAAGAAGAGAAAGCACGGACTTTTCAATACCTTTCTGGAATTAAGGAGCAGAGTTGATTTCTTTAACTCTTTCTGGGAGTTTTTATTTGTGTATAATGACTAGATTTTTACATTAGAATATTTTCATGTGGGCAAATATTAAAAATTAAGAGCAATAAACTTACCCGTGGCTCTCCTTGATGACAAACTGTTAGGCTCATGTGTTCCCATTCCTTTCTAGCTTTATTCTGTTATGTATGTATGTATTTTTGTATGATAAGATTGGCCAATCATACTTTAGTAGTTTTTGAAGAGTCATACTTCAAACCTCGGGTCCATTCATAATGTTCTCTCTCTCGAACTGATGTTTCTAGTTTTCAATTTCTTTTGTTAACCAATTATCTTTAAGAGGTGGGACCAAATTAGGGTGTGACCTTCTGGGACCTGGGGGAAAAGGGGCACATGGCCCAGATGCTCTCTCTCTCTCTCTCTGTGGTTCTCTTGCCGCACAACTGATCTTGAACTTCTCGTTCTGGTTTTGTGAGTTTTCCCCTTATAATAAATAAAAATATAATTGTCTATCTTTTTGCTAGCCTGGTTATTTCCTGAATCGAGTTAGTGTCTACAATTCTAGTTTTCAATTTCTTTTGTTGTGATTTCAAAAATGCTGAAGAATGTTTAGTGCTCTGAAAGTTTATTTTTCAAAGGCCGTTCTCACTCAGCCCAGCATGTTGGCACATGCGTGGGAACCCAGAACTTGGGAGAGTGAGTGAGGAATATCGGACAGTTAAGGCCAGCCTTGGCTACAGAATGAGACTCCATTTGAAAAAAAAAAAACGAGAGAAAAAAATAAGTCTACATCCATTGAATGTAAATGTTTTTAGTGAAGACCCGGGAGGGAGAGAACAGATGAGATTTAGCGAAGCTGACTTTTTCCCTAGAGGTGAGAAGATAATGACGGTACAGGAGGGGACGGAAGAGCAGAGGGGGAGTCGAAAATCCAGGGCAGAACGCTGAGGCCTGCAACACAAAGGCAGGAGTGGAGGCTCAGACCTGCAAAGCATAAACATCAGCCAGGTTCCAAGAGCCAGACAAGCCACTGCCTCTCCTACAGACACTTAAGTCTGTTGCTTTGGTTGCTCCCCACCCCATCTTGAATGAGATATATAACACAGAAAAGGTGGAATTCAAACTCATGCTTCTCAATATTAGATGCAGATTTAAACCATATTAAGTCTGGTGTGGTCTTTGCAGGTCTTGTGAAGGCAGCCATAATGTTGTGAGTTTATGGACGTAGGCTCTCTCACGTCCAGGGGATATCAGCTTGCAGCAGGTGTTCTGGTTCTCTTCTAATCTTTCTGCTCCTTCTGTCAAGATGATTCCTGAGCTTAGGTGTAGGGCTGTGCTGTGGGTGACCCACAGGGGTTTGGCACCTACTGTCACTCCTCCTCTGGATTTGACCAGTAGTGGATCTCTCCGTTAGCCTCTGACCACTGTGACAAGAAGCTTCTGTGATGGGAAGTAAGGGCTGTACCTCCCTCAGGAATAAGGATGAGCATTTAGAAGGCACTGTTTGTCTGGATGGAAGTTTTGATTATATATGCTTTTTGTACCTCCTTATTAACTAAACAATGAGAGAGAAATCTGTCACTGCAGACCTTCAAGTCTCCTCTCCCTTAAGGATGAGATTTGTTTCTTCTTAGCCCTGTGTGTCTTCCCTTAGCGTTTCAAAGTTTCACTCTAGAACCGGATTTCTCTCACAAATTTCCCTATCATATCCGTGTATTCTACCTTTTTATAGACACTATAAATCAGTCAGTTCCTACAGTTTGCTAACTGTTCGCCATTTTTATGCAGAAACTCAAGGATCTATTTATGTCATAACCCAGCACAATACTGAATGGCGCTGAATTTCTTTTAATTCACTAGATGTTCTGGGGATCTGTGGATGTGAAGCCATATTGAAAACACCTAGGAACCTTCTCTAGCTTCATGTTTATCTCTTATTTCTTTCTTAACACTGGCTTAATTGATGAGCATGTCCCAAATTGTATTTCATATAAATGATGCTAATCTGTACCCTCCTCTTTAAAACGCGGCTGAAACTGCAGCTAGTGTTCCTAAGGAGTGTGATGGTAAATTAGAACGAGCATGTGTGGGCCAGTGCCAGCCCACAAACCCTTGCTTCTCTGCCACTGTATTATTTCAGCATCTTCTTACTCCTTACACAACGATTGCACCAACTCTGGTCTCTCTTACTTCTTTTTGAACTCCTTTGACTAAATACAGATGATTATGACCCTTCAGACTATTTAGCATGACTTTCAGTTTATTTATTTATTTTTTAATTTAAAAAATTTTTTTTTTTTGGTTTTTGGTTTTCTGTTCCTCCTGGCCCTTTTGAAAATTTAACCTCATAGATTTTTCTCATTCCTGATTTATAAACACACAAGCCAGAACCCGGCATCTTGAATTGTCGCATTTACTTTTTCTCAAGATTCTAATGACTGATCCATTTTTGTTATCAATTGTCTCTATACTTGGAAAGGGTGCCACAGACACCCTTTCATAAGATTAGACTCAGCCACCATTCCTTCCACACCAGCCTAAATGCTGCCTACAGTGTTTCCGGCCTTCCCACTTGAGGGTAACAGTGCCTTCTTGGTTGACTAATAGTGTGCTCGCTGGTGTCTTAATGTAACCCTTGTTCTCATTAACGAAACGTAGTAAAGAACAGACTCTTCGTGGGCAGACATTTGGGTTCTTTTTTCTCCGAGTGCTTGAGTTGGTCTGGCATGTATTCAGATCTTCTGGAATGTTGGCTAAATGAAGAGGTGGCCTTCTCTTCAGAGTGACATTTATTCAGAATTCCAGGCTGACCGATCAGCGGAACTGAACTAAATCTTCATAGTCATAATGTGTCTACTTAGGCCTGGGATCTATAAAAGAGCCAAATGCACCTACCTGCTTGCCCAGAGTTGTAATATTTTGTTATTTTGTTTTTGTTTTAACAAATAAAGCTTGCCTGAAGATCAGAGTGCAGAGCTAAGCCACTAGAGGCCAGGTGGTGGTGGTGGCTCACACCTTTAATCCCAGGATTTGGGAGTGCTACACCTTAATCCCAGCACTAGGGAGGTGGACCCAGGAAGGGATATGGCTGGGTGGAGAGAGAAATAATAGGAGGGAGGAGTCAAGACCTCACTGTAGTCTGGGGTTTGGTGAAGAGAGTCGCTGTCTGGAGGTGCAGTCTGAGGACAGGATAATCCCCTTCTGTCTGAGCATTGGTAGAGGTAAAAGAACTTTCTAGAGCCTGGTGCTCGGCTTCTCTGATCTTTAGCATTAATCCTTATATCTGACTCTGGAATTTTACTATTAATATCAATTAGAATTCATGTTACACAAAGTGGAGAGACTTGAACCCTTACCAGACCATAGCAAGCACATGACCCCAAACTCACCGGACCTTCCTTGTTTTCTGTTGTCTGAGTTTGACCTGAAGGTATCATATCCCTAATCACATCCCCATGTCTAACACCCAATATATCCAAATTTTCCTTTAATTTCACTTCATTTAAATGTGTTTATTTCCTCAGAGGCTCTGCATGCCTCTATGACTACTTCTCTATTTCCTTTGTCCCAGATGTGAGCCCTCTCTCATGCCTGAAGAACCACCTGCCTAATGAGTAACTGGATCCTTGGTGGAGCCTAGTCAGATTGTATGGGTCTGGGGATGCACCTGAGTAATACATTTAAGTGATTGTATTTTACCTTAAACTTCTTTTTTTCTATCATAATTATCTAGGAGGACATGAAAAACCAAAGTAGAGATAATGAACGTAGGGCTTTGAGGGAGTAATTTGTTTGCAATATAACACAGACAAATTTTTATGCCAGAGGCTAGATGATGATGTATCATTTGCTCCTGGCTTGGTTCCAGAAGGTTCTGTGATGATGGTGATTAGCTCAGCAACACCAGCTACCGTTTGTCCTATTGAGAACTCTTTGGAGGAGGTTCTGAGGATGGAGCTTGGAAACACATTGAAACCTGTTTATCTGTGATCAGTTCCATGGAGTATTTACTATTAATGTAATATAATAGTACATGAGAACTGTTAATGGGCATAATGACCAGAGGCTCAAGATTGAGAATCAAAAGCCCAAGATGAAGAACAAGAAGACCCTTTGCACAGCAAGTGCCCAAGGAAAAGAAGAGAGGCAAAACTCAGTACTCTCTGAGAAGAGTTAAATGATTATTCAGTTGGTTTTGTTGGGTCTTATTTCATAGGAATAAAGGGTTTCTTTCTTTTTCTTTGTGTTTTAATTTTGCCAGTCAACACAAAGGATAATCATTTAGGAGCAAAAGTATCCTAACTTTGGTTGAAAAGTTGTCCAATCATGATACCATTTGTATTGACTGATTTTTTTCCTTAGAACTATGATTAACCCTATTCATAGACAAACTGATGCTCAAAGGGAATGAATGACTTGGAGAAGTCACTCAGCAGGCGACAAAACCCAGCACTTGCCTGGAAACCAAACTGCCTGTGGTTGTATTTCTTGTTATTCTGACCTTGTGTTGGGATCTTGGCTTAAGGATTAAGAACTGAGAGCCTGGAGGAGCAAACATGAGCTCTGTGGGTGGACTTGCAAAGGAAGAGGGGATGCAGTCATGAAGAAGTGACAGATAATTCAAACCCAGGCTTTTGGCTGAGTAAGAGTGGGGGCTGGAAGTCCCATGAACAGGAGGCTAGTCTAGACTACTGCATTAATAACTCTGGGGCTTTCGTTACCTCATCCAGTGTCCTGCACCAAAGAAGATAACAAGATGAACCATGGATATAAATTATTGTGATAATGGAGAAAAAATGAGAAGTGTAGATCAAACGACTAGCACAAAGTGGGGCACTGGATTAGTCTCTAAGGGCAGGCTGCTTAGTCTCACACTATAAAAATAATAAAAGGCTGTTCCTAAATCCAGGGAGACTGAGAATTCTCTGCGGATGAGAGAAGCGGGAGACCTGGCTGTGGGTTTCCTTCTTCAGGGCAGCTTAATCACCACAGACAGAACTGATCCACCAGGAAAGGAGATGGAAATGTGGGAGAAGGAACTGAAGAGATTTATACATATTTTGTTATGAAATCTATCTCTTTGGCTTTTGAAGTTAATCTTGTGAAAGTTTGAGCAGTCCCACACTCCCATCTTTATGAGAACTTTTCAATATTATTCACTTCAGGGCCTCTCATTTCCTCTCATGTCAAGATTCTGTGGTTTTACAAGTGGAGCTTGGCATTAGATGCATGGGGGACTTATCTAGGTCATGTTTCACAATTAATGTATTCTACCCTCAGGATATTAGTAGCTTCTTTTCACTTATAATCAGATTTTTTATTATTCTTAATGACCTTTTAACCTATTTTCACACAAAGTAAAACTTCTCCTCTGAGAATAACAATCCTTTATTAGTCTCAGCCATTAAAGCTTTTAATACAGAGAAATATTTTTGTGGGGGTTTAGAGACACTGTCTTATAAAAGTCCCTTGTATTTGGAGAAATATGTTACTTGGCCCATTTTCAAGTAATGAGAACTCTAAATAGAGCCGCACTTTTTTTTCCCTCCTAATTTGCTGCTTAAAAAATTAGAAAGCTTGCTTAGATATGAAAAATGTAAATGGAAATAAAAATAGGAATGAAAATGAGTCCCAGATTTAGCAAAGATGACATCCCTTTTTAATGCTGCCAAGCCAAGCCACCCTTTACCAGCGCTTCTGTGTTATATGTTTTTAATGGAAAGCAGCTGGCTTGGAAGGCCTTGTTTACAATGGATCTATGTCATAGCTCTTCATTGTCACTATAAATAATGTCAACGTACTCTCACAACCAGAAGCCTAAACGCTAATGCCACCCATCTCTACCAGATGAGGTTGTATTCTTTTTTGTCCAGCATATCCATTATCACCCCTGTGCTGTCCCCATCTTTTAGGGCAATGATGACCCTGTATCACAGCATCGATCACAGCTGGTGACTGTTCCCAGCTGAGGCTGTTGACATTCGCGCACGCCACCACCCAGCTACTCTGGTCTCACTCATATTGTGTCAGATCTCTCTTCCTTTTAGTCTCTTTCTTCCAAGCCATTTTCACGGTCTTCAGTTTGGAGCTGTGACTGTGGGAGGAAGGCCAGCACAAGGAATCCTCACATTAGCACCAAACTCAGTCAACCAGAGGGCTTGGCAGTTTGACTAGGTATGGATCACGGATAGAAATTTAGTGTGGTTTCTGATCGTGGGAATGAATTGAAGGTCAGGGGAAAACTGTGAGGTGGGATTGGAAATTGTGTTTTCTTGGAAAATCTGGGCTGAACAGAACTAAAGAAATCACCTTGCATACCTTGCGTTCATTCTTTTTGGAGTCTGGATACTTAGAGATTCCAAAGCCCCTCTGTGCAGGTGTGTTTTTCTGGGCAAAGCATTTTTCCATTGTTTAAGACCCACATGATGAATCACATATGCAAAAGAAGAGGAGCCATAAAAAGTATGAGCTACATCAGGGGGAAAGGGAGGAGGGAGGAGGGAGAGAAGGGGAGGGAGAGGAGAGGAGGAAGGGAAGAAAGGAGAAGGGAGGAGGGAGGGAAGGGAGAGGAGAGGAGGAAGGGAAGAAAAAAGAAGGGAGGAGGGAGAGGAGGGGAGGGAGAGAAAAAGAGAAAGGGGAAGGGAGGAAGGAAGACTGAACTAGAGAGGAGAAAGCCAGGGCCAGCAGTGGGGAAGATCTGCAGACTAATGGAAAGAAGGGAGAAAGCTGAGATTGCACTGTTAGTTAGGTGTAGCCCTGTGTACATGTGAAGACAGACTGAAGTTCTTAGACTAAGTTTTGCAGTCAAGGAGTTGGAGTGGTTCCCTAAATATGTTGGGAGGACTTGTGTTTTCCCCAGCTCCTAGACAAGCCTCTTCCTATTAGCCTTGCCAATAGGATGAGTAAGGAGCTGGTATTGCGGTTCAGGGGGTACCTGCTGAGAGCTCTTCTGGGTTCCTGTGCCCTTGAACAAAGAATGAAGTAAGGAACAGTTGGGAAAAGCAGCAGAGTAGCTTATTGACATAATACATCCCCTGGTGGGGAGGGCAGTGGGATGTACATCCCCTGGTGGGGAGGGCAGTGGGATGTACATTCCCCAGTGGGGAGGGAAGTGGGATATACATCTGCTGGTGGGGAGGGCAGTGGGATATACATTCTCCAGTGGGGAGGGCAGTGGGATATACATCTGCTGGTGGGGAGGGCAGTGGGATGTACATTCTCCAGTGGGGAGGGCAGTAAGATGTACGTTCCCCAGTGGGGAGAACAGTGGGATGTACGTTCCCCAGTGGGGAGGACAGTGGGATGTACGTTCTCCAGTGGGGAGGGCAGTGGGATGTACGTTCCTCAGTGGGGAGGACAGTGGGATGTACATTCTCCAGTGGGGAGGGCAGTAGGATATACATTCTCCAATGGGGAGGGCAGTGGGATGTACATTCCCCAGTGGGGAGGATGTAGAAGGAAAGCTAGCCACCCGGCTAGCTTTGCCCAAAATAATTACATGGAAAACTGTATTCTTTTAAACACTGCCTGGCCCATAGTTTCAGCCTCTTATTGGCTAATTCTCACATCTTCCTTTAACCCATATTTAGTAATCTGTGTAGCACCACGAGGTGTGGCTTACCAGGAGAAATCTTAACCTGCATCCATCTCAGAGAGGAGAAGCATGGCGACTGCCTATGGCTACTGCCTGAAGTGTCTCCTCTCTCTTTCCCACAATTCTGTTCTGCCTACCTAATTTTCTGTCTCTTAAAGGGCCAAGGCAGTTTCTTTATTAATTAACCAGTGGGATGTACATTCCCCAGTGGGGAGGGCAGTGGGAATGTACATTCTCCAGTGGGGAGGGCAGTAGGATATACATTCCCCAGTGGGGAGGGCAGTGGGATGTACATTCTTCAGTGGGGAGGGCAGTGGGATAACATTCTCCAGTGGGGAGGGCAGTGTGATGTACTAAGGAATGTAATTAATAAAAACTCAGAGACAGATATTGGGGTTCAACCTGAAGATCAGAAAATCAAAACAGTCAGTGACTGCCTCTTCCTTCTATCTTGGTCCAAAATAAAAATCCTACCTCCATTAATCCTCTGAGATTGTGTGTGAGAGCTGTCTCTTCCTGTCTTATATTCCTCCCTAGGGCTGGGATTAAAGGCATACACCTCTACCGCCAAGTTTCTATGGCAAACTAGTGTGGCTACTGTGATTAAAGGTGTGTGTCACCACTGCCTGGTGTGTAAGGTTGATCAATGTGACTGTTTTACTCTCTGAACTTCAGGTAAACTTAATTTATTAAAATATAAACGAAATATCACTACATTTCCGCTTTTTGTCTAAAATAAAAAGGCAGCTTTAACTAATATAAGAAAAATTGTAAGAACAATGACTATATACACTCTATACAATAAATACATCAACAATGTCTAGTCCATTTGCATTAACAGATTCAGAGAAAATACACCAAAGGAGAGAGTTTGGCAGCCACCTACCCTGTCTGGTGCAGAGTAGGGCTTTGCCTTAGTGTGGACCGTTTTCCCGCTGTGTGTGTAATGGCACAGTGTGAGTTCCTCTCCCACATGTAGTTCTGCATACGCCTTCTGGGTCACATGTCTCACTAACATTTTAGCTCTCCACCCAGGGACACATGCTATAAGATTATAATGTCACAGGTTGCACTGGCGACCTTCAACTTTGCTAAGCTGGTTTACTCGTAAGCTAATTGTTAAGGTCTTACTAGCTGCATTCTCCGTCCCCTTTTCACATCTCACCTTTGCCAGGTGGTTAGTTATCAGTGCACCCATGACTGTCCCTGTGACTCAAGGTCTACCTGCAGCATTCTGACACAGAGGCCAGCTCACAACCCTTGACTGAAGAGGATCACTGGCTCCACAGAGAACCTAACCCCCGAGGTTACAACAACTGTAACATGTAGATTTTAGCTTTCCAGGACACAGGAGCTGGGAGTAGACCATGCTTGTGAGACACCGAAGTCAGTTTCATAAGTACTGCTACTCAGAGAGCTCAGTAATAGAAATAAGATTATCCAAATTTGAACTGTGAACCCCCAAACCCCACTCTTAAATACCTAATTCATGCCGCAAAATGATAAAAATATTCAGCAGAAGACATTTCCAGGACCAGCACAAGAAGACATAGATTATGTGAAAAAGCATGAAGATTCCTCTCCCTCGAACTTTGACAGCCTACCAAAGAGCTTCCAAAGAAGCAAATCTAAAGGCAAAAAGTACTCCAAGGAATATACCATATCCTCCACAAATCAGAGGCTCAGAGCCTGGCTGACTGGATAGATTGAACCCTAGCTGAGCAAAGGGCATAAAGACCCCTCTCCTAGACAAACCAAGGAGGCTCCCATATCATCAAGTGGAAATAGACACCACTAAGACAGAAAATAGACCCACAAAGGGGAAAGAACTGGACTGACATTGGACGTCCCTAAGGAAGCATTAGCACAAGACAGGGAGTTTTGAACCTGTACTCTGTGTTTAGCCAAACTGATTCACTTGTGAGAACAAAATGTTTCTCACACATATAAAAAGATAAAGTCTATTCCTGAAACCTTTGTGAAAAAAGATCAAAACAACATGTATTCCAGAAAAATAAAAGGCATGCCCAAAGAAAACACTATAAGATATTACGGAGAATTTCTTCCCCCAAGATAGGATGTCTTTGTGTAGCTCTGGCTGTCCTAAAACTTGCTCTGTAGATCAGGCTTACCTTGAACTCAGAGATTCTCCTGCCTCTGCCTCCCAAGTGCTGGGACTAAAGGTGTGCACTACCACACTTGCCTATGGCCTACAGTTTGAGTTCTAGGACAGCAAGAGTCACAAAGTGAGACCCCCATCTCAAACCTTCCTGCCTCAAATACAGAACTACTACAGAACACACAAATAAATAATTGTTCATTGGTATGAAAAATTCTGTATTACTTTCATGCAGAATTGAAAGGAATTAAAGGGAATGTGAAGTGTCATTAACTTCTTTTTCAGAAAGACTCGTTGATATTAACTCATGCTATGTGGTTAAGGAAAGTACATACATTGATCTGCCGGTAGGATGCTTGATCTCAGAGTTTCTGATCTGAGTCCAAACTGAAGAAGAGGCAAGGGAGAAAGAAACAAAACATGAAAAATAGAAGATAATTATTCAGTAAATGTGAGTACGTTAAGCTCCCCCCATTCGGGATAAAATTTCCAAGGTTGAATTAAAGAAACTCAGTTCCAGGTTGTTCAAGAAGCATCAAAAGCCATATGAAGCTAGAAACCTGGGAAGCAAACTATGAAAAAATAGGTTGGCATTTACCCTTCAACAAAACAGGCAGAACAAACTCTCAAGTAAAAATGAAATCATGGTGCAAAGCATAAAAGATACACACTGACCAGGCTGCCCATTAAGAATCATAGTAAAAGGCTGTGTTTTTGCTGTGTGACACTTGGAGGTGGGATGCTGTGGTCCCTATTCTTCCTTTGAGGTCTACAGAACAAATAGCAAGAAACAAACACAAGTAGGCTTATCACAAGAGCTATGCAACCTCTGAGTGGACATCAGACTGTTACCTATCAGACCTTTATGACTTTCCACATGGGAACTCATGAAGACTTGAGAGTTATAGACGTAACAATGAACTTCATGTATGGTCAGCAAGGCCTGTACCCAACAGAAAGGGACAGTTTATGAGATAAAGATACTTGAGATTTGATGATCTCACTGACATTCCTCTCACAACCCTTCCTACTTTAAATGAAGCTCTATATAGCGGGATGACTTACATATCTCTCACAGAGGAGGCTGTCTCTATTTTATCTTTAAATCCTGAACCAGCGAGATGATGCTTGCTGTCATACCTGACTGCTTGAGTTCAATTCCTTGGGCCCACATGGTGGAAGGAGAAAACTGCCAAGAGTTTGTCCTCAGACCTCCAAACAGACTGGTTGTGGCATGAGGACACAGAAAGACAGAGAGACAGACACACACACACAGAAACACGCATGCACACAGACACAGAAGGACACAAAGACAGACACACATACACACAGACTCACAAACACACAAACAGAAACACACAGAAATACAGGAAGATACAGACACACATACACAGACATACACAGACACACAGATACACAGACTCACAGACATACACACACACATAGACTGACAGACATGCATGCACACACGCACAAGGACAGACATGTGCACGTGTGCACACACAAACACATTTACTTGCTTCTACAGACCAAAAAAAAAATAAGGGAGACTAATGACACATCTTAGTCACAATGAGAATTGTGAGCATTAACATGGATTCTTTCACAGTTTTGCCAAATTTTTCTGCTTAGCTCAAGGTTTTTGAGAAAAGGTATAATAGTCCCACCCCACCCCTGCCACCGTGGGCTGCTAAGTCATCATTAAGCAATCCTCAGAGAGAGCATTTTCCTTCCTTAGTAACATTTGATCTGGGAAGGGAAGAAGCGAGGATGGAGGAAGCTGCAGTCACATGGAAGCGATTTTCTGATAACTTGATTCATGCAAGAAGTGAAAGCGATGGGCTTCTAATTTACCTCCTCATCTATACCACAGAGTGGAGAACATATGAGAATATTTAATGAGTGAATTAATTTTTTACGGTGCTCAATTGATGAGAACAACATTGGAACACGAGCGAATGCTGGTGTATAAGACGGTGCTCTAAGCGTAAGTGGTGGAGTGTCAGGTGGAAGCCGCGTTCAGCTTGGCACACACCATTAAACAGCGCCTGACGGGAGCAGATGTTCAATATTTCACAGCGAGGAGGTGGCTCAAGATACTCTCTCGTAACATAACATGATGAAATGGTATAATTTGCCATGAAAATAAAATAAGCTATCTGTCTTGGATGTGGCACTTTGTGTCTGTTGTGAACTGTGCAGCTGATACGTTTAGGTTTCTGTCTGTGGTGTAAAACAAAGATGATTCTGAAGGATGTAAATGCCTCCAGTGTATATGTTGGTTGTTGTCACGTTATGTTTATCCAGTGGCATAGGTAGGCAGATTCTTTATGTAGCAATGTTTTAAATCATATCCTTTAAGGTTTGTATTTCTTTATATTTACCATGCATCCTTTAAAACTTCCTCGTTTTGCCCATTACCTATGCTGGGATGTCTCATTTTAAAGCTCCTCATCATGGCCAAGGTGCAGAGGACAAGAGACTGCACAATGCTCAGCCGGATGTGGAATGCAAATCCCCTACCCCGCCCTCCCAGGGCTTGGTGGACCGGGGCCAGAAAGAATATAGAATCCCGGGTTGATAGATAATTACAAGGAAGCAGCGTCTTCTGGATACTGTGCGGCAACTGTACATGTGAGTTTATAGCAGTGGCAATAGCATGCACAAGACCTGTGTGGGTCCAAGCCAGGCCAAATACCAGCCTGGAGAGGCAGTCGGGCAGGGCGTACCTCTACCTGAGCACTATTGGCAGTTCTCAGCTTCTGGGAAAGGAAGGATCACTTTTCTTTAAGTTTCTATAAGTCCCTTGCAAGTTGTTCATGGTCCTGTGGAAGACCACACATTCAAGAATATCTGGGCAGCACAAATTGGCCTTAATGAAGAAATAAAATAAAATAAAATAAAAAGCCTTGGGGGGATGAAGGGTAAATACGATCAAAACACGCTGCATGAAATCCTCAAAGAACTAATTGTAGGAGGAGGGCCCGTTTGTTCGACTCAGCTGCCTGGCTAGCTTAGCCCTGAAATAACCACACAAAAACTGTATTAATTAAATCACTGCTTGGCCCATTAGCTCTAACTTCTTATTGGCTAATTCCTACATCTTATTTTAACCCATTTCTATTAATCTGTGCATCACCACATGGCAGTGGCTTATCAGCTAAGTTTCTTATTGGGATCTGTCTCAGGTGAAGGATCCGTTGCATCTCTCCGACTCTGCTTTCTTCCTCCCAGAATTCAGTTCCATCCTCTCCTCCTACCTAAGTTCTGCCCCCTATCAACAGGCCAGGGCCGTTTCTTTATTCATTAACTAATGAAAGCTGCACATGGACAGAAGGACCTCCCACACCAGCTAATAAAAATATGAAAACAAAACAAATGTATCCTTAGCATGCATTTTTTCCAATGGTGCTCTTGTCAGATATTTTTAACAACAGCATTCATTATTGTGTCAGTTTCTCATTTTTTTGTGGTCTGTACTCACAAAAATTACCTAGCGTAAATTTGTCTTCTCATAATTTGGTAAAAAAAATGAGAACAAATCGCATAAAACTCATTTCCTCAGCACAGCAGAGAATTCAAGAATTGTTAAGATTCTAGATTAGGAGCAAGTAGAAAAACATGGACACTAAATACCTCATGATGTCTTCCAGGCTCCTAGCTATAAGACTTTCTTTATAGACAACAGATTCTGGGTTTTTTTTTGTTTTCATTTTAATTTGATTATTCAAATTTTAAAATTTCCCTATGACTTTTTAAAAGACCACTGAGCATTCAAAAGTGATCAGTTTCCATGGGCTTCTATAATTTTTAGGGGGAGGAGTTTTCTTGCTACTGATCAGTTTTATGCTATTATAAATGGCAAAATACGATGATGGAGGAGTGTCTATGTGTTACTTTCATTATTAATAAAGATACTGCCTTGGCCCTTTAAGAGACAGAAAATTAGGTAGGCGGAGTAGACAGAACAGAATTGTGGGAAAAAGGAAGCAGAGTTGGGGAGACGCTTCAGGCAGTCGCCATAGTGAGTCTCCATGCTTCTCCTCTCCGAGATGGACGCAGGTTAAGATCTCTCCTGGTAAGCCACACCTTGTGGTGCTACACAGATTACTAAGTATGGGTTAAAGGAAGATGTGAGAATTAACCAATAAGAGGCTGAAACTATGGGCCAGGCAGTGATTTAAAAGAATACAGTTTCCGTGTAATTATTTTGGGTAAAGCTAGCCGGGTGGCGGGACACAGCCCGTCCGCTTCCTTCTACAATACGAGGCATTATAGTAATTATTTTATATTTTCCAAAACTTGTTTTAAGTCCTAAACGATCTACTTTTGAGAAAATTCCACGGATTGCTGAAATTCTATCTACATTCAGTAGATGTTAGTTAAAAAATCCTATATTTTAAGATTTATTGGATCTGTCTCATCACTTACTTCTCATATTTGTTGATTTTTCAGGGGAGATTTAACTGACTGCTCTATTCACGAAAAAGGATTATTGAAGTCACTCACTATTGTTGGATAGTTTCAGATCCTGTGTCCAATAGTGTTTGTCATGTGAAGCTGGATACAACACTTAGTTGGCCGTGTGCATGTTTATAATTGTTAAATCCTGACAGAAACTCTCCCTTTATCAGCACCAAGCCACTGAGGCAATTCTCAAATTGCCACAAGGAATGAAATAACAAAGATCAGAACTAAATGACATTGATATTAAAAAGCTAACTCATAGAGTTGATTCTTTGAGAGGATAAATATTCCTGACAGGCCTTTGCCCAAACCAACCAAAAAGAAGGAAGGGAAGACTCGAATGAATGAATTAAGACTGGAAAGCAGGCATCATCATGGATGCCAGTGGGATCCAGAGGAGCATTTAGACATGTTTTGAGGGTTTATATTCCAATCAAGTACAAAACTTAGAAGAAATAGATACATTTCTAAACATATGATCTGCTCAAATGGAACAAAAATGTTATTAAAAAGTCTTAACCAGTTAAGTAATAATCAATGAGATTGAAGCAGCAATCAAAGTTTCCTAAAAAAGAAACTCTCAGGTCTGGTTGTTGGAAGTCACTATAGAATACTACTAGACCTTTGAGAAATAAGTAACACCAACTATCCTCAAGCTAGTCCACAAACTAGGAAGGGAAGGGTCACTCCATGAATCCCCATTAGCCCCAAACTAAAGTCAGGTGGACACAATATCAATACAAAGGAAATGCATAGGCTAATATCCTTGATTAACATAAATGTCAAAATGCTTACTAAAGTCCTTGCAAAAATTCAACATATTAAGAAGACCATATGCCATAATTAAGTTGATTTTGTGTCAAGAAAGCAAGGATGGTTGACTGGATATAAGTCATAAAATCTAATACAGCATATAAATAGAATCAAGGAAAAAAATTCACAAAATCATCTCAGTAGATGTAGAAACAAACCCTTTGACCAAACTAGACATCATCTCATGATAAAAGCCTTAATGAAATGAGGAACAGAAGGGCATACATCTAACTAATAAAGGCAACATACGATAGAGCTAGAGCCACCATTATACTGAAAAGGGAAAAACAAAATATGTCCTGTGCAATCAAGAATGAAACAAGGGTTTCCTCTGTCACCTCTCTTATTTTAAACAGTGCTTGGAATCTTATCCAGAATGTTAAAACAAGAGAAAAATAAAATATGTAGATGCAGGAGAAGAAGAAACCGAATCATTTCTACTTGCAAATGATACAATCTTGCACTTAAGAAATTCCCAAACTCTACCAGAAGACATAGATTTGATAATACTTTCAGTGAAAAACAGGGCACGAATGTCATGAAAAGAGGTAGTGAGATGGCTCATCAGTTAAGAGCACTGGCTGCTATTTTACAGGACCTAGGTTCAGTTCCAAACAACCACAGAGTGGCTCACAACCACCTGTAACGTCAGTTCCATCAGATCACACACTCTCTTCTGGCCTCTGTGGGCAGAAGCACAAGTAAGAGCAGGAAAAATATGTACACATCAAGTAAAACAAATTTTTAAAAATAATTAAAAGGGTCTAACAAATTTTTAGGATGAGGAGAAGGCTCAGTTGGAAGTATCTGCCAAGCAACCATGAACATCTAAGGTTCAGTGAGAGACTGAATTGTCTTAAATAATACAGTGAAGAATTATTGAGCAGACACCTGGCCTTCTCCTCTGGTGTGTGCGTGCACACACACACACACACACAAACACACAGTTATTGGTGTGAAGTTTTCTCCTTCAATATCATGTCCATAAAAAAATTCACCAAATTAGACGAGAAACAAGAGAATCTATTTTATGGTATCTTTCCTTCTTCAAAAAGCCCTAGGATTAAATCTAAAAGAGAGGGAGGGCAGGGAATAAACTTGAAATTGGGTGGGTAGGGAGTAGAGAGGGGGTGAGGGACACAAGGGGAGTTGGGGGAGGGGAAAGAATATACTAAAAACATATTGTATAAAATTAAATAAAAATTCAAAAACTAAAAAACAAGCAAACAAACAAAACAAAACACGTGGGCAGCCTCCAAACTAGAGATTACAAGCCACTGAAGAAATAACCTGAAGGTATTAGAATTTGGAAATAACTTTTTAAAAATAGATTTGGTATATTTTCATTGAGAAAATAGCCATAATGCTTCATGTGTCCTACAGATTCAATGAGACATGAATATTCCATGCCTTAGTATTTTACAGAATTGAGGGTGCATTGTACACTGTCACAAGCTTTTAGTGTACTTGCTTGTAAAAATTGTGGTGTTCCTGGCAGACCCTGATGTGTGAAAATGGAGTACCTCTCTCGAAGAAAGGAGGGAGAATAGAGAGTGGGTGGAGGTGAGAGTAAATCTCAAGAAATTGGTATTTGAGCAGTTGTGAAAATGTCCAACCCTTCCTGAGAAGTGTCAAGACAGTGAGTAGGATGGGCAGTCACACTTGCAAACCCAGACTCCCAGTGTCAATAGAATGAAACTGGCAGTTGAGGCTGTGTAGGTGGCTCGCCTGGATGCGAAAAGGATAGAGATAGACAGTAATTGAGATAGGTAAACAGCACTGGGTAACACTATTTGCTGGGAGAAAATGGGCGGGGGTGAAGCTTCACCTTATCAGCTGGAGCCACTTTTCCCAGTCTTGGAACATAATGGTCTCATTGACTAACACATCTGCTGGGCCCTCTGAAGTAGACTCTTATGACATTTAATCTAATACCAAACACACTGCCTTGAAGACATCTGTTCAGCCTTCTTTCTGGGTGACAGAAGAGATGTAGAAACTTACTCCTATTTTGCTTAAATCTTTAAAAAATGTATTTCTTAAATTTATAAGAATAAAGACACATTCAGGATTAATTATATAGTAATAAACTTTTGAAGAGCACATACATTTATAGATGAGTTCAGGATTAATTATATAGTAATAAACTTTTGAAGAGCATATGCATTTATTCATAGGAATAAAACTGACGGAGAGAAAATTTAAGAGTTTACCGTAGTATTAAATTACTAGATGTTTTACTTTTGCTTTTGTATTGGTGCTGGTATTCACTGAGCTGTTTTGTACCTAGTCCTTGATAAACTACATAGTTGTAAAAAAAATCGTTATTATTCCTGTATTGAAAATAAAACATTCTGAAGAACTCATCTGCACTCTAGACCAGAGGCCATTTGCCAGCCAAACTCTCACTTAGACCAGTGTGGAAGCTGGGATTCACAGTATCGTGAGAACAAGGGAGTTAAGCGTGGGAGTATTTGCACTGTGCTCCCGGTAGTGATTTCAATCACGACAACGGGAAGAGTTCTAAAACCCAAATGTCTTTCGCTCTGTGTAGTCATATAATAAACTCATCTTGTGACATTTATTTATCTACTTAGAATAAGTGGGTATGGAGTTGAGCATGTATGAAGGTGGAAGTTCAACTGGCAGAGTTGGTTATTTTTCCATCACGTGGGCCCAGGTATCAAACTCAGGATACCGGTCAGGCTTGGTGGCAGGTGCCTTTCCCAAATGAGCCAGCTCGTCAGTCCAATATAAGTTGTTTGGAGAGAGAGCATAAACACGCCAGCGACAGCGACTACACCACCAAAGAACTTTGCTATTCAAAGGCAAGGGGAGAAGCTGCTGACAGAGATTAGGAGTTTGGGAATTCTGAAGCAAAGCCCCATCTACACACGTTAAGATTGACAGGCTAGTCAGTTGGACAGGAAGGCAAAACTTTATTTGAAATTAATTACTATCATAAAGTTTCAAATCCTTAAGCCTGACTTCCTGTTTGTACCTGCCTGAGAAAAAACAACCGTGTTAGTCAAACAAGTAGCTGTCCTCATTGGAGCAGTTTTTATATGGTCTCTTCTTGTTCTGCTGGTTACAGGTTGCCTTTCTGAGGAAATCCATGGTAGTTCCTCAGTTTCTCTATAAATAGAGCTCATGTTGGGTGGGGGGAATTGTACAATAAAGTCAATATCCTTGAAAAGTAAAGAGTAAAGTTTCGCCCAGGGTTGTGTTCGTCATTGCCAGTCATCGTGGGAAACACATGATGTTTCTGCCATGTTTCCATCTATAATGTTGGGGAAGCAATATTTCCCTCATTGGAAAACTAAACAAAAGCCTGTATTTGAAGCACCCTTTTCTGAATCCTGTGTCCCTTACGGGTCAGAAAGCAACGCTCACTGTACCTTTCTTTGTGTGTGACTGTCTTTCTGTTATTTTAGCCAAGTTTATTCACCGTTTACCACTTAGCATTATTTTAAGAGTTTATACTGTACTCATGACTTCTAGAAAACAAATGGGATTGAATTTTATTTTTAAATTGATTATGACATCACTTCTGCCCTATTATTAGTTTCAAGTACTACATTTGTTGTCAAAATTAATAATACTGGGCCTACTATGTGGTCCTTTACAATTTTGGTTAGTTCAATATTCTGTCAGTTTTCTAGTGACTTGGAAGTGATGGCTCTTTCTAAATATCTATATATTTTTTATTTTAAAATGCAATAAAATCAAATTTATCATTCTTAAAATAGTAAGAATAGGATATTAGCAATTAAAATTGTGAAACAGAGTTAGCAACCCCCCACTTTTCTTATAATCTGCATTTTAGTATGGGGTTATTTGTTCTGAATTATTTTATCCTAGGTTCCTTTGAAAAGTTACTTGTGTATATTATTTACTATTGCAACTACAGAATAGAAGTTGTTCTGTTTAGTGCTCTTTGTAAAGCAGTAGTATAATTTTATAACATGTGTTTTAAGTTTTTCAATCTAATGTAATATGGCTACATTAATTAGAGTAATTTGTGCATGTGTGTGTTGAGAGAATATGTATTCTGTACAATTTTGAGTACTTGATTAATTTTTCATCGCTTCTTTACCCTGAGAATCTGCTTGCCTTGAAATATCTCTTTGGTCCTCTGCCAGCCATTCTGTATCAGATCTGAGATATTCTCCGTTGCCCCGTTTTTCTTGCCTCTGGTTTTCTTGATATTTGACATTTTGATAGTACATGTGGTTATCAGTAACAAATAATACCACATGGGACTAGAAAACCATTCCAAATTATTGAACAATTGGGAGAAAAAAAATATCCCATTTTTTAAAAATTGTTTTCAGGTATAAATTTCTTTACAGCTTCTTTCTGTTCTTTTTGTTCTCCATCTTTATTTATACTGGAAATACTAAAGGAAAGAAAAGACCTTTTCAGATTCTACCAGGGCTTGCTTACTTATTCATTCATTCGCTTATTTATTTTTACATCTTAATAAGATTTATTTATGTTATGTGTCTGAGTAATTTGTCAGAATATATTCATGTTCACGAGTGTGCCTGGTGCCCGCAGAAGTCTAAAGTGGACATCAGATCCCCTGAAACTGAAACTCTAGATGGTTGTGAGCCACCATGTAGGTGCTGGAACCCTGGAAACCAACCCTGTATCCTCTGTAAGAGCAACAAATGCTCTTAACCACAGAGCCATATTGTTTGTTTGTTTTTTGAGAGACAGGTTTCTTTGTCTGTCTTTCAAAGATCTGGTTGTCTTGGAAATTGCTTTGTAGACCAGCTGACCTCGAACTCACAGAGATCTGCTTGCCTCTGCCTCCTGAGTGCTGGGATTAAAGGCATGCCCCCCTGCCCACCTAATGTTTTATTTTTTTTATAAATCTTCTGGTTCACAGCTGGCACATTGGAGATGTTAGTATCATTACTCCAGCAGAGGGTACCCTTAAATAATCAGCCAATCAGAAGCACAGCTATGGGAGAGGCTGAGAACCCCTTTCCTTCCCAGGACAGTCCTGCTGTTTGCATTCTGGATGGTGCCTGGGGAGTTTCCCAGAGGGGAGCTCAGGATGAGCATTAATTAGCTGCTTTTCTGCTGCTGCAGTGGAAAGGGATGCTTTCCAGTTAACATGCAAATGCTTTGCCTGCTGGTAGTTGGGATTCAGAGTCTGCCTTTGGATCCCATCAGCCCAGGTGGGGAAAAGGAGACTGAGCATGCCTTAGAGGAAGGAGGTCAAAGCAAGTAACTGGAAATTTGAAAATGCAGGCCCAGTGATTGCTCTGCACACATTCAGGAAGCACAGTTACACCCAGTGAACTCCTCGCTCTCTCTTCATGTAGAACTTGGCTTTTTCAGTTATTGTCCCTTTGTCAGCATTCTGAAAATGTCTTTCATATGAGATCCTATCTCTTTCAGTAAAGTTTGTTTCTTAATGCCTTCATTGTCTTCCAATGGTGCATTCTGTTTATTTCTAACCCTTTGCAGCTTGCCTCTCCTTTGGGTTTCTCTCTCTTAGTTGGAGTTAGCTTTGTTATGACGTGACGCTCCTGAAATGTTTACCATCTTCCATCGGAGTGCTAGTCTTTCTGTTGGGGAATGTCTGCATGGTTCACATTGGCTCTTCCTCAAGAAGCAGGGGCCGGTGCATGGAAGCAGCAGGGGCCGGTGCATGGAAGCAGCATTGATGATCAGTGTTTTGGGAAGGCTCACCTTGTTCCTTTGACCTTGTCATTTGTGAATTAATGCAGGACAGAGATGCTTCCTGCCTCATGCCAAATTCCTGCTACCTTCCTAGTGCGATTCTGTTATAACGGGAACAATTGTGCCCCTTCTGCTTCCCGGTTCCTGTGGATATTCAGGTGAGAGCTGTCTGTCAGTGTGAGCACACACCCTTGTCTCCAGACAGGTGAGTGGACAACACTCCCTCTTTCTGAACTATTTAATTCTCAGCACTTCTTCAGGATTCTGTGTTCCCTCTTTGCTTTTCATGTCTAAAGTCAGATTGCACCTTTCTAGAAGAAATAGAGTACGCACGTAAATGTCATGGACTGGACACTGGTCAAGGTGAAAGGGACCATTGTCTCTGTAAAAAAGGCATCTGGCACAGGGGTATGGCTACTTCATAATTTATGGCAGCGAAGTCCTCTGCTGTGTTCCTAGTCGGGATCGGCAATGGTGTTGGGCGGAAGTCTCCTCCGTCTTCTTTTCTGGCTCTCCTCTTTGAGAACCATTTCTCTTTTCTTAGTCAAAATTCCTCTGGGTGACTTGCGAGCAGCTGTTTAATATCGCCCGTGCTGTTCTACTTTGCATTTCCCTGGCTTTTATGAATATTTTAATAAATGGATGAAGGGATGAAAAGCAGGTTTGCGGCTTCTTTTTATTTACTTTTTCCATCTCTGCTTTTTAAGTCAAGGAGTCTGACACATTGGAAAGTTCCTGGCTCCCCAGCACATGGTTATTTATTTTTGACTTTGGCACCACAACACAAGTCTGCACAATGTGCCAGATTCACGCGAAGTGCTGGGAAATGCTTACAGGCATCAGACAATCTCTTCAGGGTCTTGCACCGTGGCATGCTGTCACACAGATTGCCTGTGGAGCATCTCACACAAATCAGTGACTCTCACAAGCAAAGGCTCAATGACGCTGAGTTTACACTGCAAACTTGGTGAAGAAATAGCCACTGGGCAGAAGACTTGATTGTTAGCTCTGAAGAGCAATGACTGCACAAATTGCCTTCAGAAGTCAGAAAAATGGGCTGTGGTGGTACGTAGTATATGAGACGGGTCCAGTGAGTCTGAAGTTCACAGTGCTCCATGGTCTCAGCAGTGTTCCATTCTGCATATTAGTTAGCCCTTATGTATGTATGTATGTATGTATGTATGTATGTATGTATGTATGTATTTTAAACTTCCAGTTCCCTGTGTCATAAATTCATTTAGTTTGTTTTGATTGTAGAAAGTTTGCATCTCCTTCCACTTTGATAGATAGTTTTGCTAGGTATAGTGGCCTGGGTTGACAGTTGCAATATTTGTAGATCTGGCTTTCGGATACTTTGTGTTGATCTTTGATTGGAGAGACTGGATTGATTCCATTTCAGTGACAACTTCAAAGTATGTCAATGTGGTCCTGGTAGCACCTGAATATAGAGAGGGGAGTTAAGGGCTCCGGGGAGGACTTCCTGGGAGTATGCGAGTGTGAATCCTGGCCGGGTCTGAGCCTGGAGGGATAGATGGCACGGGAGAGGGTCAGGTTGATTCACTTGGCTGCCACACACATGGTTGAGACTTCACCTGTGTCTAGATGTGTGCTTGTAGTATAGACAGGGTTCTTGGAACTATGCCTCGTTTTGTCACACTTGGGTGATATCTTCGGTTTTATAATTTTTTTATGGTTTTATTTTGGCATCATAGTAGTGGTGACATGAAAGAAATATCTGTACCCTGCATCAATATTGTCAGACAATGTGACAATGTGCAGAGCTGGCATTTTGTCGTCCTTAAATTCCTGATAGAATTTTCCAGTGAGTACGGCGTTTCTCTTTATCACGTTCTGGGTGCTCGAGTTTATTCCTGGCCTTTCTTCTTTATCCCACTCTCTGTTGGTTCAGTGAATTAATTTTTTGGCCATTTGTAATATCTCCTAGTAACTAAGCTACATAGATATTATACATTGTAAGATCACTCCATCCGATTAGAGTATAGCATCTCATATATTCAAATAACTAAGTAAAGTTACTTTGGAGAATCGCCCTGTGTGATGGTGGGACAGCTATGCCAGGTGACAACAAACAAGCCTGGAAACAGATAGAAGAGGAGTTAGGGAAATAGAATATTTTCACTATTATGTGATCTCCCGGGAGATGTTTTATTCTAAAGTGAAGAGGGTGTCTTTAGGTAAATTTATTATCTTCAGATAAATGTAATACCCTAAAAATGGGACTCAAATGAGGTAAGCCCTGTGATTGCTTTGGCTTTCTGTCATTCTAAGAACTTGCCAACATGCAGTGATACTGTATTGTTTTCTCTGACCTACAGACCATTGATAATCTGAATAGCCTATTGGACAGGGAAACAATGAAAGAAAATTTAGGTCTTATAGTCAGAACAAAAATGAGGTCAGAGACAAAGAGAGAAGGAAGAAGCTGATGAGAATGACATGTTGATTCCATGGCATATTGTTGTTGAACAGGAAGGAGGGGCAGTTCTGAGGCCCGGATGAGAACGGCCAGTGGAACAGGACAAGAGCCCCAGACCCCAGACCCGGAGACAATGATGCTAGGGAAAGTATGAGATATGGACAAATATAGAGAAATATTCACTGGGTTTGGCAAAAAGGGAGAACATGGTAATTCTGTGTGGTTTCTGGGCCATTATGTAGAAGCATATTTGGTAGGAGTTAAGGAGAGAGTCAGTGAGCTGTTTTGTAAGACCACAACCTGAGGTAGCTTTGGAGGTACCCTTTACCATGAATAGAGCAGGGAAGAGCTAGCTATCATAGCCACAGGTGGTTAGCATGCTATAACGGTGACAATGGCCATAGTCTTAGAAATTAGATAACTGTCTCTTCTTCCCATTGGATGGAACAAATGAGGGGTGGAGAGAAAGGGGTAAGAGGTTGTCATACTCTACTTCTCGCATTAATTATTAAGGTAGACAATCAGGCACTGCCTGGGAAGGTCTGTTATTTCTAATAGTTTGAATCCAAGTAAACATGCCAGTTTCTTAATCTAACGCTTACCTTTAGTAAATAATTGATTTGTTTGTACTTTCTGGATAATGATTTTTTCTGGAGAGAAACATGATATTCTCTGGAACAAACATTGCCACACATTAGGCTTGTGGATAATTTGTCATCTTTATTATCTCACAGTTGGTGCCAAACTAAAACCTCATCTCCTGAGAGATGAGAACATTTTAGCGCCAAATGATAGCGGTGTTTTCATTTTCTTCAAATGTCTTCCTTCAACACATTTTTCTTTATTTTTACATTTGTTTTTAGTGAATTTTAGCATCAGTGAATGAAATATTTGAATTCTTATTGTGTACTTACCTTTTTTTTCCCAAAGAAGAAAGAATTTAAAGAATCTTATTTTTTATATTTTTTGAGTCTTTTGTGTGTGTGTGTGTGTGTGTGTGTGTGTGTGTGTGTGTGTAAGAGTAGCTGACACCAAGTGGTGGTTACAGAAATGCAGTAGTGGCAACACCCAGAGAGTAGGCAGGTGATCCCCAAGTCATGGCAGGTAACCTGACATCTTTTCTTTGAAGAAGACAGTGGCATGACATCTTAATTGGGAATCTCCATGCTATGACATGGAGATATTATAATAATATTAAAGGCGCAGATGCCTTCCTACAGCAAATATCATTCCCCCCCCTTGTCACCGCAACGTTTCTGATCCCATTTATTTCAAGTTCTTTTGTAATCTCTACTTCTCGCATCGCCAGTCACCAGCGTCTCTTAAGTATCTTCTGTCTTACTTCGTTTTTCAGCATTCTACTTGTAAATATTGCTCTTCATGGATTGTAAATTTCTATTAAACTCTGTGCTTGAAGGATTTTTATGACATTGCAAACAAATATTTAGCTCCACATTAATTGATTTGAAGAATGGAAACTAAAAGTGGGGACTGGGGGATGACCCCACTTGTAAGGCACTGAGTCACAGGTGTGGTGACCTGAGCATGAACCTTGGATCCCAGGCTAGAAGGAGGGACTTGATTTCCCCAAATGATCCTGTGATCTCTACACTCACTGTGGCCCACACCCCCCCCACACACACATTAACATGCACGCAGGCACAGATATAACATTTTTAAAATTTGTTAATCAAGAGCTGGGGGTGGTGTCTTACACCTTTAATCTCAGCACTCAGCGGGTAGAGGCAGGCCTATCTCTGAGTTTGTGGCCAGCCTGGTGTATGGAACAAGTCGCAGGACAGCCAAGGCTACACAGCCTTAATAAACAAAAAATGTAAATCAGTCAATATATTTTATTTTAAATTTTTGTTAAAATTAAGTTTATTGGGGCTGGAGAGATAGCTTGGGGATTAAGAGTACTGGCTGCTTTTCCAGAGGACCTGGGTTTGATTCCAACTACCCACATGGCAGTGCACAACTATCTGTGTTGCAGTTCCAGGGTATCCAATGCCCTCTTTTTTTTTTTTTTTTTTTCTTTTTTGCCTGTGTGGGCACATACATAAATGTAGGCAAAATGCATAACCATATAAAATATGTTAAAATTCAATTTCTTTACCCAATCGCATACAGACTGTACGTTAATGGAATGTACACCCTGTGGTACTGCCACACATGCGCATATCATGGAAAGTCTCCATCAGGTTAACCTGGCTGTGTCCCCAAGCTTTCATCATTGTTTTTGTGGTGAAAACTGTTTAGGCGCTTGAATACTCTATGCTGGGTTCTTATGGAATGAAAAAATACGTCTTGCCACTTCAGTATCCAAAATGTTGAGTTCTGATATTCACTACCACCAAAACGAGTGAAAGATCTGAAACTAGGAAAAATAAAGGTGCTTTATACTCTCCATGCTAACTCATGTGTCCTTTCGCCTGCATTGGGCTCTTCCTCATCAACGAATATTAGCCTCTCTTGGTCTCCTTTCTAAATGGTAGACCCACACAGCTGTTTCCACACATGCGGTGCGCGCACACACACAGACTAAGATATAAGGGAGAACATGAATTTATGCTTTCTTTCTGAGTTGAATTTTGGCTCATTCATTCCATGAAAATTTCATGATTTTATCTTTTCTTTATAGCTGAATGATATCTGATTTTGTACATATATCCCATTTTTATTATCCACTCATCTGTTGATGGAAATCTAGATTGCTTTTCTTTCCTTGCTATTGTAACTAGAACAGGATAGATGTGCTCATATCACTGGGGTAGGATATGGAGTCTTTGAGGTATATGCCCAGAAGTGGAATAGCTCAGTTATATAGTAGTCCCATTTTTAATGTTTTGAGGCTCCTCCAAGCTAATTTCAATAATGGCTATATAGATTTATACCCCGACCAGTATGAAATAGGGTTGGACATTCCCCATATCCCCTTCATTTTGTTGTCATATTTCATGATGATAGCATTTCTGATTGAGGTCAGTTGGTGTCTCAAAGTATTGTTGACCTTCACTCCTGTGAGGACTGGGGACGTTGAAGAGTTCATTAACAAGGTATTGGCTATTGCTTTTCTTCTCTTGAAAACTGTACCTCTTGTTAGCCTATGTGCTTATTGTTCTTTATTGTTTCCATGGTTTTTAATCTTGGCAGCTTTCTTTTTGTAAATTCTAGATGTTAGCCACCTGAAAAGTATAGCAGGCAAAGATGTTTTTTTTCTCATTCTATGGACTCTGTGCTCTAAAGATGGTTTATTTGGCTGTAGAAACTTTTAATTTAATGTAGTTCTATTGGTTGATTTTTGAGGCTGCTCTCTGTGCTACTAGAATTCTGTTCAGAAAGTTCTTGTTTATCAAATGTCTTGAGGATTATTTCCTAATTTTCCTTTTGAAGTTTCATCCTTTCTGGTTTTAAATTAAGGCCTTTGGTCTACTTTGAGCTTATTTTATTTTTTGAAAAATATGGACCTAATATTATTCTTCTGAAGATGTATGCCCAGTTTTGAAAGTGCCATTTGTAGAATAGGCTATCCTTTTTTGCTACTGCATTTTTTTTGCCATGTTTGTTAAAACTTGGGAGCCCTGGTTGTGTATATCTATATCCAGGTGCTCTACTTTGTTACATTGTTCTGATAATCTGTTTTTATGCTGCTTCTAGGCTCTCTGTGTCACTATAGCTCCATAATATAATTTGAAGTTGGGTATTATGTTCTTAATCTTAGGATTGCTTTGTCTATTCATTGTCTTTTGTGATACCATATACAAATTAAAAAAAACTTTTTAAAAGACTAGATATTAGTTTCTGTAAAATAAAACAGACCACCCCACAGTTTTTAGATGAGAAAACCACAATTTCCACTTATAATTCTTTAATTACATGTCTATACCCAAATTATTTGATTCCTGGGTAAAACTTGAAGAACTTATACTTATCAGCCAGTGAATTACTTGTGGTGTTTTACCTACTGAGTGGGATATTTTTGAAACCTAATGTCTCTTGCTTTCTTTATTGACCAGCAAGTTGTTTACTTGCAACATGAGTTTTTTTCCTGAAGTGATTCTCTCAGCAGCATGCAAAGGTCCCTGTTCTTTGTAAAAAAAAAAAAAAAAGATGAAGATTAATGTGAAAAATTTTAAATGTTCATAAAATAAAACAGTACAGTAAATCTCCACTGGCATTTTGCTCAATTTTAGCATTTGCCAAAATCTTACCCATTTGCAGTATATATCTAAACTTAACTCATTATGTCATTCCACTGCTGAGTGCATCAGTATCCATTTCTAACAAAGTGAATCACCACACAACTATAATCTTGTTATAGGTCCTAATTGCTTGGTATCACATGATTCCTACCTCATAACAAGATTTATCCAGTTATCACTATGGGTAATTTTATTTTTGGTTCAATCAGAACAAATAAGTTCAAAGTAATTTGGCTAGTACTATTTTGTATTTCAGTGTTGAGAAGTCCTTTCTTCCATCTCTCTTTTCATGTTTTGCCTTCTGTAGGTTACTAGTTGCATGAGCCAAGTTAGTTCTTAGAGATCTTGTCCTCTGGATTTGGGGGCTTCTGATTTAACTTGCTTTTCTACTATGATCCTTTAGTGAGGGGAAGATTCCCACAAACTTGATAGGATTCTGACTCACCTATTTTGACAATAATATCTCATAAGCAGGACTCTATGCTTCATGTTATATAGTAGCATATATCATAGCATGTCAGTTTGTTTTTTGCTTTGCTTTTCATTTTTAGGGATGCTAAGTTTAGTGAGGTTTCAGATAGTTACAAATATGGAGTTCCCAAGCCATCAGATACAGTCCAGTACTCTCCGAAGAAATTTCTGAAGCTATATGTTAGAGTATATTTGCAAAAAGAAACCTTGCAGAGTTTTCAGATTTTTCAGTACCAGTTAGGTTCCAGTGTTGTGTTTGTATATGTAACCTTCTTCACTGCACTGCTGTTTGTTGAGTTCCTATGGGTACACATCAGAAGCCCACTTTACACTGGAAGTAGTATAAGCCCAAGCCACATTTTATATATCTAACCTACCAAACATTAGCCCTCAGTCTAATGTACCTTAAATGTTCTTAAAACACAATAGCCTATAGTGAAAAATCTCCTTTCATAATAAACTATCGAGTGTATCATATAAGTCACTGCCTATAATACTCAGAGTAAAAAGCAGAACTATAGAAGTATCCATCATTGACTTCTGCAGTTGAGATACTCTGGGTCCAGCCAATGCTTTACATCCACACTCAGCAACTTCACAGTGTTGGAACCCTCTTGCTGGGTTGGGAAAAGATCAAAATGTAAGGTGTTCTTTTTGTTGATTGCATACTGCTTTTGCTTAGCTGTAAAATCAAACCATCATAAGGTCAGGAACCATCTGTCTACCCCAGCTTGAAAACATCCACTTACTTATATGATTGCTGTTGTTCCCCACTAGACTGTGATGTCGGGAGAAAACAGTTCGCTGGTTTCAAGACAGTTAAATCTAAATTCAATGCAGATGGAACCTCTTTGAAGGCCACTAAGGGTAGCTCCCAGGACTTAAAGGAAAAGTTGAAGAACTTTTGGTTGTTCTAAGGATTGCAAGGTTTTCAAGTGAACTTGAAGATAGTCAACAATCTGTCTTTTCATGCTGCCACTGACTCACCTCTTGTTTCTCTCAGATACTTTCCATGGTGGTGGTCACGGCAAACAACAGCTCAGGAATGCATCATTTAGCAACAAAACTCTGATTGTCTTGACTAAAGGCATGTGCTCATTTCAAGGGAAGCTATTGTCTTCAAGGGTATTCCTTGGCCTCTTAAAGGCCAAGTTTTGTTTTTGTGTTTGGCGAGGTGGTGATGGTGTCCTACCTTTCTAGATGACTAGGATATGAATGAGGCTCTTCCCTTGTAAAAGAGGGAGTGCTATTCTCTGAAGAAGGGAAACTGCTTCCTGCTTCTATAAAATACTGTGCCAGTTCAACATTTATGTTGCCAGTACCCAAGACAACATTTGTAGAAAGCAGATGCCTAACAAAATACTGAGACCACATCGGTGTAATGAATTGCTTGCTTCCCCATGATTCATTTGGTTTTTAGTAGGAATTTATTTTGACAAGAACATACTCGATAAAGTCATGCTGACTTTTACTGGCTGTGTGGGTTATCCAGACCTTGTAACATTCTCCTTATAATTGCTGTATTTATGCTTAAAAACCAAACAAAAAAACCTGGCCATTATAAAATTTCTAAATAATAGTTAAACCTTCAGACTAGCATAAGAATTTCTCCAGTAATACAAACGGTGAAATGTTAGGACCTCCCAATGACAGCCCATCTCCAGGTGTGTCCAGGTGCTGGGTCCTGCCCTCCTGGCTATCTTGTCCATCTTCTGTGTTTAAGTATAAGGTACAGCATGCATGAAGACCAAGCAAAACAAATCTTTCAACTTCTTCTCAAAGTGATGCTTTCTGATATAGAAATATTCATTATCCTGGATTAATAAGTTACCATTATGGTTTTTTGAACTAGCATATAACTGATCACAGACCAGTATTCTATGTACCCAATAATGGCCTCAGGCTGGTACTCAGTTCCCCAAGTAAGAACAGTTAATACACCTATAGACTTACCTTAGTTACTGTGGAAATAATTCTTCCTCTGTCTTCTTGGACTCACACCCATGACAATCTGGAACTATGAGTTTTATTCTGTTGGGAGGTAGCAACGGTGCTTGTTAATATACCCTGAACTCGCTTGTTGCTATGGGTTTATTAGGATAACTTAAAACTGTGGGACTCTCTGGACACAACTAGAGCTTTCTCTCAATGGTGGAAACATGTCATTTTTCATTTCCTAAGTTCATCTATCTTAAACAAGGTGTGGCATTTTGTTATTTCTAAATATATGGATGATTTTTACAAAAGGTTTTGTCCCATCTGTATTGAACCATTGTTCTTTAGTTTTTAAAGATCTATTTTTTTTTAATCCTTCTAATCCTCAGGAAAAACATATATGGAATTATCTTTTAAAACCTTAGTAAATACTTGAATATCTTTGCTATTTTATTCTCTTAATCAGTTTTGATACATGTCATCAAAGAGAATTTCACATTTAAAGGGTAATGAGGCATTGGATTTATTGTACCCTTCTTCCTCATCATGGCAAACGCTCATCAAGTCGATAATGAAATCTGCGGCAGCATCATGGTGTTTGATGACTTTGGAGGCAGGAGAATTTGGAAGCCTACACTCAGTTCATTTAACTTGTGCCCGAGCCATCTGCTTATCTGCGTTACTCAGCCAGCCAGCCTGTTTCTTTCTCCTACAGTCTACAGAGATGATTAACCTGGTTGAAGATTCCTGGCAGCCTTAATTCACTTCCTGAAACTTCCATATCCTCCAGAATTCTCTGGAGCTTGGCAGGGTGTTTGGAAAGGCAAAGAGAGTCTTTTGGCTTAGAAGAGAGTAGACACAAATTTGTACTGCTGCACACCATTGAGAAGCATGGGCGTGGGGTTCTAAGCTCATAAAGCATAAAGTCAAGTCATGATGGAAAATACAGAGGACACGGAAAGTGCATTCTGGTCTTGCCCCTCAAATTTCTTAAGCAATAATCCAGCTTTCTCATGTTTATAATCTGCTTACAGGCTTCATGTTATCCAAACCACTTTGAGAATAAGGCAGGTGCTTCCCTCCATTCTGACTCTCATCAATGGGAACTGGAGTGTTCGATTAGACTCTGTTACAGATGGTGGAGTCAGGGTTTGGGGATGTGCCCTGAGATAGCATTCTCTTACGATGTATGCTATTGCCAGGGTGGCAGTGGCAATTCAACTGGAGAAACACTGAATCTTCTCTGAGTGGTCGCTGTGTTTCTGGTGCTGTATTGGCACTGGGACTACGCTCTCTCTTCTCCGCCACAGGTGTTCTTTCGACCACCCTTTAAACTTTGGACTATGCCACTGCCAATGCCATTCCAGGTCCCACGGTCAGAAGGGAGGATCAGAGCAAAAACTAATAGTAGCGAGGGGGCCTGTGAATCAGAGAACAAGCTGCTTTCTTACTGTCAAGAGCACACACACAAAAGTCTCTCCTATATACGTGTGTGATGTTGACACTGAGTGCTCTACCATAGCACACTCACAGTAATTTCTGGAAACATTCTAAACCCCATGGTAATAACCTGTGGACTCGTGTACAGACTGACAACATTTCTGATGTGAGGCATTAGGGTTACTTCTTTATTGGCAACTGTGCAGAGAAGGTTTGTCCCCCACCCTCCCCAGGAAAGTTCTAACGTAAATAAAGAAGAATGAGAAAGAGGGTGTCTTCTTTCTTTTTATTTTTTGTTTTGTTTTTAAGTTTAGAAGACAGGTCAGAAATTATGGTGTTCGGTAACCACAACACAGAAGGCAGATTTAGGATAAAAGCCAAGACATGTATCTAGAATGAAGGCACAGTTTGGCTCATGTGTACCAATTGGTTGATTAAATGCTGTTTTTCACACCATTTTCCAAGCTGGCCTCTATGAAAATTGGGAAGCTAGTCATGCTTGCTATGACATCCCCCCTTGCCCTTTTGCTACTGTGTCTCTTTCTCTTCCGGGCTGTTCTCCAGGGGCTCAGACGCCTACTACCTTAGCCTGCTCTTTTTCACAAAGGTCTTAACCTCTCACTCAGCTCAATCTTGTGGCCTGTTCTAAACTCATCATTTTATTCTACCACTGTCTAGTAGCTAATGAGCAGCTAGACAGCTTGTGTGGCTATTTCCCCTCATGTGGAGAATTCAGGGTTCACTAGGCTTGAGACACTGAATGAGGACACAAATGGCCAAATATTGTCATTCTCTTTCCTTCTTGATCTACAATATTTGTTCCCGTTTGAAAATCAGTCAAGGTCCATTTACTCTTTGCCTTTGCTTCCCAAAGCATGGTCTTCTCCATTAACATCATCACCACCATAGAGCTTATAAGAAATGGTCTGAGGCCTATCCCAGACCTCCTGAATTAAAACCCGCCTTTTACTAAAATTCCCAAGTCATTATTAGTCATACTAAAGCTCAAAAAATAGCAATCCATCCTATGCCAAGTTCCGCCAAAAGTAGATGCTTTATTATCTCAGGTATAGAACAAAAATGCAGGAAAAGAGACCTTGAAAAAGGTAAGGATATGGGAAGTATATGGAACTCTGATTCACAGAATTTTGTGCACATAAAAATCCTATGGAGGATTCGCTAAACTGTGGGCAGTGGGGCTGTGCCTTCAGAGTTTCTGAGCTAGTAGGTCAGGGTGGAGTCTAAGAACGTTCATTTCTGAAAAGCTCCTGAGTGATGCTGGTCCTGCTGCTGGGACTCTGGGCGAGACCCTTACACATTGAATGAGAGCATTCTTCTTGTTAGCAACACTGCTCATCATACAGTGACTTTGTACTGGTCACATGGCTTCTCCAGAATGCCTTTTGAACCTGTCAAAATACAGGGTGGGCTTAGTGCTGTCTGTCATTGATTTCTGTGATTCTGTGCTTCTGCATTTTTAGTGACTCATGGAAATTCAAGTCAAATAATTCCTATTAGTGGATCTCAGAGTCAGAGGATGGGAAGGTGCATGTACCATGATGAAAGTTGGGAGATATTTGGAAATGAATTATTGATTATTTTCTCTTGAAGTTGGCCACTGTTGTGTCTGTGAAGTGGGGCTTGCTTCTAAAATTCTTCCTCTGCTTGTGGATTGCAGACCTTTGCAGTCCGGCTTTTCTTCAGTGTGGCATGTACCAGAAGTGAAGCAGAGAAGACTTTTTATGTTCAGAATTCAACCCCATGGTTTCTGTCTTCTGAATTTCTATAAAATGGAACAGGCATGCAAATCCCAATGCCCACACTGCACAGGACGACTGTATTTTCTTAGACTGTCCACTCAGGAGCTTGGTCTTTCTTTTGCTTATGTTTGGTAACATGACATGAAAAACTGAACCTGTGTTCTAATGATATTCACTTGTGCCGTATGAGCAAATGGATCAGGTATCAGAATGTAAGAGACCTGGTCGATTTTGATCACGGGTGTCAAGGCTCATACATGTTTAAATGCATTCATCATGGTCAACCTGAAATGTTACCAGCTCTGTTGTTAAGGAGACACCCCTTCAAAGAAAGGAGACTTGTAAGGTCAGGTTAAGCCTTCCAGAGTCTGTAGCCCAAGTGGGTGGAGTGATGTCAGAATATACAGACAGGAGGGGAGGGCTCTGTGTGTCTTGATCCTAATGAGGCTAAAATAGCAAACAAGGTCAGTGATGGGGATAGTGGGCAGGGAACAAATGAGAGTTGGGCCGTTTCCTTGTTTGCAGGGATATAATGTAGTTTAGGTTTCTCAGAGCCGCCCTCCTGGTAGGAGTGTCCTGTTTGGATCTTCTCTTTTTCCTTTTGATAAAATATTCAGTTCTGAAGAGTTTCTTTGGAAGGCTTTGAAAAATTGAATCAGGATGGCCCTCCCCAAGGATCCTGGAAATTCATTTTAAAACATTTCAAAGCAGTGAGGTGATGATCTTCCTCACCACCTCGACTGGGTCAGCAGTTGCCACCTTCTGAGACACAGCAGGAAACAGAAGCTGGGAATGAAATAAGATAAGTAGTCCGGGTGTTCCCCTGAGCTCCCAGAACTAACACGTTCCCTGCTTTCTACCCATACTTCACTTCTTAATTAAAAATAATGATCAGCCACCTTATCTTTTTGGTATCAATATCTCTTAATCTAGAAGGACTTTTATCCTTTCATGGCATTATCTACAAGATTTAATATCCTACTATCGTGTATCTAAGAGAATTCTGGTGGAAGTTGCTTTGCCCAACACTTGACAGCTTTATGGAACTGATTGTTGGGAGCAGTGAGTCCCCAGATCCTGAATTTCTTGTAATCCCCTGATCTGAGTGCCTACAGCTGCTCTGAGCACGAGACCTTCAGGAGTTCCTGATGGCAGGAGAGTGGTTTCTGGTGGGTTTGGCTCGGGCGTGGCTATCTCTATATAATCTGCCCCTGAACACAATAAAGGGGGCATTCTTGGGGAATTCAAGGATGACCCATGTCACTGTCTCTCTGTCTGTGTGTGTCTGTGTATTTTAACCTCCAGCCCTTTGCCCGAATCTCACAAACTGGGTTCAAGCGCACTGAATGCAGACACGCGGCAATTGGAGGTCTCCACCGAGATTTCGGCAACTGATCATTCTGAATGTCCATCCTGAATAGTACTTAGGCTGATTAAATTAATTTGGCAAGAGGAAAAGATTTAGACTCTAGAACCTCCGGTGGTGTAAAGTCTGGAGGGCAAAGGCAGTCTTAGTGGATCATAAAATTCCATAACTCAAGTTAGCATCATTGTGTTGTTCTTTACTGTTGAGAAGTAAGCGTTAGGCATAAGGACTCAAATGTTATGTGTCTCTCACAGGTCTGCAGTGCCTGGTCCTTTTTTTTTTTTTTTTTTTTTAGAATTTGGCAACTTTAGGCCACAGGACTTAGTTAGAGGAAGTGGCTTACTGTCGCTGTATCTTCTAAGGTTGACCTTGGTCTCTGAACCCTTCCTTCTGCTCTCTGCTTGCTCTCAGAGGTCAAGTACTTCCTATGTCGTGTGTTCCCTCAACCATGATGTTCATGATGTTCTACTAGGTCCCACTGGTGACAAGCTGCAGATTGCACACTCAGGAACAATGATCCACAATAACTCATTCTGCTTTTAAGTTGCTGTTTTTCCCTGTGGTGTTTTATTTTGTCGTTTTAGCTGAGACGAGTCTAGTTTACGCTTTGGTTGTGAACTTGCTAGGTGTGCCTTCACTTACCTAGTGCTGGCATTTCAGCTGTGCAGCGCCACACCCAGTCTACATGGTCATGGGAGTTAAACCCAGGTCTTTGCACCTGCTAGGACGGAGCTCTACCAACTGTGCTATCCCCTAACGCTTCAGTATTTTGGTCACAACTGTGCAAGCTAATGCAAAAGCTAAATAATACACTGGGGATTTAAGGTGAGATCGTAGTATGACATGCATTGTATCTTCTGACTTTTGATCACCTGGATAAGTATGTTGAATATACGAAGTAGGAATACAAAAAATGTCCATATATTTTTTGAAAGCTTGAAAGAAATGAAGTTAAATAGCATACATACATATAAAAGCAAGAAAAAGAGTCATCGTTTCATAGTTTCCACAAATTGTTTTCTTTTTGGTTTGAAGAGAGGTTTTCTTTCTGCTGCTGGAGCTGCCCTGGAACTTAGGGTAGACTCAGGCTCTACAGTGCCCCTGTGTCGCCCTCCCAACTGCTGGAATCACGAGCATGAGCCACCACATCTGGCTCAATATTTTCTGATATTTTTGTTGGCCACATTGTAACATTATTTTTCAAGGCTTGTGGCAAGAACTGATCTAGTAGTTTTATGGCTAGAGATGCTCTAGTTGTTAGAGGTGTTCACTCACCCAAAGCCCCAGTCTCCAGTAGGTAACACTATTGCCTTGAAAATGTGTTACAAAGTTTTGTAACTTTGTTGGTGTCTCTTCATGAAACCACTTCATCCCACCCAGACAGTGAAATGGCAGGGCAGTAATGTAGCCATCCCAGTAAAACTGCTCTTGTTGAGATTCCGATGTGCCAGACACGACCACAGTTTTATTGTAAGGAAAGGAAAAGAGGTGGCAGGTTTCAGAGCAGAGGTCTGAATGCTTTGTTTTATAGACAAGTTGGCTGCGCTCATGAGGGAGCAGAGTTGAGCTTTCAAAAACCTGTATATTTTTTTTTAAATCTCTAACTTTAAGGGCAGACACTGGCAATATAAACCTTGTTTTTGAAGGTTCATATTCGGTCCTTTTGAAGATTCCCTGGACTTCTTTGTCTTTCTGTATTCCATTTTTTTTTTTTTAAAAAAAACCTTTTGTATAGCTTCTGCTTTGCCCTTGTTGATGGGTGAACAAGGCTCAGTTTTGAACCCTGTGTTTTCTCCGTTCTTCACATGGATGTTGCCAATGTGTTTTTCCGGCTTCAGTCATCAGCCAGAATCACACCCTGCTGCTTCGGTGGTCTGGGCAGGAGTGGGAGGAATCAACTTCCTCCTTCCCAGAATTCTCCTGTTCTCATTGCATCATTTTTACTTCCTGTCTGGTTTTCCCACCTATACTTCCTGCCTGGCCAATCAACGTTTATTTAAAACATGATTGAGAGAATACAGACAATTCTCCCACACCAGGGTCCCAAGGTTATTCATTCAACCAGGATCCACACAGACGATGCAGGTTGAATGTGAAATATTCCCCAGAGGATCTTTGGACACTTGGTCTCCAGCTGGTGGACCAGCATCTTTGGAAAGCCGTGAAGCCTTTGGGAGCCGGAGATTTGCTGGCAGAAGTAGATGATTTGGGAGGGATCTTGAGGTTTTATAGCCCAGCTCCACTAGCTGTCATCCACTGTTTCCTGACTAAAACAACAAGAGCAGTTGGCTTCCTGGTCCTGATGGCATCTCTTCCCCACCATGATGGATTGTATCTCCCTGGAACTGTAAGCCAAAATTAACCATTCCTTCTTTACTGTCAGGTGTTTGGTTATGGGCAATGAAAAAAATACGGCAGGCATCTTAGTTTAAGATTTTGCCCTAACACAAGGTTCTGTTCCAAGCACGGGGGGGAATGACAGTGTCCTCATTGTCTAGATATGGAACATATCTCAAGGAACAGATTGAAAATAGACTAGAGAACAATTAAGTCATATAATAAAGTGACCAGAGTACTCTGAGGACAAGAGATAACAAGCATTATTTTTATAGGTCACTCATTGAAATCTCTAAAGAAGCTATATTTGAGCTGAACACATCAATTCCTCTATCTTGTCTTCAAGCCATAATAGTTTACCCCATCATGATCCATTCTATTTTTGAGGCATTTCTGAGGTTCTTACTTGACGTATTGCATTTTCCTGGCGCCTCAGAAGAAAATTATACTCACCAGGCAAACATAAATATGCAAACGGTATAGAGATTCAGGCAGAAAGCACAGCGTGGGTGGTAAATCGCCAACAACGGGGCTCTGCTTCAACTCCTAACTGTTCTCCAGCTGTTTTAGGGGTGTTATTCTACTTCTTTAGACAACACTGTGAGTTTCATTCTCCAAGGAGACATAATTTGGGGAAAATTTTACAGAGAATTCACAAAGGTAATCTAGAGAGTCTCTGAACATTAACCTAACATCATTCATTATTACTTTACAAAACCATAATCCGTTTGTGAAAATGTGGAGATCTACATGAGTATAATACTATTATACAACCTTAGCAGTGTGCTAGGACATTAGTAGTATTCCCACCGGGGTTGTTTTTCCTAGCCCAAGATTCAGTGTCCCGGTGCCCACATTGTGACTGGTCATCTTCTTGGACCTTGCTCCTCATCGCCTGTTCCATTTTGAAAAGTCCTGGTCATATGTTTCACAGGCTGCCTCTCCATCTGAGATCTCCTGATTCCTTTCTTTCGTGCTTAGAGTGGAATGTCAGCTTCTGTTAAGAGTGGATGTGCAGAGCTTTTCTCATATAATGGTGGGGATGTGCGGTACTCACCATCACCACTGGCAACATTAACCTTGATAGCCAGCTGTGGTGGAACAGGCCGTATTCTCCACTGTAAAGGTAACTTCTTTTTTACCAAATCCAGGGTCACTAAGCCTGGTCCATACTCAGGAAAGACGAGAAGATGAAGATGAGGGAGAAGGTTCGAAATATGTGTCCCTTAGGGGTATTTTCTGATATGTACTATTTTAAAGTGTCCTTTAGGGATCCTTTGCCTTTTTTCTCCTCTTTATTGTCATGTACTTATCCATATTTTTATACTATGTTGTTACTCTGTCATGGTCGGTCCTCATTGCTTCAGCCATAACTGTGGCTTCACAAATAGTTACTGTATGCTGTACTTAATGTGTTAGCGATCCTTTTAGTTGTTTCTGTCATATATGGTTGTATCACTGTGAACTTGTGCGTTTATTTGATATGGTGTTACTATTGTGTGTGACAGTGGCTTTGGCCACTGGGAACTCTCTCATACTGATTCCTGTTATTCTCTGCAACACAGGTCCTAGTCCTTTCATTGTTTGGATACTTGTTCCTCCAGGCTCAAACTGGATTTCCCGTTTGAGACCCAGAATTGACGATTTCTCCAAAGATCTCTAGTCATTTTGCTGAAAAATCTTACCTAAAAACTAAGCTCCGAAAACTACTTATGCAGCATCTGGTTTTATTTTATTTTATTTTATTTTATTTTTGGTTTTTCGAGACAGGGTTTCTTTGTAGCTTTGGAGCCTGTCCTGGAACTAGCTCTTGTAGACCAGGCTGGTCTCGAACTCACAGAGATCCGCCTGCCTCTGCCTCCCGAGTGCTGGGATTAAAGGCGTGCGCCACCACCGCCCGGCTAGCATCTGGTTTTAATTATAACATTATTGCCCATCTAACTTTTTTCTTTTTAAAATTAATCTTTTGTTTTTGGGGATTATAATATAGTTACCACATTTCTCCTTTCCCTGTATCCCTTTAAACTCTCCCTTGTACCTAACTTGCTCTCTTTCAAACTCATGGGCTCTTTTTATTTAATTATTTCATAATATAACACAACACACACACACACACACACACACACACACACACACACACCACACTCCTAAATGCATAAACATATTTTGTTCAGTTAATATACTACTACTTGTAGGTAGACTTCCAGGGCTGACCATTTGGTGTTGTTTAATCAATTGGAGTGCTCCTCCCTGGGGAAGACGGTTTTCCCCACTCTTAGTGCTCCTCAGTTGCCCTTTGTGCAGTGTTGAGTCCTCCTGGGTTTTCCCCTGTCACTTTGGTGTGTCTATTGGTATTATCCTATTCAGCTCATGTTTATGTCCTCTCTAATTCTTTATGTATCTTTCTACCATTCTTCTTAAATGTCTAAAGGTGGAATTGACATCTTAAAGGGAAGGAAACATTTAAAGATTAAAAGAACCCCAAGTCTTCTGAAAATATTGTACCCATGTATGTGACCATCAGTGGTAAATCAGCAGTTGGTAGTTTTGAACTTAAGCCAAATAAACTTCATTTCTCCACCCAATATGCACCTTGAGTCATCTTTGCTACCGACACACTCACCAAGCTATAGTCTGCCCACCCACCTAGGCCAATGCAATGAACTCCTAATTAACATCTTCTTTATCTACACACTATATTTACAAGAGTGAAGTCAGAATAATGTCTCGACAATATGTGCCAACGGGATCATGTTCTACTCTGGCAGCCTAGCTCTAAGATCTTCCAAGCATGTTTGTACTTAGGAGAAAATGTAAGATCTTAGATATACAGCCACGGAGTGTGCGGGACTTCATTTTCATCAGTGGTTCTTCCTTCTGTTTCCCTCACTTAGCACGCTGTGCAAACACTGGCCTTCTTCTTCTTCAATATCCTGTTCTGGGTCATACTTCAGGACTTTCATGTGAAATTTTCCACTGCCTGTGTGTGGGACGAATGGTCAGCCCTGGAAGTCTACCTACAAGTAGTATTATATGAACTGAACAAAATATGTGTATGCATTTAGGAGTGTAGTGTGTGTGTGTGTGTTGTGTTGTGTTATGTGTTAAAAGAGTTTGACTGACTCACTCTTTTGCCCAGGCTTGCCCCAAACTCACAAGGCAGTCCTTCGACTCCAATTCTTTAGCATCCCCTTGCTCCAAATGCCTGGTGTAGAGGCATGAATTACATGCTCAGCACCATTCTGGTGTCTGTTCTTGATTTAAGTATCAACTCCTTGAGTTCTCATGTAAGTTAATTTCATTTGAAATCGTCTCAGAGTTTCCTGTGCATTATTTTAAAGATTCTTCTTAAAGTTTCTAAGGCAAATTATGTAATTATTTCTATGGTAAACAAAGATTTAAATCTCCAAAAGATTTAAACTGATGGTAACAGGGGCAGTGATCAACTGGGTTCAACTCCTGGTGAGTGGTACTTAGGAGAAACTTTCATTATTTTTTGAAAGAATATGTGAGTGGTTATCTTGAATTCACTGAGAAAAACTTAATTACTGGAGAAAAATCAGTATTTTGTTTTGTTTTGTTTTCCTTTGTGGAATTTTTTGATTGTTTTTAATGAGCTATATATTTTTCTTCACTCCCCTCCCATCTTCCCCTTTCCCTTTTATCCTCTCCTATGATCCTAATGCTCCCAATTTGCTCAGGAAATCTTGTCTTTTTCTACTTCCCATGTAGATTAGATCCATGTATGTCTCTCTTAGGGTACTCATTGTTGTCTCTGGGATTGTGAACTGCAGGCTGGTTTTTCTTTGCTTTATGTCTAAAAGTCACTTATGAGTGAATATATATTGTATTTGTATTTCTGGTTCAGGGTTACTTCACTCAATATGATGCGAAAAACCAATTTTAAGTTACAATAATGCCCTAGTGCTTTATGTTTAAAATATTGTAAATGGATAAATTTGAGCTATAAAATGTTGTATCCATACCTCAATGAGAATGTGTTTTTTGGGGGAAGAAATCATGTCACAGATAAAGGTTGGGGCATATTTAATGCTTCTCACTTACATTGCCAATTCACTCTTTAGAAAGATGCTAATTTACACTTGGCAGTCTATGAGCATATTCATTTTGCCTCAGTGGCAGATTGTGTCTTGTGAGGGTGGCTAAAACAGTATTTTCCACTCCATGTTGGCTCCATCAATGTAATCACAGCATTCCTGTCTTTGGTGAGTGGGATGTATTGGAACCTGGATTGGTCTGTGAGTTAGTTCAGCTGACTTGATGACTCCTGAGCCCCATGTGTTACACTTCCCACCTGCCTCTTTTGGGACCTTCATCTTTGGAAGACAGGGTTTCTATATAGCAAGAGAGTTCCTGGCCTTTCACACCAGATAATATCCACAGCAAGTATATACCAGTGGTTGTGGAGGTGAGGCCATCTCTGGGGCTTCCTGTCCCTGCCGTGGAGGCATATTGAACTTCTGAGTTGGAGGCTCCAGAAACTACTGGGAAACAGGAACATGTTTAAATCTTTTTCAGAATTCTACTTCTTTAGAACCCGTGATCAGTTTTTGGGGGTAATTTGTGATGAAGAGTGAGAATTGGAAAAATATCAGTAATATTTAACTACTTTTCTCAGAAGAAAATGTTTCTTGGGTTTGCATTTTTTGAATTTTTTTAATGTGTGCATTAGTTTGCCACATATATCGTTTTACCACATCTTCAACCAAGCTTTCTAGCAGAACTCTTTATAGCTTACCTTTCATAAAAATTCCTTATGTACCAAGGATACTTGTTTTTCATGAATTCCAAATATCTTCTTGTGATTTTTCACCATTTATGATGCTATTTTCTTGTATTTACAGAGAAATTGAATGTTTTAGTTTTGTTCTAAATTCTCACGATAGTTAGTGTTAGTTGTCAACTTGACAGAATCCAGAATAACCAGGGAAATTAGATTCTGGGTATAGCAGGGCATTAGTTATATTGGCTGAATTAAGTGAGGTAGGAAGATACACCCACTGCAGGTGGTGCATTCCCTGCCTGGGATCTGGGGCTATATGAGTGGGGAAAGGCTCTAAGAAAGATCATGCATTTATCACTCTGCCTTCTGAGTGTGGATGCAGTGTGACCAGCTGCTTCAAGCTCGAGGTGCCTTGGACCCCATATCGTCTTACCCTTGAACTTGGAGCCAGAATGAACCCTTCCATCTTCTGTAAGGGTATTTCACTACAGCAACACAAATAGAAACCAAGATATACCTCATGATCTCTCCACAAGAACTAGAGACATCATAGACATCTGCAGGGAAGTAGCATTTGTATTTACTGGGCACGACAGCACCATTGATCACACGAGTTCACAGCATCTGTGATGCCATGTTCAAGATCCATGGAGGATCAAGTCAGCCCAAATCTCAGCATGTAAGTGTGTGTGTGTGTGTGTGTGTGTGTGTGTGTGTGTGTGTGGTCTGATAAAGTCCAACCTCTTGCTGAGGAATTACTAGAAAAATTTGGATTAAGAATGATAAAATAAATATAGCAAGAATTTTCAAAACAGACAATTTTGAATATAAATTAATAAATAAAATTTTAAGAGTGACACTGAAAATGGCCTTTTAGAAACCTATAAAAGAACATGCTGCAGGTCTGGGTTGTCATAGATAAAGCCATGGTAGGTCATTGAGAGACTATAATAAAAATCTAGGAAAGATTGCAATGAAAAGCATGGCTTTGAGTAGGTGGGAAGACAGAGATATGTACTTTGACTCCGACTTCAAAACGTGTGAGTGTAATTGGCATTGCATTGTGGTGGCTGACATGTAATGTCATCCTAAGGGCCCTGTGAGTTTGTATCCTATACATCAGGTTCAAATCAAGCTTCTTAAGACTGGTGATTTCTGAGTTTTAGCTGACTATTTACTGTCAGTCTATACTAACTTAAGCCAATCATAGATACTGTGGGACAATGATTCTGTACCCTGTAAAGATTTGTCACTTGTATTGGTTTAATAAAATGCCTGTTGACCAGAAGCCAGATAGGAAGTATAGGTGGGGCAACCAGAAAAGGAGAATTCTGGGAAGAACAAAGGCTCAGTCTGCATTCAACACCCAGATGCAAAGGAAGCAGGATGAGAATGCCTCATTGATAAAAGGTAACAGGGCACGTGGCTAACACAGACAAGAATTATGGGTTAATTTAAGATGCAAGAGTTAGTTAATAAGAAGCCTGGGCTAATAGGCCAACAAGTTTATAATTAATGTAAGGTCTCTGTGGGTTTCTTTGAGACTGAATGGCTGTGGGATCAGGTGGGACAGAAACCTCTGTCAACTCATGGAGGAACAAAACTGCAAATTGACAGCAAGTAGCACACTGAGGCAAACAGTTGCAACTGTATCCACTTCTACTCAGAAGGAAAGAAAAAAATCCACCCAGTGTGATTGTTTGACATATTATATGTTACACTATGAACAATAAACATTTGCATGAATTTGAAATCTTTTTATAAAACAATGTAATACTGGTTGATTTAATGATATTTTGGAAACGCTATGTAATTTGTTTTGTTTAAAGACTTTAATCCCCAAATGCTTTGAATTTAACACAGGAGTTACACCTCCCTATTACAACTTCTTTTAAATGATCTTTTCTTGGCATTGCTGCTAGCCAGCTCTGGATGTGAAGTGGTCTTCCTTACATGTTGATTTGTAGTTGCCTATGGCTAGTGATGTGAGCATTTTCTTTGGTCATTTCTATATTTTCTTTGGAGGAAAAAAATGTCTATCAAGAATTTGAGCTGTTTAAAAATTTTAGATTTCTTGCTTTTATATTGAATTGTGAAGGTTGACTATAGGCTGAAACAAAAATATATTTAAATGTTAAAAATATAGTAGATGAGATGTTTAACAAGGATGGACAGGAATATGAAATTGAAGGCACCTAGATTGAGCAGAAAGCAGAGCATATTGATTTTCAGATAGTATAAATTGCATAATAAAGTTTTAAGGAATGACTAAAATATTAGAACTAATAAAAAAATCTCAGGGAGTTGAGAAGGTATAAGATAAATATTTGAACATCAAATATTTTTCCTATGCAAAATGAAATTGGCACAGTAGTTCAATTTATAATGCCATCAAAAATGATAAAATTTTAAGAGAGGTTTAACAAAAGTGAAACCTACATTGTGGCAACTGCAAAATAGGAAAATAAATTAACGAATATCAAAAGAAATGAAAAGACATCTTGTCATCGTTTGGAAGTTTTAATGTTATTAAGATCAGGGCCAAGTACCCGTGGTTAGCCAGGTCATAGGCCCCAAGGGAGAACATGCTACTTTTGCTCTGCTAATGGGCATAGCATTAAACCAAATCCTAATGCCTTGTCTTTATATCCATAGATCAGTGCTTCCCTCAACTCTCACCAGAGAAACATCTTTTCAGGAGATAGCGGTTAACACAGAGATCCATCATTGGTGGACATGCAGAGAAAAGGAGGCTGTGGGATGCTTAGCCATAAGTGGGACATCTGTACCACATTCTCTCCTCTCAAGGCTCAGAGATCATTTTGTAAGAGCCAGAGGTGGTAGATAACTACAAGGAAAGTGTTTTCCAGACCCAGCGGGGCACCTGTGCATAAGAATGAAGTGGCAGTATGCTCCAAGATCTACTCAGACTCAAGCCAGATACCATCTCATGCAAGAGAATAATGTCGGACCCCTGTCTCTGAAAACATGTACAAAAGTTAGCATGGAGTTGATTGTGCATGTAAATATGTAAGGTAAAAGTGTAAACCCTTCTGAGGAGTGTGAGTATAAATCTTAACAACTGGCTTGCTGAGCATGAGATGTTTATACAATACAAGAACAATGTATTATTATTGTCAGATGATGATAGTCTCTCCCAGACTTGAGGTGGGCAAGTTATCGACATCTTGACTACAAGGTTATAGGAAAGCAAATATCGCATATTGCTATACATAGAAACATTTGATCATTTACAGGCAAGCAGACAAAATATTTCATATAGTATCTTATGCATATTGGTTAACGTCTCATTTATCTGTCCCACTATGTATTTGACCAACACCATAAACACAGCCTTCACTAAAGAGTGCTCTACAGACGGTGGTCAAATGCTTTGGAAATATTAAGGAAACACATTTTTGAACCACATTGGCTGGACACTGAATGACTTTAGGATCAAACTTTAGAATTCCAATGGAATAAGGGTCTTAATTCATTAGATTTTTATAATTTTGCAAGAAGAATTTCTTTAAAATATTTATCCCCCTCGGAAGTCTTAGTGTCTCCTCTTTCTACAACAGAGATGAGATTTTTAAGATTGATTATGCTAATTAGGCAAACCTCTGATGTAGATCAAGCAGTGGCTAGAAAGCTGCATACTTACAGTAATGACTGTGGACTAAGGCCTTCCGGATTCAACGCATCTGTCTTTGATGTGGAATATAGGTTTGATTAAGGCCACTATGCATCATTAGATTCTTCTTATAGATGAGGTTTTGTTGGGTGTTGGTCAAGTGGAGATAAATGATAGCCATGTTTTCAATTACATCATTGACTACAGAAGAGACAGATATGGAAACATTTACAGTAATGTAATTGCCAAGCGAGAATAAGCTATGTCTAGGTAGTCAGAGGAACCAAACACACTACAGTGGAGATTGTATTAGGAAGCCTTCGAAGCAGAAGAGACCCATTTTAGAATCTGGCCAGGAGGAAAATGTTGTCCAGGTGAAGTGTCAGCCCAGGAAGCCAGGGAGACATGAGACAGATGTGTTGGAGAACAAATCTATTTAGTATAACTGCTGGTTATGGGCACTTTAGTGTTTGCAGGAGACATCACAGGAGGTAATGGTTAGGTTGGAAATGGTGTTATAACCTCACTAAAGAGATGCTCATTTAGACAGTTACTTATTTCATGTAAATGCCAAGGATATCCTGAGATTTGTTGGCATTATATAGTTTGATTTCAAAAGCCAGGATACAAAATAACGACCAAATTTTATTGGAGGAAAGTCAAAGTTGCTGGCTGTGTCTATTCAATGGGAAAATCTAGGTGTAGGTGGGACATGGAAGCAGCTGGCTCCAGAGGACTCTCAGAACTTGGCTCTAGCCTCCCCAGTCTGGGTGGGCAGAGTTTGTTAGTTTTCTCTTTCCAGAGATGCTCATCTTCCTGCTCCTTTGACTTTTCTTCTCACTAGTTTCCATTACCTGCATCTCAGGCCCAGTGGTCTACTTTGCTGCATTGGCTATGTGTCTCCTTGCGATTCTATTGCTATGAAGAGATACTGTGACCAAGACAACTCATAAAACAAAGCATTTAATTGGGGGCTTGCTTATAACTTCAGAGGGTGAGTCCATGACTGTGATTGAACACACATGTGTATATATAGGGGAGTGTGGTGGCAGCCAGGCAGGCAGGCAGGGCACTGTTTCAGTAGCTGAGAGCTTACAGTTGGTTCACAAGTAGGAGGCAGAGAGAGCAAGACAGAGTCTGGTGTGGTATATGAACGCTCAAAGGCTACTACCAGTGACACAATTCTCTAACAAGGCCATAAGCATAACTTCATAAGCAGTTCCACCTATTGGGAATCAAACATTCAAATATATGAGACTACAGAGGCCATTTTCATTCAAACCACCACAACATGAGATAGGTAAAGTCAGAAAGACATAGATTCTTTGGGTAGTAACAGAAAGCTTTAGGAAAATACTGTGTTCCTTGGAGATATATCAAAGCTATTCTAAATGTAGTTTTAAGGAAAAGGACAAGAGACGTCTTAGTTAACATCTGTGTTGATTTTAATATATAATTCCTAGAAATAATATATCAAACAAAAGACTAATTGTGACAATGAGAAATTGTGGATCTTGTCTAAGGAGATGTGATGGGTCAAACAGGTCTTTTTTTTTTCCTTTTTTATTTATTTTTTTTCATTTTTTATTAAAAGTTTCCATCTCTTCCCCTCCTCCTCTCCCTTCCCTCCCCTCCCTTCCACCCATACCCCCACTCCCTCCCTCTCCAAGCCAAAGAGCCATCAGGGTTCCCTTCACTATGTTAAGTTCAAGGTCCTCCCAACTCCCCCCAGGTCCAGGAAGGTGAGCAACCAAACTGACAAGGCTCACAGTGAGCCCGTCAATGCTGTAGAGTTCAAGCTCATCGCCGTTGTCCTTGGTTTCTCAGTCCTCCTCCACCGTCAGCCACATTCAGAGAGTCCGGTTTGGTCCCCTGTTCCATCAGTCCCATTCAAACAGGTCTTTAAAACTCAGGTCAAACTGGGATCACACTACCAGTTTAATGTTTTCACATATTAAGGCCAGTCCCCAGCAATCACGCACAGTGGACCTTCAGGGTAACTCTGTTTGTTGGTCATATTATCTCCGTTCTATACAAGACACCTGTAGAATCACCCTCTCTTCTTCCTGGATTGCCTCAAGTTGAACTTCTGACTTCTCAGGGCAGATACATCACAAGTCAGAGCAAAGTGTTCTTATCAGGCATCCCCCTCTTTCTGGCTGCAGGGAAGGTGATCAAGCAGCCACAGGTACAAGCCACAGGGACTGGAGCCTGCAACCCCGAGACGACTATATGAAGAAGACAGAAAATACTCTCAGCCCTGTCCATGTCGGGCTGAATGGAGAGACAGGTATGGAAACTGAGAGGCGGTCATTTTTAGATTGCTTTCTGTTCCCAGACATTTTCATATGATGAATTTAAAAACTAGCCAGGAAAAGAAGAAAAAGAATGGAAACTCTCAGGTTCTGAGACATAAAAAGAAAGAAAGTATGTTCTTCTGTTCTTGCCTTCTGGCTGGGGAATCCTGCCGGCTGACTTGTAATTTGCAAAAGGGATTTCTGCTAGGTTTTTCAGAGGGAATTTCCAAAGCTTTCTTGTGCATGTGTGTGATATGGCAACTTAGACTATAGCAAGTACACTGGCTCAAATGCAGCTTCTGTGGGAGTGCAGGAATATAAGGACCACCGTGGGCAGGCTGATAGTTGTTAAGAGCAAAGTCCATAACTGACAGATTGTTTTTTGAACTGCCATGAAGTGAAAGGCCATTGAGTTAATATTGTGTCTAAAGCATTTTCTGTGAGGGTTTGTTTATTTAGTTCTAAATCATAGGATTTGACCCACACAATAACAGAAACCTGGATAGTTAATTGCCAGAATTTATAAATAACTCATCAAGTGTCCTATATTATGTTGTTACTTTTTAGACGAATTTAAGTAGATTCTATTCCTTTTAGTTATGGGGGGGTATGGAATGTGGAACAAATGATGCACTAGCTGACTGGGAAAAGTCTCCATTACAGAAGCATTCAAGACTGGGATTGTCATGGTAAGAAAGAATTGAAGTGACACAAAAGATATAAAATGAAACTTTGTAACCCTTCTCTAAAAGGTAGAGACAGAGACAACGATTTCTGGAGAGTCTGTAGCTTAAGGGTAGCCAGTCTCCCTCAAGCAGAAGTGAGGTCTTTTTCTAGCAGCAGAGGGTGGTGAACTGGACAGGAGGGAGATGCCAAGGTCAGAAGGACCGTCAAGGTCAGACTTAACTGTGGAAAGACATTGGTATCCTTGAAGGTTGTGAACAGAAAGCCAGTAGGAGCGTGTCTGTGATAACACCCTTTCCTTTCTACATGCCAGTGGACTGTTTCTGATTTCCAGGTGATGGATTATCACACACATGGATAATCCAGTGTCTTCTGCTTCTTCATACATCTTCATCCTGGCCTGGTTTGTGTGCCTCACCGGAAGCTCTCCATTCCTGTGTACCTTATCATTTTCTCTTCTCAGGCAAGGATGCTTCTAAGTGGAATTGTTAGATAATAAGTTATGTTTTAGTTTGCTGCGGTAGGACACAGCATACAAAGTGGTTAATGGGCCAAGTTCAGGATTCTTGATATATATTTCGTTTGGACCCAGGACTAAGGACTCTCACTTTTGAAAGAAAATAAAATGAACTAAAGCAGAATGTTTAGATTAGAAATATCAGTATTAATTACTCAAACTACCATTATTATTTACTAAGATAATGTATAGCCTGGAAGGTGACCATGTCTTAAGTCTGAAAGGCTCTGGCATTCACTGGTTTTAAACCAGGACCACAGATTTCCCCAGTCTTGTCTTTGTATTCCTAACTCAGTTGTATGACTCTGGGTGAGGTAGCTTCGTTGAGTGGCAAGGCTTTAGAGTTGGCTTTATCCTAGCCCTTTCAATGAACACACCCTCTGACTTTTTCTGATGGAAGTGAGGGCAGCTAATACAGATTTGGACTTAATTCATCCCAGTGCTGAAATTTTCATCAGTTGCAAACAGCTAGTTCTGTAACAGTCACTAACCTGTCAGCCTCTCTCTTGAGCTCCTGTGTTCACAGCGATGCATGGGTAGGGTGATGACATTCTTCCAGTGGACTCCTCCATCAACCATGAATCAAAGAGACCTGGTTCATCTATTTGAGCTTGAGACAATAATCCCCTTTTTAATGCCATAGATCTTTAATCGGTGTCATGTGGGCATGAATATTGTGTCAAACTGGATGCAGGGTCAATGGTTTCCTCAGTGACAGCATCCTCTGTAGTAGGTACTGTGGCAGGAGACTTATTTTTACTTCACTGAGATAACTAATTAAAAATTATTTAGTTGGTGCCTCCCACCTCCATGATCCAAGGATGAGCTAATAAGCCATAGTTTTCATCTTTGAATACAATAATGTGTTCTTGTCAAAGAAAAGATTCATACCATCAAGCTTAACAGGGATTCATTTGACCTTTGAGTCCTTCAGGAGTAATTTACTCAATTAACAGCTCTGGTAGTTAATTGCTTATTTGTTGGAATCTGAGAAAGAAAATTTGAATGTGTTAGCAATTCGACTTCTTAGAGGAATAAAGAAATTATACACATTCTACTTTAGTGATATTATTACTGCTATGTTATGAAAGTTAGTTCAAAGATTTGAAAGAACCACGTGGAATACTGAATAATAGCTATACATGCCATTTCTTTAGGTATAAATATTGCTTCAACAAAATAACTAGTAATAATTGCATGTAGTTGTAATGATAAATATACTAAAATCAAATGACTATGTTATGTTGAGTAGATTATTTCCATTAAATTTAATGAAACTTAATTAAGTCAGTGGGTATCCTTTAAAATCTATCAGGGTGCATTTGTTATGAGAAGACTGTTTATTGCTTGCAGTGTATGTGTGCATGTAAATGAAGCATTGTTACAAAATAAACATATTAAAATTGACATAATAAAATTAACTCATGATATCCATCTTTCCCTTTTAATTGCATTCTAAATATTTTACATGATTTTCATGTTAGTAAATTGAATAGTTTTTAAGAAGATTCTAAATTGATTTCAGGAGTTGTGGAAATTTGCTTGGACCATTCTCTTCTTTAAATCTTGTTTTTTTGTCATTCACAAATTCAGTCATTCTGCCAATAATCTGGGACTGTAACAGTAAAGAAGTTATGGTCTGCATTCTCAAAGAGACAATATGGCTTGAGGGTTAGACACACCATCCCTTAATCACCAAGATCGTAGATGAGTAATGAAGGCTCCAGATGACATGGGGTATCAGAAGGCCATGCAGTAACCAGTAAGGACCACTTCCACTTTGGGTCACTAGGGAAGGGTTCTGTGGCATAAGGATACTTGAACAGAGATGAAAATGACAGGGAGGAACAAGTTCATGAGGAGCAGTGGAAGAAGCATTGGCAAGGGGGCAAAATTTGCTTGTTCAGCATACAGAAAGGTGTCCATGTGTTAGTGGACAGTGTGGAAGGGAGCAGATATGGCAGAAGATTTGAAGTCAGAGAAGGGACAGCACCTGACCCTATGGAAGCTGCAGGCAATGCTGAAGAGTTTTCGTTTGATTCTATGCCTAGTGAGTAGCCATCAGGTTTGGAATAGATGAGCACCAGCTGATTCCTGTTTTATCAAGAACCCTTTCTCTGATCTGTTAGGGAACACATGGTAGCTGCTAAGAAGGCTTGTGTGCCTTAATACCAATAACAGAGTTGAAATCTGATTGATAAGTTTTTTATTTTCAAATACCCAGATCCTCTTCCGAGTGTGTGCTGCTCAAACTAATATGGATAGCAGTATGAATTCTTGTGAGATCTAAACACATCTTAAAGTCTTCTAGTGGATGACCCTCCCCACAGCTGTGAGTCCTCTCTGTAAATTCCTTCCTCTGAAACAATGTATTTAAATGTCTTCTGAAAGAAAACTACATTTGCTGTGTATCCCGATCACAGTGATTATTTATTTATTATGAAATGAAACAGAGGAAAAAACAAGTTTGTTTAAAAAAACCTCCTGATGTGTAGACTGATTTCTTCTGTTAATGTATTAGCCACTACTAATTTTTTATGTGTAATAATATAGAAATACTGTTTTAAGGCTAAAGCGTTGCACAGATGATTTCATCATTTCTGTTATCCAATCATTTTACCAGCTATTTTCATAACGTCCCATATTTTGAAAATATAAAAAAGTCAGACAAGGAAGGCTTCAAGCTTTTATGATGAAATAAAAAAGCATTTTGTGGTATCCCTCATCCTTTAAACATACTAGCTGAAATGTGTCTCAAAAAATCGAAATACAAAACAGGCAGAAGAAAATCCACCTTGAGGGGATAGGAAGAGAGATACCTTTAACCCCTATAAATGATGTGCTAAACAGTGATATGTAAAATATTATTAGTTCAATACCACAAACTTATTCTAAAATCAGGGGACAGTGACCAAGCACCCTCATACTTTGCTAGGGGCTGCTGAATACAACACAGGTTGGAATAGGGAAGGTATGGTCAAGTGCATCTAAAGGGGACAGCCACAAGGCAGATCCAGTCAGTTTCACCATACAGAAAATTACCACCACAAATTGTCAGATGATCAGACTTTTTTTTTATAAAAGGCAGCCAGAAAGATTTTTTTTTATTTTTTATTTATTTTTTAATTTTTTCCTCATTTTTTTATTAAAGATTTCCATCTCCTTCCCTCCTCCTCCCCCTTCCCTCCCCTCCCTTCCACCCATACCCCCTCTCCACCCCTCTCCAAGACAAAGAGCCATCAGGGTTCCCTTCACTATGTTAAGTCCAAGGTCCTCCCAGCTCCCCGTATGACCAGGAAGGTGAGCAACCAAACTGACAAGGCTCACAGTGAGCCCGTCCATGCTGTAGAGTTCAAGCTCATCACCATTGTCCTTGGTTTCTCAGTCCTCCTCCACCGTCAGCCACATTCAGAGAGTCCGGTTTGGTCCCCTGTTCCATCAGTCCCATTCCAACTGGACTTGGTGGTCTCCCGTTAGATCTGTCCCACCATCTCAATGGGTAAACGCACTCCTCACGGTCCTGACTTCCTTGCTCATGATCTCCCTCCTTTTGCTCCTCAACGGGACCTTGGGAGCTCAGTCCGGTGCTCCTATGTGGGGCTCTGTCATTTTCTCCATCCAATGCCAGGTGAAGGTTCTATGGTGATATGCAAGATATTCATGAGTATGGCAATAGGATCTGGACATTTCTGGCACCCTCTCCTCAGCTGCCCAAGGACCTAGCTGGGGGCGTCTTCCTGGACACCTGGGAACCCCTCTAGAGTCAAGTCTCTGCCAACCCTAGAATGGCTCCCTTAAGTAAGATATATAATTCCTTGTTCCCATATCCACCCTTCCTATATCCCAACCATCCTATTCCCCCAAGCTCTTCCCATCCTCCACTTCACACTTTTCTCGCCCCCAGAAAGATTTTTAAATGAAGTGTTCTTATCTCTCAGAAATTGTGTGAGCCCAGTAAGATTGTATCTGCCACGTGGCTTCCGTCTGCGGGCTGCCAGTCTATGATCCCAGTTCAAATGCAGGTGTCATGATTTTTAAAGGTCCATCTAATGATTCTTTAGCTTGATATGTAGGAGGGGAAGAGAAGGGTCCCTACAGATGCATAATTCCATAGTATGACAAGGGGGCTTTGGTATGCATATATACAGTATACAAGCAGAGCTGCTCATGATGAGTCTTGTGGACAAGGGGATTGCATGAAGTGAGCAGAGTGAGTAACAAACAAGCATCACTAGTTGAGTTTTGGGAACTTCAAGGACTCCAGTGGGAGCCTCCAAGGAACTCCAAAATCAGCATTGCAGGCTGGGATCCAGGTGCTACAAATATAGTTTATGGTACATTTAATTTAGTTGAGTGTTGGGGACACACTCAACTTGAAGCAGGGCCTACTTTGGATCATTTCCTCCCTATTCTTGTTTTTGAGCAATGCTTGTCCATGCAAGTCCATGCAGCAATGCTGGTCCATGCAAGCTGCTGCAGCCCTGACAATCTGAAGAGAAGTGTCACCATCATCCCTGTCCAGGCATAACAAACAGGATCAAATAAATCAGCAAAGGTGTGTTGTAGCTCCCAGAAGTAGGAGAAAAGAAGCAAATGAGAGGGTGTGCATGTTTTACAGTGGGAAAGTACCAAAGTTCAAAGGTGTCTCCGTTGTCTCAAAGATAAATACCCTTCAAGCAAAGCTAGAAAAATAAATGGAAAACACGTAAGAAAAAAATAACAGGATTGTGACTGGGGTTGTGTAGTTTCTTCAAAAACTGATGTCCGCAGTGTCCTGGTGGTTACGTCCTCATGGTTACTCTTCCTCTTAGCTCAGTATGGCATCTTTTTAAAGAGACACCACTCTTCACAGTCACCTCAGCAACCTGACACATCCACCTTGTACACATCCAACTTTCTACTTTCTGTTCCCAAGGCGGCAGCATAGAATCTACAGGCTATTTCAACAATACCACCTCTTGGGAGTTAAGCTAAATTAACTTCCTGTCTTATGCCAAACTCATCTACTTTCTTAGAAAAGCAAAGCAAACGATTATGTTCTCTCTCCTTTCTATAGCCAACAGGAATTTTTAACTTTAAATATTCACCATTTATGAAAACAAAACTTAATGGCTACAACCCCAAAACACTTGTGTCACATCTGTTTCCAGACCTCCAGCTTCTGCTTCTTCTCTTTCTCACTGTTACTATCTTCTTTTCTTCAACTTCTTCATTCCTTAATATTTTCCAGATTATTCTCACTTCCTATCATATTGCTCTTCCTAGAGCTAATGATGTTCTCTGTATCATTATATCCAGACTTTTTGAGACAGGATTCCATGTAACCCATACTACCTTTAGACTCTCTGTGTAGACTAAGGATGGTCTTGAACATCTGGTCTACCTGCATTCATCTACCAAACACTTGGATTATAGAAGTGTACCTTCTATAATCTGGTTTCTGCACTATTGACAATAAAACCCAGGCAAGTGCTCTGTCAGCTGAGCTACACCCCAGCCTATCTAGATAAGATTTTTCCAGTCAATTTGCTCTTGCAGTTGCATTCAATACTCTACTGGTGAAACTATTCAGCATACTGGCATCTCCTCTACTTCCATCCCTCATTTTCCCCTGGTAAATACTAAGACCTTATTCATTGTGAGTGAGCTGATGCTGCCCTCAGATCCCTTATATACACATCATGTAATTTTCATTTTTGTCTTGCTTTGGGTGATTCTGTTTATTTGTTCCCAGCATGTGCCCTTTTAAAGCATTCTTCTTCTGACTAAGACCTATCTCCTCAGACCACCTGTGAAGAAAGACCAGTTGTTTGTTAAATTTCTGATCAACCACAGACTAATACTTTTATTGGTATAATAAAAATGAAATACTAGAAAAATAAAAGAAATAAAAGAGACATAAGATACAGCTTTGCCTTATGTAAAATTCAAGATCTATAAAATTTATCTGTCAAATTGCTCTATAAAGTTCTGCTTTGTAATGCTCACACTGTCATTGTCCTTAGACTGCTGCAATATAGCAATTAGAAACAGAGATATTTCTAAAATTATAAAAGTAGGAAGACCCATGTTTACTATGACTTCTGTTCCCTTTATATGATTTTCCATCAGATTACAACCAATCCTTCCATTATCTCCTTAGCTCACCAGACCTATTATTTATCCTCATAACCCATGTGTCTCTCAACTGTAGTAATTTTATTATTTAGTGCAGGGCTTGAATTGATGGTCTTGCAATTCTAGCAAGCATTCTATCTCCAAACTCCATGCCCAGACCTGTACCCCCTTAAATGACATTTACATTACTGACATTTCCATCCTCTAGCTAGAGACCTTAAAGTGTAGAACTGGTTTCTTATTTTACCATGTACTATAGTATTTCAATGTTTGGAAAATATCAGATGGTTAAGATGACTTACTCATTGTTTGTATAGGATAGCCATATACAGTGTGTTAGATGAACACAGATAACTTGGTCCTAGGATTTGGGGCAAATTGATATTTTAAAAAATAGCCACAGATAGTGGAAAGCTGTGTTTTTGGCGAGGGTGCTGGAGTTTTCACAGAAGCACAGGATTTATTTGAGGGTGGGAGGTACTTCGGAGTACCTAGAGCATGAAATGCTGGCATAGGAATAAAACTGACTGGCACAAAGATGAGAAGGCGGACTGTGTGAGGTGGCAAAGCTCTCAGCTGTCAGAATAAGAAGTTTAGATTTTCATCTCTGGGTTTGAAGTTATTCCTTCCTATCAAGTGATATCAAGTCATTAAATAAATTTTAGTAATAAAATGATATAATTAGACTTGACTTTTCCAAGATAACTAGTGGAAAGTTGGAGGCAACATTTAAAGCATCAGTGTGGGAGGTTTTTGCAACCTTCTACTCCATGAGTCCATGAATGGCCATGAATGTGGAGAGAGGGAGCTCCATGGGGATGTACCATGGAGAGAACCATTTCTGGGTGAAGATACTCTGTCCGGGAGGTCTGAACATGAAAAGGCATGATTATGCATGTCTGTGGGTTGACAGCTTCTTGAGCTCCTAGTTTGTGGTTCCAGCTCTCTGACAATGGACGAGAGTTCTTGGAGTCAACCATTCTTACGTGATGAAACTGGTATAGCTAATGTTCTACCATCTGACTCTTAGTGTGCTAGAAACACACTTCATGCCCAGAGGAAACATATTTTCAAGGACCACTTCCTCAGGTAACAATAGGCATTGACAGACTCTCTTTTTGCCTGGTTATATTTAATCTTCTCATTAGACTGAAGTGTTTCTTTGTAGAGCTGACTTTGTGGACATAAATTCCTTAACTATATTTTTATGATTAAAAGATTCTATTTTCCTTTGCTTACAAATGATAGTTTTGCTGGGTATAGTAGTTTGTGCTGGCGTCTGTGATATAGTTTTTTTAGAACTTGTAGAAACTCAGGCCCTTCTGGCTATCAAAGTTCCCATTGAAAAATTGGGTGTTATCCTGATGGGCTGGCTTGCCTTTGTATGTCATTTGATCTTTTGTTCAGCTTTCAATATCTTTTTTGTATTGAACATTTAGTGTTTTGATTATTATGTGACACAGGAACTTTCTTTTGTGACCTGTCTTTATAGCTCTTGTATTTTAACAGCCATCTCTATCCTTAGATTTTCAGTTTTCTTCTATTGTTTTGTTAAAAATATAGGTTTTTGGGGGGCCTTTAACCTGGGTTTCTTTTCTCTCCTGTGTATCTATTATTTGTAGATTTGTTCTAGATTTCATGTATGCTTTGTTCCTGGATTGTTTTTTAGTTAACACTTTCCTTTAACTAGGTGTTTATTTCCTCAACCTTATCTTTGAGATTTGATAGTCTATTATCTCTTCCACTGAACCAATGTATTCAAGATACTTCTTTTTGAGATTTTGTTTGAATTTTTGAAATTTTTAATTTTAAGTTTATTTATTTTATGCTTTTCTTCAAATATTCTACCTCTTTATTAAGTCTGACTCCATTTTTTATATTTTGAATTGTTTTTTATTATTTTATTCAAGTCTGTAGTTTAAGAGCCCTCATTCAGGTATTTGTTCAATATCTTCTTCGAGTTCCTTGAATGTATTTTTAAAGATATATTTATCTCTATTTTATGTATATGAGTGTTTTGTCTGGATGTATGTATTTCCACTGCATGCATGCTTGGTATCCTTGAAGGCCAGAGGAGAGTGCTGGGGTCACTGAAACTGGAGTTACAGATGCTTGTAAGCTGCCATGTTGGTGCTGGGAACCAAACCTGGGTTCTTTGCAAGAGCAGTTTGTACTCTCAAGCACCAAGTCATCTCTCCATCACCATCTTAAAACATATACACAATTGTTTTGAAATTCTTGTGTGTTAATTTCTTCAGAAAACATTGTTCTGGGTATTTATGTTATTTGCATTTTTTGTGTGCTGGGATCTAAGCATCTAGAGTTAGTCACTGGTAGTGTTCCATGGTGTAGACATTTGGTCTCACCTTTTATGAATGTTTGTTCTGATCCTTATTTGACCCAACTAATCATGTTGTAAAACAGCTGACTGGTGCTTGGTGATCAGTCTTACTCCCTCTCTCCCTCCTGCTCTCCCCTGTGTTGGTGTAGGAATGAGGTATCAGCGTGGTCTCAGGTCTGCTAAGGATAGGTGTAACAATAGCTCAGGAGTAACCTTCTGTAGGCTTAGAAGATTCTCTGATCTTCAGACATTTGCAGAAGCCATGGTTCTACATGTGGTTCTTTGGTAGCAGCAGCTGGTGTCACAGTGGGAGTAGGTCATGTTCTGTGTGGGTGGCAGATAGGGTGCACATTGTCCTTAGCTGAAGGTGGGTGGTGTAGGAACTAGAAGGGGTTTCTTATCTTGGGTCAGAGGACACTCTGTGACCCCAGGACATCATGATAAATGGAGTAGTAGACTGGTTCTGGACATCAAGGTTAGACACTCCAGGGTGTCTGAGGATGTAGTGGGGCAGGTGGCTGATAGGCAGGCAGGCAGGCAGATAGACAGACAGGGAGAATGGGCCTGGGCTTCTAGCTTGCATTTGAGGTAGACAGGAAGGAAATGAAGAGCTTTGTTGCCGAGTACCGCACCCCCGTGTCTGTGTTTGGTGCGCTTGAACCCTGTTACCAAGCTTCGGGCAAGGAGCTGGAGGTTAAAATACACACACACACACACACACACACACACACACACACACACACACACACACAGACAGAGAGACGACGACACGGGTCATCCTTGAATTCCCCAAGAATGCCCCCTTTATTGTGTTCAGGGGCAGATTATATAGAGATAGCCACGCCCCAGCCAAACCCACCAGAAACCACTCTCCTGCCATCAGGAACTCCTGAAGGTCTCGTGCTCAGAGCAGCTGTAGGCACTCAGATCAGGGGATTACAAGAAATTCAAGATCTGGGGTCTCACTGCTCCCAACACTTTGTTGAGATTCTTATGGCATATACTTGGTCACTATAATTTAAGTGTACAACCATGACCTTCATAGGTATTCAGTGTAAGAAACAGGAAATCCTTTGGTATAATCTGTTCTTCAAAAAAAATCAGTATACTCTCATAATAACCCCTCTCCTAAGAGGTGGAAAATGTGAAGAAACAAAAAATGTGTCATCCCTAGCTTCAGAGGTCATCCTGGCCCATTGGACAGAAACAGTCTAGACGCGTTGTGTTAGTTTAGTTAGGCTGTGAGGAATTCACTCAGCATTGTCTAAATGATGTTGACAGCTACCCGATTTAGCTCTCTCGGGGTAGAACCTGAGTTTCTAAACAAAGTAGTCAGATACCAAGACCAGGAGCTAAAACTTTGGAGAAGTGAGGAGCTGAGTCCAGGAGTCCTTAGGAAAAAGTGGTTTCCTTTCTCAATCCTTAGTTTTGCCGCCTGGATTTCTGTTTGTTTGGGAAGAAGTTTACATATCGGTATTTTTCATGTTTCCACCTTGGTGAACCTTTTAGCATACCGCATTTCCCTTACAGCTGGACGAGGTCTTGCTTTGACTTCGTGTGGCTTCTGACTAGAGACTGGTTCTGAACAAATAAACAAAGCAGGTTTCTCTAGCTTTGAGAGAAAGCATAGCTTTTGCTTCTCAAAGCAGGAGATACAGCAGAGGACTGTGTGCTTGGCTGTGGATGCTAAATCGTGTCTAGAAAAACTCAGGGGTGGGCTGTGTTCTTACCCTTCTCTCCATCTCCCTGAAGCATCATTTATGCTGAGCAATGGATGAGTTTGTTTCACTGTGTAGGATTTTGGAAGAGGAGGCAATGTGCATGAGGCACAATGAGAAGGTCACAGTGACCCATGTCTATATGCAGAGAATTTTCTTGACTCATCCAGCTAATCAGACTTAAATTTTCTTGCTATTAATGTTTTATTCCATGCTCAGGTTTAGACAAGAAATATCATCAACAATATAGACTCAGCAAAAGAGTCAGAGTTCTGATCTTTGAATAGTATGTTCAAAACATAAAAAAATTAAATATTCCTATCAGGGAAGACTGAAAGTCAATTTTTCATCCTTAATCATTTTCCTTCAGTGCCTGAAACTTAGTTCTGCATATAGCACAAAGTAAGCAGCCTCTCTTATGGCCTCGTGGCACTTGGGTGTTGCTATTCAGACAGCCCTGATCATGTTACAGGCTGTACTTTCGCTTCCAGTCCTGCTCCTGTGAGGGCAGAAGCTGCTTCCTATTCATTGTTATATCCTTGGGTTTTTTTTTTTTTTTTTTTTTTTTACAAGAGCCAGAATTTGCATTTTGTGGTTGTGGAATTAGTTTAATGAGCCAGACAGCTCTTGAAAGCTTAGCACAGGACCTCACAACAGAGATTGTACTATAATGACTCTGTGGCCTCCTTGTGGGAGGGGTCACTCTGATGTAATCTGGAAGTATACCCCGGCATTCTGAGAGTTCATCCTAAGCTGAAACGAGTTATTTCTAAATGCCATGTTTATTCTGAAGCATCTGTGAGCCACTCTACTCATTAAGAGCTCTCTGGTGGTCTCTGTCTAGCCGGCACACTCCCGAGTTCTTGGCATCTTGTTTGAAGAATTGAGGAAGCACATGTATAGCAAAGTCGCCAAGGATTTTATTCAGAAGCAAAGCAGAAACACAGAATGGACACCCTGCAGGGGACCAGTGGGTCCTGAATGAGGATTGTTTAAGAGCCCCTGAGCACTGCATGGAAGTGTCCTTTTGTGGGTCCATGATGAAAAGGACTTGGTTGCAAGAGGTAGAGTGTGGGTAGTCTTCTGGCTTGATTGACAGGCTTGGGCTATGTAAGCCTTTGCTGGCTGTGGATGTTTTCATGATGCATCTGACTTTACTCAAGTGCGTACCCAATTATGCAGAAGCATAAGACAGAAGTAGGGTATTTTTCTTTTCTGTCTTTTTTTATTGTCTTGAGTGGATATAGTTTTCCTTTCTGAGCATGTACCCCCAAACCATGTACCCCAGACTGGATTTGTCCACTGTGCTTTATTCGCAGATATGTTTCAGGATGAGTTTGTTCACAAAAGGAAATTACTAAGGGTTTACAGGTAACTATAAATGGGAATAGTCTATTTGCTTTGTTTGAAGAGGGCAGTGCAAGCAGGGTGGTACTGGTGGGGGTCCCAGGTTGCCAAGTGCCTGGTTGGAAAAGAAGCATACGTGTAGCTCAAGCCAAGCAGGGCCCTCGGTGTCTAAGCTATCCCTATGCTTGCTGCCTCAGAACATATATTGGTATCAACAGTAATGGGGATTTTTATGCCTTGAAAAGAACGAGTCTATAGAAATTTTATGGCTAGTCTGATAAATTTGCTAATAATGGGAACCAGAACTATATGAAACAAGTAATATCTGCCTGGTGCACCCTGTGCCAGCATGCAATGTGACCGATGGTCATGCGCCATTGTGTTAATCTTCATTCCTCGGAGTATTTGTGTGACTATTTTATTAGTGCTAGCTTTGCTCAACAGAGCATATACCTGAGAGAACAGAAATAATGTTAGCTACTTGCTCATACAAACCCTGCAGGTTGTGGTCAGCCAATAGCTTCAGGAGAAGAGAAGAGGAGAAGGAAGGGGTTATGTGAGAATGTATCGGCTCAAATCTTGGTTTATATTCATTCGCTGATGCTGTTTCAAATCCAACCACTTGACATCCACCTCAATGGCAGAATTCTGTAAGTCTTATTCATGCTTAGAAATCCCCTCCTCTCATTGTTTATCCACCAGGTACATATGTCCCATGAGCACAGCATTCTCTGTTCCTTATAATTCCACTTTTTATAGTTTCACTTTCAGATCATGGTCAACGATAGTCAAAAATACAAAATGGAAAAAAAATACAAAATGGAAAATTCCAGAAGAGAATAATTTATAAGTTATTTTTAATTTTAAAATCACTTAGTATGTGTAATTTGTGAAGCAAAGTTCATCCTAAGTAACTATGTATAGGAAAAAGAACAGTGTATACCTGGTTGAGTGCTATCTTCAGCCTCAGGAATGTACTGGGGAACATGGAACAAATGTCCAGTGGGTAAGAGAGACAGATGTTACTTTCTGGTGACTTGATCTTGGCTCTTGCCAGATTTTTGACCCTCCATTATCAACTAATGCCCGATTCTGCCTTGTGATAAGTCTGGGCGCTGATCCAAACTAGTAGCAATCTCATTATGCTCCAATTGCTCAGGATGGTGCATTGTAGGCTTCTGGTGAAGTCTCATGATTTAGCCCCATGGTGCGTTGAAACGGAATGTCTCCTCGTGTTTCCTGAAAGAGGGAAGATATTCTTCTCAAGGACAGCTTAATTTGATGAAATCCCCCACCTGGACCTTGGCCTACTACAAGGCAGAGTTGGCCTGGCAGCATACGGGATTTCTTCTTTATTGAAGATTTATAGGATGTAGCTTGAAGCTTATGATCCTAAATTTGAGCTGTTAAAATGTTAACTTTGTAATAGATTCAAGGATGAAGAGTCCCATCCCATAGCCTCTTTGCTTTTAGTGGTATCTTTGATAAATATGTGCATGTTCTCTAGAAAAATGGATAGCAAGCACCGAGTCACTCAAATACAAGAATGTCTCCTAAAACCGGATTGGAGACAAGGTTAGAGTTGGTGTTCAATCGCATCGCTCTTTCTCCCTCTGAGGTTTGAACACGGTCAGGCCCACACTGCTAGTGTGAAATTAGTCACACATTTGCCATTGGTCAGAACTGTGATTCAGCATCATAGAGAAGAATGAAAGCAAATGACCCACGAAGTGCCATAGCCCCAGGACATTGTGATGTTCTGAAAACCTGTATCAGTGACTCATCTTCCCTTGGTAAGAATTAAATAGAATAGAAAAAAAAAAGGAATGGAGGAAGAGCTTAAACTAAAAGCCAGTAAAAATACGAGGTAAGGAGAATAAACTACTCTTTCTGCAACATGATTTATTTTATTATTCTCAATGTTATTGTGTGTGTATATGTACATGACTTGGACCAGGGCATGTATCATAGTGTGTGACAATCAGAACAACTTGGTAAGAGTCTGTTCTCTCCTTTCACCTTTATATGAGTTCTGGGGATCAAACTCAGCTTGTCAGACTTACACAGTAAGTGCCTTTACCAACTATATAGCCAAATATATACTTATATTTATATTTGGCTATATATATATATATATATATATATATATTTGGCTATTCAGTTGGTAAAGGCACTTACTGTGTATAAATACATGTATATATACATATATATATATACACATGTATTTAATGCAGCTCTAGCTGTTCAAAGCAGAAGAAACATCTGCCTGCCAGTGGCTGATGCTGTGTGTCACTGGGAAGGGATATGGAAACAATCTTCAGCTGTTTTACTGTGGTGAAACTCTAAGGCGTGAGTTCCTTGCTCATGGTCCATAGTCGGTTAAATCTGAAATCTCCTCCTTTCTCGATCACATCTGGATGATCCCCATCCCTACTGCAACTCAGAAAAATCGAGTTTGCTTGTCTCTTATTATAGGTGATCTAGTGGTTGACTTGCAAATGGCACACTATACATTCCAACTGAAAAGCAGCACCTTGCCCATGTGAAGAAAGTAGATAGCACGTGCAAATGGTCAAATGCCTTGTGCACCATGAGGATAATAATTGTTAATAAATTTTGAGAAGAAATGGAAGTACAATAACTGCAAAGCGTATGGAGAATAGAATGAAGTCCAACAAAGATGATTTAGAAAGCAATTCATGCATTTGAATGCTAGTAGTAGGCATTTGCTTCTAATGTTTCACGACCATGGGATATTCTCAATAATTCACAGCAGGAAAGCATACCATAGTAACAGACAGTGGAAGGCTCTCCCTTACTTTCCAGTAAGCTGACTCAGAGAAGTGAGAAGTTGTCGTTGCACTACCTCTCCAGTCAGATTCCAAGGCCAAACCTCTGAACCAAGCCCACTCCTCTTTCTTTTGTATCATCTTTTCCTTTCAAAGCTCGGGGTTGCTCTGCTACCACGTCCTTTCGGGCCCATTGCGGATAATCTTCCTATCCCCTTTGAACCAAGCTCAGGACAGGCAGAGAGCTAGAGTTGGGAGGGCTGATGTGGAGGTTAATGGAAGCCAGTCCTCGGCCAGAAGAAGATCCTCGGGATGGTGTGTGACTGCTTCTCAGTTGCCTCTGTGCTGACATCACAATGATGAAGGAGGCTTCCATTCTGTGGGGACGCAGGTGCGGGAGGATAATCTCCAGTGAGCCAGTCTCTAACACAGGGCAAGAAACCACTTCTGAAATGCAAGTGAGCAGAACACCCGAGCACAGTGAAACACACCAGCATTTCTGGTCATCTCTTGTAAAGAAAAACAGATATGGAAAAAGAGTGCAAATAAACTCTCCCAAGTTTGTACCCCCACTAGACAGCCTGTCACATAGAAATTCCCTCAAGGGTAGCATTAATCTTATTTATTCCCTGTGATTTGAGACCACTGAGAGGTGAGTGGAACCACTTATAATTGGGTTTTCAGTGGGCATCAGTTTTTGATAGACATACAGAGAGTCAGGACATTCTTTCTGAATCTTCAGTTTCAAAATTTGTGTATATTAAAGGATGACTAAAACCAAGTGTGATTTTCTTCAGTGAGATTGAAGGACTAGCAACTTGCTTCTCTTTGCCTTGTCAGGGGAAAGGATGAGCCGTCTGCTCTGCAAGGCAGTGATTTATGAACTTCTCAGAAAGTCCTGGTAGTTACATAGGTCCTCACACTAGATTCCCACGAACTCCTTACCATCCATGTGCACACTCCGAAACGGTGAAGAATTCAGGACAGAGAGGCACAGGGAAAGACAAGGAACTGTGATGGAGCACGGCTCCTCTCCTACCACATTCTCTGTATTTATCTCACTTTTATTCAAAGTGAGTGAAGCTCGACAGATACAGAAGCCCTCAGCTCCTCTTAGCTATCTGCAATCCACTTTCCTTTTCCTTAGCAGATCAATTTAGAGTTTAATTTCCCAGCGATTAATTTTTAATGACAATATTAGATGAATTACACTTAGAGAATTGGGTCATAAGGATCTATCTCTAATCTATTTATCTACTTATTGTCTAGCTATCATATCCTATCTATCAAATATCTAATCTATCATCTATCTATCTATGTATCTATCTATCTATGTATCTATCTATCATCTATCTATCTATCTATCTATCTACCTATCTATCTATCATCTATCTATCATCTATCAATCATCTATCTATCTATCTACCTATCTATCTATCATCTATCTATCTATCATCTATCTATCTATTATCTATCTATCTATCTATCTATCTATCATCTACCTATCATCTCTCTATCAATCATCTATCTATCTATTTATCTATCTATCTATCTATCTATCTATCATCTATCTATCAATCATCTATCTATCATCTATCAATCATCTATCTATCAATCATCTATCTATCTATCTATCTATCTATCATCTATCATCTATCTATCAATCTATTTATCTATCTATCTATTATCTATCTATCATCTATCTATCTATCTACCGTCTATCTATCTATCTATCTATCTATCTATCTACCTACCGTCTATCTATCTATCTATCTATCTATCTATCTATCTATCTATCTATCATCTATCTATCTATCATCTATCTATCAATCATCTATCTATCTATCATCTATCATCTATCTATCTATCTATTTATCTATCTATCTATCTATCTATCTATCTATCTATCTATCATCATCTATCTATCTATCATCTATCTACCTATCTATCTATCTATCTATCTATCTATATTTATCTATTATCCACCTATCATGTGTATAAAAGTAGATTCTCAAGAAGTGTATGTACCCCTGTAGCTGCCATTCTGGTCAAGGTAAAAATTTTCCTAGTCATTTAGAAGCTCACTGGGATCATGATCACTATTACTACTACCATTTCTGAAAAACTCCACTCATCTCTCTTGTAGTTGATTATTTTTTGGCTGGTTTTGAATTTTATAAAGGAATCATGAACTCTTTTGTTGTAGATTTCCAACACACAACATTATGCCTGTGAAATTAATGCAACATGTTTATTGGTAGTGAATTCTTTTCATTGTTGCACACTGGATGTTGGACTGCTCCTCTAGTTAAAGGCTATTAGGATGTCTGGTCTCTTTAGAACACTGCTTCCTACCGCAAAGTCTGAACTAGAGTGAGTACAGGGAGATGGGTGAGGTGTGAAACTCAAGATGGCCTTGGCTGTCAGAAGGGTATGAATGCATTCCTTACTGAAAGGCATCTCCCTAAATATCCACTCCAGTGCCTCCCTCACTTCACCTGAGTAGTAGTGCTGGCAGAGAACACCCTTGCCTGTCAGTGTCTTCAGTTCTCAGCTTGGAGTTGAGTTGGCAGATTATGGGGTCTGTGAATTTAGGTGCTTAAGTAACTGTCATTTCCAAAGTGACTCATCGCACATTCCTCAATGTTTGAGAATTCCAAATGGGTTGCATCTTTGTTATGCTTGGTTTTGTATGTAGTTTATTGTAATTTAATGGTCATTTGGATAACATCGTCCTTGAAATAGCTAAGTCTTTCAGGTCCCAGTATTATTAGTTGGATTATCTGTTTTGCTTTGTTTCTTTCTTGTTGACCTAATAGGAACGCTCACATGTTAATGTTTTCTCCCTTTTTTGGGTCACCTTTTCATTTTCTAATAGCTTGTTTTTCCTCCCTTTAAAATTTATTAACATAGATTATTTATAAAAATAGTGAGTTTCATTATGACATTTTATAAAACAGACATTGATGGTTTTCATTCCTCCTAGCCTCTCTTATCCCCTTCTTCTTTTCCCCTTTTCATATCTCTAGTCGTTCTGTTTTGTTTTCATGTCCATAATCCATCTCATTATGAGAAAAAAGTATGATTCAAGAGAAAGTGGGAAGTACACTTGAATGCATTGGCACAGGAGATCACTTCCTAAATATAACCCCAATAGCACATACTATAAGAACAACAATTAATAAATGGGACCTCCTGAAACAGAGAAGCTTCTTTAAAGTAATGGCCACAGTCAACAAAACAAAATGGCAGTCTACAGAATGGGGAAAGATCTTCATCAACCCCACAGTGACAGAGAACTGATCCCCAAAATATACAAAGAACTCAAGAAACTTGACATCAAAAGAACAAATAATCCAATATAAAATGGGATATAGACCTAAGCAGAGAACTCTCAACAGATTAATCTAAAATGGCTGAAAGACACTTAAGGAAATGTTCAATATCCTTAGCCATCAGAGAAATGCAAATCAAAACAACTCTGAGATTCCATCTTACAACTATCAGAATGGCTGAGATCAAAAACAATGATGAAAGCTTATTTGGAAAGAATGTGGGGTAAGGGGAACACTCCTCCACTGCTGGTGGGAGTGCAAATTTGTACAATGCTTTGGAAATCAGTATGGTGATTTCTCAGAAAATTAGGAAACAATCTACCTCAAGACCCAGCAATACTGCTGTTGGGTATATACCCAAAGGATGTTCAATCTTACCACAAGGACATATGCTCAACTATGTTCATAGCAGCATTATTTGTAATAGCCAGAACCTGGAAACAACCTAAATGCCCCTCAACCAAAGAAGGAATAAAGAAAATGTGGTACATTTGCACAATGGTATAGTACACAGCAGTAAAATTAATGACATCTTGAAATTTGTAGGCAAATAGATGGATCTAGAAAACATCATATTGAGTAAAGTAATCCAGACCCAGAAGGACAAATATGTACTCACTCATAAGTGGCTTTTAGATATAAAGAAAAGAAAAATCAGTCTACAGTCACAACCTCAGAGAACCTAGACAACAATGAGGCCCCAAGAGAGACATACATGGATCTACAAAGGAAGGAGAAAAAGACAAGATCTCCTAAGTAAATTGGGAGTGTAGGAATCATGGGAGAGGGTAAAAGGAGGAGGAGGAAGAAGGGAGGGGAGTGGAGAAGAAGATATAACTCAATAAAAACAATATAAAAAGATAAGAATGTCTCACACATATAAGTGGGAGGTCAGTTTTTGAAATGACCAAGAATTTTAGGCTAGACCCATAACTCAGTTATCACACATGTAGGTAGTATATGTCAACCTCCTGTGTAGTGGGAAGCGGCGGGGCTGCGTCCCGCCACCCGGCCTCCGGCTAGCTTTACACCCGAAATAATTACACGGAAACTGTATTCTTTTAAAACATTGCCTGGCCCATTATCTGTAGCCTCTTATTGGTTAATTCTCACATCTTCCTTTAGCCCATATTTAGTAATCTGGGTAGCACCACGAGGTGTGGCTTACCAGGAGAGATCTTAACCTGCATCCATCTCGGAGAGGAGAAGCATGGAGACTCCCTATGGAGACTGCCTGAAGCGTCTCCCCAACTCTACTTCCTTGTTCCCACAATTTTGTTCTGTCTACTCCACCTACCTAATTTTCTGTCTCTTAAAGGGCCAAGGCAGTTTTCTTTATTAATTAACCAATGAAAGAAACATAGACAGATAACTCTCCTCCATCACTCCTGTGCCCAAAACCCAGCATAATTTTCCTAAAAGATATTGTGATTTACTTTTGAAGTGGATAATTCTTAGTATGCAAATATTCTACAGTGCTAAAAGAGTCTACCCAATATAAATTAGTTAAATATATTTTGTTGTTTCTGTTTGAATATACTCTGGAAAAAAGAGATATTAATTATTCCCACAGAAAACGTTTATATAAATTGAAAATTTTATGTTGAATTTTTGTCGTACATGATATTCCTTAATACTCTTTATTTGGCTGATCTTTGATTCCTAAAGATGTTTTGATAGTTAATCAACCTGCTTCCTGATGGATCTTATGTAGAAGCATTAAAAAGTTCTGCTTAGACACTATGTCCTACATCCTTAGGCTAACAAGATGGCTTAGTTGGTAAAGGCCCTTGCTGCCAAGCCTGATGGAACTTAAGTTCTATTCCTAGAATCCACATGGTAGAAAAAGAGAACTGACTCCCACCAATTGTCCACTAGTGTCCACATACGTGCTCTGCCAAACTAATAAATATAACATAATAAATATTAAAAATAAAAGGAAAGTTATTGGAAATAATGATTCCTGTGTTTGATGAGAAAGAAAGTTCATTTTTATATCAGTCTTCAGTAAAGAATTGTATATGAATCAGGTTAGTAAATTGAAAGGCCATTCAAAATACTTGGAATTAAAAAAATATTTCATTAATTCTTTAAGAGCTTTATACAATGTATTTTAATCATATTCAGCCCACCAAAACCCACCTCAGCTTCTCTACTCAACCAAATTTATGTGATCTAATTAAAAAGAAGACTCAAGAGCATATGCACATACAAGCTCACAGCAGTCCACCAACAAGTAAAAGACCCAAACAAACTCAAGACAAACAAAAATCTTAACAAGGAAGGAAGAGGGGGGCATGGTATCCTACCCCCAGCTGAGGAGTCAATGGTAATTAATAGCTCCCGGGAGAGGGGAAGTCAGTTTTCTTCATAGTAGGTCAACCATACTCCAGGGCAAGGTCACACACTCAAGAATATTTGGGCAACACACTGGAATCTTTTTAAACTTTATAATCTTCAAGTAATTTAGTGAAGATACTGGATTGGAAACACTTTTGAGATGGAAGAGAACTCCATCTCATGAAACTAGAATGAAACAAGAACAAATGAACAAAGAATGGCATGATTTCCAGTCACAGTTCTATTAAGTACTCTCGAAATTCAGAGAGAAGACCCTTGCTATGTTCTGCTTCCACACTAACGCAGGTAATTCTCATATGCTTAGCAACACTCTTCTCTTTCTCTTGTTTCTTCTGGGGAACATGTTTCTCAGCCAAGAAATGAACAGAATAACTTTTGAGAGTTAACCATCTATTCATTCCAAAATGACTCTAGCTCTTCAGAGCATTTAAATTCGCTGTCTAGTTTTTTTTTATTGAATCAATTCCCCCTGACTCCAAAACTTTGTCTTCCTTTTGAGGCAATAAAACTAGATTCTGGCATCTTGTTGTTCATAAGCTGTTGGAAACAAAACCCCAAATCACAAAGTTGCTGTACATTCCAAAACCAATTTATTTCTGTGTATTTTTGGGGCAGGAATATTCTTGGAGCAAAGTGGAGTACATACTTTAGAGTTGGATATGAATTATTTGCTATAAATTATCACACACAATGGACAGAAGGAACCAGATGTTCAGTGCGCTTGTTATTTTGGGCATCCTAAAAATGGTCTTTTGGAAAAAGCTATTGTGAGTGGCATAAAAACATGCATCTTAGCTATTGAACTCACTGTTTGATTTTGTTATAATTTTGGATTGTAAGTCATGTCTATTTTTCTGCTTAATGCCCACTTATTTCAATAATTATTTAATGTTTCTGGATAATTCCTTCAAGGGCATTCAGTATTAATTTAGGTCAAGAGGTAGCTAAAAGCTCTTTATAGTCTTATAAATATATTGTGACTTTTACATAAAAGAAAGCAAGATTCTTCACACATGTGAATGTAAATGATAGTTGCTTTCTCTTTATACCATGTTGTTCTTTGCCCTTTGGGAATGGGAAGGGCAGTACATTCTACAAAATATGTGCATCTTGTTCATTATATGTTTACTGGTTCAGAACAGTCAGTAAACCCAAGATTAAAATTTATAAGGCTCAAGGATGGAGATGTGAAGTCAGCATAGGGAGGTGTCTATCACAGAGAGAATTTCAACACGGAATCTTGGGTTCCTATCTCTGGTTGTATATTCATTTTATGATGCTGTTTCATTGCATGAGGGAAGAATTAGGATCATAATAAACTTCATTGTGGAGAGCACATTGTACGATTGAACTGGAAAAGTAGAAATAGTTGGATCCCTGGGGCTCTCCGGCCATCCATCCAGCTTATCCTACTTGATGTGAAATCCAGGCTAATTAGAAGACCATGTCTCATAAACAAAGTAGACAGTGGAGGAACAGTTCCAAGGCTCTCCTCTGACCTCCAAATGTGCACACACTACCTATGTGTAGAAGGAAGCGGCGGGGCTGCGTCCCGCCACCCGGCCTCCGGCTAGCTTTACACCCAAAATAATTACACGGAAACTGTATTCTTTTAAACACTGCCTGGCCCTTTATCTGTAGCTTCTTATTGGTTAATTCTCATATCTTGCTTTAACCCATATTTAGTAATCTGTGTAGCACCACGAGGTGGATCGCTTACCAGGAGAGATCTTAACCTGCGTCCATCTCGGAGAGGAGAAACATGGCAACTGCATATGGCCACTGCCTGAAGCATCTCCCCAATTCTGCTACCCAGCATTCTGTTCTGTCTACTCCGCCTACCTAATTTTCTGTTCTCTTAAAGGGCCAAGGCAGTTTTCTTTATTAATTAACCAATGAAAGTAACATAGACAGATAACTCTCCTCCATCACCTATGCACATGAGCACCTACACACACACACACACACACACACACACACACGTGAAGTAATATAGACATTATTTTCTGTGGGTACACTTACCTATTGGTAGTGGGGAAAGTGTTAGGTTTTGCAACTCAGAGAAGCCCAAAATCAAGGAGAAAATGTGATCTGAAATGCAGCTTGAGACACCCTTATTAAGCAACTCAGTGTATCTCTATCATACACACAGTGGAGTGTACAGAGTACAGTTTACAACAGAAGATTCCCTCATTCTCCTCACTCAGTGCTCCTAACGAAAGGAAAGTTTCAAGAGTGTAACTAGCACACAGTATATACCCAAGGGAAGCATGATATATTGATGCTAATCTGGGTCCTTAAAAATTGAAGACCCATTTTCGGATGCTCATGTATTTTTCGCCTCTCAGCTTTCATTATTCTACCTCATTTTAAAAACCAAGTGAGTACATGGCTTACATTTCCAAAATGTTACTATATTGTAAAATTTTATTCTACTGTGAGATTTACATAATACTGTTGGATTCATCCTGCACTGGTGGATCACATATAAGTAAGGATAGAAGAAGGGTTTGGCAGACTCAAGCTTCCAATCTTAGCCTGGTTGCACTGCTGTTTATCCAGGGAATGCATTGTACGGTATAGTTCCTTGGGGAGCTCTATAAAATTCTGCAAGGTTTTTTTTTAAATTTTTAATTTCTTAAAGAAACTGTTGTGACAGTAATTTCCTTCTAAATTAAAGGTTTTGCATCCATTGGGTGATCCTCAGCATGGAACACCCACACTGAAATGGGACTCTGCCCTTATATGTAACTATTAGAGTCAAAACAGTTATTCTGTAAACTTTTTTTCTAACGTTATTCCTTTGGATGATTCAGATACCTTACCTATCATGTCTGTTTTTATCTATCACAGAAAATACAAAACGAGGCTTAAATTTTCAAATTGAAAGCTTATCAGAAATTTGATATACTGTTCTTTTGAGAATTAATGGTCTAAGATAAAATGTTTGCTTTTTATACTAGAAAGACAGTATGCCTTTTACTAGTCATGGATTTCGGCAGTATTTACAGTACTAAGAGTGAATTTTTCTCCTGTCCAACATGCCTCAAATCCAAACAAGAAAGTGATTGGTTACTTTCCCCAAAACAATCACACAACTATTGTACCAGTAAGAAAATTTTCCTGGCAAGTCAATATTAAGGGATGCAGGGTGCAAACTAGGTATGATCATTGTCTTGTCTCTCCCAGCAGCCTGCACAGCACCTCCCAGATTCCATAGTGGAAGAGATTTTTCTGGTCAGTTCATGATTGATTCCTTCATGGCCTGTAACTACAGGGTCTTCAGAAATAGGGTCTTATTTTGGTGAGCAACCAATAACACTAGCAATAGATTATATTGTTTTGGGTGTTTCTGTGGTCTCTCTGACCAATAACTCATTGAGATCCATTACTGGCATTGAGGTTTTCATTTAATAATCCATTTTTTTCTAGCAGCAGCAGCATTATTCACACATATAGAATGAATCTACTCAAGTGCCTTTGAATTAGCTTACAAGCTAGTGGGATTTCAGAAGGCTTCTTTACACAGCCGTTTTGGCTAGTCCACCCCTTACACTTTCTTTCTCTTCCCACCCCTTCTTAGACATTTAGCTCCTAGCTCCGCCCCTTCTTTCATACTACTCTTTCTATCGTATACTGTTTTACTTTGGCTTCAAGATCAAGTAATTTCACTTCCTTATTTCATTTTGGCAAGTTGCTGTCGATCTAAAGATTTTTCTTTTTTGATAAATGGGCATGTTGTCAAACTCCATTCTAAATATGTAAGCTCAAATCCATGTATTTATGCTGCCTTCAGCCTTGGTCAGAGGAGATTCTTATTATTGCAGTGGGTCATAGTTAATACAGAGGCTCGGCTGTTCACAGTACTGAGAATGGGTCACTGAGTGCTGAGCCACAGATTGGAGCATCTATATTGGTACCCTGATGGTACAAGGCTCAGGGAACATGGAAGAGCAGGTGGAAACAGCGGAAGAACTGGAGGGTGGGGGCAGTGCTGTGAAATGCTGTCCTCTGGACATGATGTGGCTTCTGCATGTACAAACCTGAAGTGACTGTAGCTATTTATACAAGACCTGCACACGAAAAGAAGGAGGGGCTCCTGATAGCTCACCTCTAGCGGAGGAGCTATTGGCAGCTGATGGGTACTGAGCAAGGTAGAGTTATTTTTCCTTGGAGAAAGAGCCATTTGGCAGGTTTCCAATGCCCCAGTGGATCAACCCACACTTATCACACATGGGCAGCAAAGGTTGGATTCATTGTTTAATTTTTTTAGGAGGACAATAAATTAGGAGGAGGATGTATCAGGGGTTGGGGAAAAAGGAGAAGGAGTAGGGGTAAATATGTCCAAAATTCACTATATACATGTATGAAATTTTCAAAGAATGAAAAAATATATAGTATGCATCAAGCTGCTGGTATCCAGTTAGCACAATGGTTAGCACAATGCAAGGTCAAGGGTCATTTAAAGGTAGTGCATGAAGCTACAGAGATGCATGGAGAAGACTGAGAAAGCAAACTGGAAGTTAGGGTTCTGTATAGTCTCAGAACCTCCAAGCACGGGACGGTTTGTGAAATTAGGACTTATAACCTATGTAATTGTCTGTCTAGCCTTGAAGTTGATCAAGTCATTTCTCTTTGACAAATCAGTGCTGACCTGAAGATTCCTTATGTTACGCAAGAAGTAAGAAAGCTTGCGAACTATTAAACCATGCTCATTTTCAGCTTTCTGTTTGTGTTGTTGCTTGGTTTTCGTTTGTTTGGGAATTATAATCCATCTTCCTCGGCCTTTGGAGTGGTGAGATGATAGGCATGTGTCACCACACCTAGCATTCACAACCCTTTCCTACCATTGTAGACCAACACGGAGCTTCTATGGCTCCCAGGCAGTGTTAATGCACCTGAGTGATTTCTCATGCAGGCCTTCCTGGAAACCCAGCTGGATTTTCTATGTGCTTTGATTTGTTTTGTTGAGAGGGGATCTTGTGAAGGAGCCCGGGCTGACCTCGCACTGATAATCCTTCCACCTACCTTCTCAAGTCCTGAGACTATTATCCTGCACTGCCACATTGGATTCTGCTTCGAGCTGTTAGGCACGAACCGCTTACTTTTAATTGCTATGATCTGTTGAACAATGACCGTTAGCTAGGCATCATTTTTTTTTTTTTTTTTTTTTTTTTTTTTAGTATGCATGTCTTATCTCACTTTGCCACGACACTGTGAGGGAAATGTTGTAATTAAATTTTCTTTGCAGATGAAAACACAGACTCACAGAGATAAAGACAGAGAACTACATAGAGTACAGTGAGACCAGAAATATAAACTAAATCTGACTCCATTGCCCTAGACCCTACTAGATATGCTCTACTGCTCCTCATTAGGGAATGCTTCGCATCTTGAGTTATGCCAAGACATCCTTTAAAGGCAAGTCTCCAAACTCCAAAGATGAATTTAAATGATTTTTAGTATACTATTACTTAAATGTGCACAAACAATAAACTAGAAATCTAGCCTATAATGTTTTAACCACCATAAAACTAATTACAAAGTTAATTTTAAAAACCACAAAAATCAGTATAATTCAAGTAAACAATATTAGTTTAATCTCAGAGAACATTGAGACAAAATTTTCATGGCTGGGATATTTATATTTTTCTGTGTTATGTTGTATTTGTAACCAGGGGGTTCTCATTATTTTGGATGTGCTAAGTTATCATTATATTTGTTGAAATTTTTCTTCTAAGTTATTAATTTTATACATCACTACATTATTTTGAAATGTTGATCAATTGCAGAGTACCTTCCAAATACTGTCATCTGCTGAATATTTCCCATGAGGTCTGTACTAATGTGTTTCCTGATAATAAACTGTGAGGATTCCTACTGATGGAGAAGGTACTCCTGTGTCTGTAGGAACTGGATGTTAGGATATTAGAGGGTAGTTCTGCAGTTCTTGCTTACTGAATGGGCACATCGTCCCATAATCATTTTTATTTCAGAATAGCCATGTTCCTTCTTTTGAAGACATTATCCTGTACCTTCACTCTGGTGGAGAGCCCACATCCAGATATGGGAACTAAAACCAAACCTTAAACGTCTGTGGTTATACTGGGGTTGTCTCTGTTTTTGCTGGTAAGAATTTCAGAGCAGTGCCCTGTGGGTCAGTTTATGACCTGGTATTGTCACACAGCTTACAGTGCCCCAGGAGGGAAAGAAAACTAGTTTTTGTTTGAAAAATCTTAGTAAAGAGTGGTACAGTGGATAGTTAGAAAGCATACAGGGATGCCAGGGATGTCACTAGACCTGGGGCAGAATTGTTATCACACTCTAGAAAATCTCTCAGTATCTCTCTCTGTCTCTCTATCTCTATCACACACACACACACACACACACACACACACACACACACACACACAGAGAGAGAGAGAGAGAGAGAGAGAGAGAGAGGAGAGAGAGAGAGAGAGAGTTTTAAGATCAGCTGTACCCCGAGTCAGAGTGAGCTGATTGCTTAGTCAGTTTTGAAGGAAGGGAAATTTTCTTACCCCATTATAGCTCTGCCTCTCATTGCCCTCTAGTTGGAAGGTCAGAGTTCTTTCTGACCTTCTCTGGTCCAGCAGGTCTTACTTTCAATACAAGTATCTGGGAAAAGTGAGGTGCTTTGGTCATTGTATTACGGGGTGAAGCATTTTATGTTATCGTTTGTGTCCGGTGAGAGAATCGCAGGGAGCTAAACTGGGGGTTTCTGAATAGGAAGGGGTAGGGAGAGAAACATGAAGGGCAGGGTTTCAGATTTTGCCTGAAACTCTCTCATGTAAGCAAGCTTTGAAATTCTGATGGTCTTGGTCAGACTGAGATTCTGGTTCAAGCCTCTTCAGTGATTCTTCAGTGGGAAGTAAGGAGCTAACCTGCACGATCATCCAGTGCCTCCTGAGACTCATGATCACCATACTGAGTCTTCAGGCTGATATATGACAGTGTTTGCTGACAAGAGGCAGGGCTATTCAGTTTTTCAGTGCTTCTGAACACTCCTAAGTACCAGTGCATGAGGTTCATGGCAGGTGAAGTCAAGGGACATCAGTTACTGCTGGTCCTCTTTGAGAGTTCACATTGTTCCTTAACTACTCACTACAGGGGCAGGAACTGAACCTGCTTGCCAGGAGACTGACTGCTGAGTAGCCCCTGAAGCCTGTATTGTCTGTAACTCTATCTGGTCACTATTTCCATATAGCAGTCCTAATTCCTACTTAAAAAGAGAAAAAAAATACTGAGGTCATTGCTCTCTGGCTGTGAATTTCTAAAGATATTCTCCCTTAGCACATGGGTTTGGATTCTTTCTTCATTTCTGTCATTCTGCTATGGATGGCCAACATCCCCTGCCCCATTTTTTAAAATCTAGTGTTCCACTTGCCTGGTTTCTGGACAGACCCTCTACTTTGTTTTGGCCCTTTTATCTAGAGGCTGATTTCAGGTTCTGCTTCCTGCTGTCCTGCAGTGTGTCTGCTCAGTGGATCCAGTGCATGAGCTCACTGTTTAGTTCCTTTTACTAAGTGCTAAGCTCCAGCTGTTTTCTCGTGCACCATTTTCTTTCTGTTATGGTTTGAGTTTGCTCAAAAAAAAATCTGCTGCTCTGCTGAAGGTTCATGTCTTGCAAATTTGTCCCCAACTGCTGGCACCATTCTGGGAGATTGAGGAACCTTTAGAATATTGGCATCAGCCAGAGGAAGATGGTCACTGGGGGTAAGTTTGGGGGTTATATTATCCAGAGCAGGTCTCTCTGTCTTTCTCCCTTCTTCTCCCTCCCTGTCCCTTTCCTTCTGTTCCCATTTTCCTCTCATTCCTGGTTGTTTATTAAATGAATACTTCTCTTACTTTATTTCCTTCTCTCTTCATGTTGTTCTCCCTGAACATAAGAGACCAACTGACCATGGACAGAAGCCATGAAAGAACATCATCCTTTGACATTGTTCCTGCAGGCATTTGGTCCCAGCAGTGGGGAAGGTGCTAGCACACACTTAGATCCCTGGATATACTCACATCTATCTAGAGGACTAGGGTGACACTTTTCTGGGGTGGTAAATGTGCCCTTCATTCTGTCTCTGTCCATCGACCCTTCCTCCAGTCTCAGTTCCTTTTTAGCATACGACCTCCTCTAATTCATGTGACAGAGATGCGGGGGAAAAACTGGGTGTCTATTTGCCAAAAAGAGACCACCATGATGAAAATAATACAAGTTCAGAGTAGGGTAAATTACTCCACATGAAAAGCATTAAAGTAATGAGAAAAGTACGTAAGTTCAAGCCAGGGGCTAGAGGACAGAGAGGACCAGAGAAACGAATGGAGTACTGGGGGAAAAGATGTACGTATAACTAAGGACATTGAGAAGACTTCCTTCATCATGTTCCCTTATGCTACCTTCTCCAGAAACCCTTAGTAAAGTTATTCTTGCTTTTCAGGGTCTCAAGAGGGAGATTCGGTTTTCTCTTGTGATTGTTTCTACCCTAGAATGATGCAGGGAGCAGAAAGAACTAGTTTCATTCGGTATGCCTTTCTTGTTGTTTGCTCTTCTTTCCATGAAAGTAAATCTTAGTCAGCAGGTGTAAGGCCTAGGAGAGAATAGGATGTAGGGGCTCATTAAAATCATTCAACGTTGGCCCATGACACTCCATGCTGCTGAAAATGATGAATGCATCCCTATCTCACTCCAAGTCACATTTGGTACTAGGAGGAGTTTCAGCTTTTGTCTTTCATCTACAAATACTCATGATCATTGGTCAATATAGGCTTAGACACTGTCCCTTCAATGCCCCAGGCCCCAGCCTTACTCTTCAAGTCACCTGGAGCTCTAAGGATCAAAGGATATTAGCATTGTCCCCTAAGAGGGAGTTGTGACAGGCTTTATTCACATATACTACATTTCATGCAATTTTAGTTACAGAATCTGTGTTTTTCATAGGTCTCTGAGAACCAAGCATCTGGGAATAGAGTTCATTGAAGACAGTTTTTTTTTTTTTTTGTTTTCTGTTTGGAGCATGCAGTAGAGGCATGAGATCCCTGAGCATCTGGAGTTGGAACAAGCATGGTATCAGGAGGCCCATTGCTCTCCAGAGAGAACTCGCCCTGTGCAAGATCCTTTAACATCATTAGCTCTGAACAGCAAATGGGCCACAGAAGGGCTGCTTTCCTTGGAAGAAGTCTACAGAGGGCAACTGGCGTTTTAGCAATGGTTTCCAGAAATGTGTGTCTTGTAGCGATTAGATGATTAGACTCATTCTTGTGGTGCTAAACTTAGAAGTGGAAAAAGGAAACACACTCTTGAAAATTTTCTAAGGTTCAGAAAAGCTTCCTCAGAAGTCCATTTTCCATTTTAGTGAGGGGAAAAAAAACCCAGAAAGCATGCCAGTTAAAAAATTCATAAAGGCTGCATTACGCTCAGTGGAGACATTCTTCTCAAAAAGGCAAGAGGTGGTACTTAGTGACAAAGTCATGAACATTAGGTACACCCTTTCCAAGAAAGCAGACCAAGCTTCTCCACAAATGGAAAGCATTTTGTGATTGTTTTTTTTATAATACCTGTGTGAAAACTATGGGTACCATTCATCCTTGTGTGATCAGAAGTAGGGCTATTCAGATGGCCTTGGATAACCTTGGTCCATTAATTTATATTGATGCTGACTTGTGAACCTTCTGTAGATGTGCTGAGAATTCAGTCCCTAGGTGCTGTGGTCCGCTTTAGATAGCAGCCATATCAGAATTTCCTGGTCTCTGACTCCTGAGGATTATGCAGAAATACGTTGGAATTTATGAGTTTAAAACTTATACTATATGGAAAATAACTATATGTGTAACTAACCAAAGCTGAAAGTAAGGCCTTCTTCCTAATGTAAAAGACCAAATTTGGTAGAAGCAGAGGACTGAGTTCTAATTCTAAGGCTTTCCCAGCCTGGTACTTGGTCTTTATCTTGTTTCATACACCTTCCGTGAGTCTTTCACCAATGGTCACAACATGGTCTTGGATATTGCCGATAAGTAGATATCTAACAAATCCAACAACTGAGCACACATTTATAGGTATTTTGTTGCATTTCTGCAATTGTTACTGCTGTCTCGGGGATGGGCAGCCTCCAGCAGCACAGGTCTTTGAAAGGAATCCAAGGCAGCAGAAGCTAAGACTTCCATCTGAGGGGGTTTAGGGGAAAAGGCACTCTCTTGATGGCTTCTTTCTTTATTCTCTGCCCCCCCCCTCTGCTCTTTCTGTGTTCTTTATACTGTATACTTTTTTCCCAACAGTTTATATACCCGGCAAAATTTTTCAGGCATTATAGGAATTACACCGTGGTTACATTCTGTTTTTTCAATGAATGATTAAAGTGGATACATAACAAACAGTAAAAAGCAGCATGTTTTCCATATCCCTTACTTGACCAAACATTTTAATTATTATTATTATTATTATTTTTTTGGTTTTGCGAGACAAGGGTTTCTCTGCAGCTTTAGAGCCTGTCCTGGAACTAGCTCTTGTAGACCAGGCTGGTCTCAAACTCACAGAGATCCGCCTGCCTCTGCCTCCCGAGTGCTGGGATTAAAGGCGTGCGCCACCACCGCCCAGCCAAACATTTTAATTATTACAGGTAAAAAAAAAAACAAATTATTTCCAAGAACCCATGTACATTCAGACCCAAGCAACATGTTATAGATTAACTGTGGATAAGCAAGATATTTGTCTCATTCAGGTCTTTCACTTGGCAGGCTGCAACTGCAGTTACTAAGAAAGGGCCAATTGCTTTATTACTTATATTGAAAGTTAATCTTACAAGGGATCTTAAAGGAATCACAAGCCTAAACTTTTATATATGAAAAAGAATCTGTCAGCTCTACTTTAAATCTTTAGGATACATGCCCACCCATCAATAGTTTTCCTATCAGGATATTGAGGGTAGAAATGGGTATAAGAAATTAATCATCACCTTTGGTCATCAACCAATCCTAGCAAGAAGGGCACATTAACCAATGATAATTGGGCTGCTTTGTTTTTCTTCCCTGACCTTAACAAGTTCAGGGAATTCAACTATGAGCCTTTCTAAAACTTTAGATTGTCTTCTTGGATTTTTCACCTCAAAAATATTTAGCAAAAACGTCTCAGTCTACCTTTGTTATTTTCAAAGCTTTGTTTCAGCAGTGACGGACTTCAAAAACTGTGAACACATCTCCCATTGCTAAAGTTAAGAGAATTTAAACTAGCTGGGCTACTGGGGCTCAGTTGTTAACCATTAACTTGAGCTACAATCTGTGCAGCTCCTTAGGTGAAACTCACAGACCCTGGCTGTGTAGCATTTCCTTGTATCTATTTTTATTCATTGAAACCCTGTATAAGCTATCATTGTTATTATCAATTAGATAGTACAGCTTGGAGAAGAATCATCTTCTTGACAATCCATAGATAAAATTGCCCAGCAGAACAGGATGTTTCCAGGAGATAAGCACACTACACAGAGGCAGGGAGATCTTCCCACACCCTTAACAGCAGCGAACACGTAAAGACATTCCAGGGTCTGTAGTCCTGTGTGCTTCCCTAAACTAGATTTACCCATCAGAGAGTTTTCTCCTGGTGGGTGGACACCTTGACCTGAATGCCACTTGCTGCTCCTCTGACATGGCCACCAGCAGATTACTAAAGATTTAAGACTCAGGAAGTAGAAAGATGTAGGCAAAGCCATATAACATGGAAGAGCTGGCAACCTGGGCTAGAGTTTTGGGTGGAGTCTGTTTAGAGGAGTCCATTTTGTCCTCTGTATGAAATGCTTAATGCCACTTGAGATCTGAAATTGCTTTACACCGAGGGCCTTTTTGAATTAATTTTAAGTATGGTACAGAATTAGAACTCAAGGAAGCTCTGAAGAAACATCTTCTGACTGATTGTTACCATTCCTCCAACAAGAAGAGCTATCTGGGAGGTGATGATTTTGTTTTTGAAGAGCCTTATTGTTTGGGCTATTACCATCATAATCATTTGGTGATTGCACTTACAAAGCAGTACACACACACCCTTTGCAATCTGCCTCTAAGAGACCTTTCTCGAAAGCAATTCTGAAGTGCTTTTATAGCTCAGATTTTAAAGTGCTGCAGCAAGAAAGGCAGCTCTCTTTCCCTTTTCTTCTATCCCAAGTTAAATATCCTCGGAGAGAAGATAATCACATTAGCTTCAGAAGGCATTAATATTTTATTTCAGGAGCATAAGCTCATATCTACATTGAAGATACTTACTCCTTGTGAAAAGTACAGCAGTGTTGAGATGTGGCTATAAACTAGAAATATCTTTTGATTATTAGCTTTCTCTTCCTCTGAGATGTGGCCCCACCTAACCCCAAGACACCTGAATGCTTTTATAGTTGATGCCTTCTCCTTTCTTAGGGTTTTATGTAGGAATGTTTTGAGAGTTCATATAATGCTAACTTTTGTTGCCCCTTGTACATAAACATATACTCTATAGATTGCTTTGCTCCATAGGCTCATAAAGATTGGCACTATTGGGAGGTGTGGCTTATTAGAGTAGGTGTGGTGTTGTTGGAGAAAGTGTGTCACCGAATGTAGACTTTGAGGTCTCAGAAGCTCAGGCCAGGCCTTGTGTGTCTCAGTCTCTTCCTGGTTCCTGTGGATCAGATGTAGAACTTTCAGCTCCTTCTTCAGCACCATGTCTGTCTGCACACTACTGTATGTCCCTTCATGATGATATTGGACTAAACCTCTGAAACTGTAAGCCAGCCAGTATTAGTCAGGGTTCTCTAGAGTCACAGAACTTACAGAATGAATCTCTTTTTCTCTCTCCCCTTCCATATACATATTTTATTATAAATATAATATATATATAATTAGTAATATATATCATTTTATTGGAATAACTTAGAGGCTAAAGTACACATGCCTAGCTGTGATGAAAAGTACAAGAGTTTAGTAGTCGCTCAGTCTCACAAGGTTGGGTGTCTCAACTGGTTTTCTGTATATGCTGGAGTCCCAAAAAAATAGGTTTCAATGCCAGTGAAGAGATGGATGTGCTGACAAGGCAAGGACAAGCAGACAAAGAAAAACAGCCCCTTCCTTCTTCCATTGTCCTTATATTGACTTCCAGCAGAAGATGTGACCCAGATTAAAGATGTTCCTTCCCACCTCAAGATCTCAAATAAAGGTGTGTGTTATTCCTCCTCAAGATCCAGATCAAAAGCCTCTGTCTCTCAGCATCAAGAATCAGATTATAAATATGTCCTCCATTTCTGGACTGTAGCTCATTCTAGATATAGTCAAGTTGACAACCAACAACAGCTATCACACAGCCTCAATTAAATATTTTTCTTTATAAGAGTTGTTGTTGTCATGGTGTTTCTTCATAGCAATAGAAACCCTAACTAAAGCAGAAATGGATCCTGGGGTGGTGTATTGCTGTGATAGGCCAGACCATGGTTTCATTTGGAGGGATGTGGATCTTCGGATTTGGGATTAGGAAAGTACTAGAATGCGTTCAGCTTTGCTTAACAGGCCATAGTAGTAGGAACATGGAAGATAGTGGTACTGAGGGTAATTTGAACTCTGAGGGCCTAGCTCAAGAGGTTTCAGAGGAAAAGAACGTTAATATGTGGCTTAGAGATTACTATTCTTGTGATATTTTCGTGGAGAATGTGACTGCTTTTACCTTTGTCTGAAAAGTCTGCCTAAGGCTAAACTGAAGAGTTTTTGGATTAATTGCGTTGGCAGAGGAAACCGCAAAGCAGCCTAGTATGGACTCTGCCGTGTGCTTATGAGTATTCATACTTACACAGATGTATAATGAAAAGGAGCAAGATGAGCAAGGGGAAACACAAAATGTCCCATTTTAGGAGAAGAGGAACACCAGGAAGAGTAAGCAGACTGAAGAGAAACATGATGCTAAGTGGAACAAAAGGAGTGGTGACCTCAGAGCAAGGCCCCACCCAGCTCAGCTTCCGGTTTGTAGAAATGAATTAAAGAAAGGTAAAAGGAATTAAGGAAGAGCTTAGGGCCAGGAGTGGTGGTGCACCCTTTAATCCCAGCACTTAGAAGGCAGAGGCTGGAGGATCTATGAGTTCCGGGCCAGCCTGGTCTACACATCACATTTTAAGCCAGCCAAGTTTAGGCAGTGAAGGACAGAAAGCTGGTGACGGTGTAATTGAACGAGGGGACCATGTTCCAGCCCCAGCAAGCAATAGAACTTGGCAGCTTCAGCCAAGTGGCTCTGGTTTTAGAGTCAAGGAGAGAAGAAAGGGGCTATGGAATCTCCCTCCACAGTTAAGGAAAGTCTCTGAGTCAAGGAAGATATCAAGGGTATACCTGTGTGGAGGCCTAGAGGGGCCATTGTGTGAAGCCTAGATTGCCTTGGAGGCCCCAAAATGTTGGAGATGGCCAGAGCCTTGGGATAGCTGCCTGGAAGAGCTACTAGCAGGGAGTGGAACCAGCCCAAGAGAAAGAAGTATGTTATAGTTAACATAGCTGAAAAGAATTGGGGATATGAAGGTCACTTTGACATCAGACATGCAGATACAGATTTTACAGTTTTCCCAGGTGGTTTTTCGTCTTGCTTTGATTCAGAATTTCCTCTCTGATCTCCCTTTCCATGATTTTAGAATAGCAACATATGTTCTGCATCATTATATGTGATCTGATTTTTCATTTTGGCATTTATAGGGAATTGCCATTAAGGTTGCATGAGTCTCAGAAGAGACGTGAACTTTGGACTTTTAAACAAGTCTGAGACTATTATTGACTATGGTGACTTTTAAAGTTAGACTAGATGTGTTTTTCACTATGAAATAGCTGGTAGTCTGTGGGTGCCAGAGAGTGAAATGTGGTAGTTTGAATGAAAAATGGCTCTATGGGCTCATAGGGAATGGCACTAAGGGGAGGTATGGCCTTGTTAGAGTAGGTAGGGTATTATTGGAGGACATTTGTCACTGGTGATGGACTCTGTGGTCTCAGATCTCAAGCCAGGCCTAGGGTGTCTCAGTCTTTTCCTGCTGCCTGGGATTGAGATGTAGAACTCTCAGCTCTTTCTCCAGCACCATGTCTACCTGGATGCCACCATGCTTCCTACCATGAAGATAATGCACTAAACCTCTGAAACTGTACGATAGTTTAAATTAAATGTTTTCCTTTGTAAGAGTTTCCGTGGCCATTGAGGAATTCCATGGCAGCAAAAGAAACACTAGCTAAGACAACTCTTAGGCCCAAACTATCTCTCCATCCCTGCACTATTATAACATGTTAAGAGAATGCATTCTACACCAAACCTTTGGGATGTATTAGGAAACACAAGGAAGCAAGGCTTCTACCAGACAGTCTGTATTCTAATAACACTTATAATAAATGGTTACAACAATAAATAAGTGAGAAAAATTAGATCATTGCAAGAGACAGTAGAAAATAAGACAGAGAGGCTCCTATGAAAACATGGCAGTGGAACATGAATAAACAGCAGAAGTTGACGGAATAAACCTGGATCTAGAGAATTCAGAAGAGAAGAGGCAGCATGGACGGGCACCCAGGGTGGGAAATGCTTTCTAGGTTGCATTTATTGAGAAAGCTGCTGCTGAACAAGGGAAGGATAAGATAAAATGGTGACTGAGAAAAAAGAGGTTGCTAGGTCGCACTGGATTTATAGGCTGTGATAAGGATTTAAGTGTATTCTAAAAGCAGTAAAAATTTGATGGGAGGGTGCAGAAAGAGCACTGAGGTAAGTTCAGAAGTGAAGGCTTACACTCCTTAGCAGGAGCTGTGTGTTAGTTCTGTTCTCCTCTTGTGTTAGAGCTTCATGCTGTGCATTTGGAAGTTTGTAGTGGGAGGCTGCTTGTTTGTTTTCTGGCCACCTTGGACCAAAATAATCACACACAGACTATATTAATCGCAAAACTGTTTGGCCAGTAGCTTAAGCGTATTTTTATTTATTATTCAAGTACTTGGTGAGCCTGATGTCTGCCTGCATTACTGCAAATAAGAAACCGCAATTGCCTTTTAACGTAGGCAGAAAAGTAATAGCACAATCACACCAGGTCCTCATTCCTGGTACTAATATAGGACCTTATTTGATGAAAAGCATTTTTGAAGATGAGAGTAAGTAAGACTCTTGAGATGGGGAGATGATCTTGGATCACCAGAATGAACTCTGGTTGTCATCCAAAGTATTCTTACATGTGAGAGGCTGAGGCAGCTGGAGATGCTGATGGCAGGAATGGTATGGTTAGAGGAAACATGTTTTCCTCTAGAGGAGAGAGAGAGAGAGAGAGAGAGAGAGAGAGAGAGAGAGAGAGAGAGAGAGAGAGAGAGAGAGAGAGAGAGAGAGAGAGAGAGAGAGCTCTGCTTTGCAGTTTTTATAAATACACTGATTTTGTTCAGTGACAATCGCTTTGGATATCTAACTTCAAGATTAGTGAGAGAACATGATTGTATTTTCACAAATCAGTACTTGTAACTTATTATAATAGACCCAGAAAACTGATACAGTTGTTCTGTATGATTTGCTATATTTTCAGTTTTGAATGACTAAATTTGTTAAGCATACAACAAGCCAAAGTAAAAGACTAAATATCAAGTAGCAGATGGATAGTTATCAAAACATCATCAAGTCAGGTGCTCAGAATACCCACCAAAAATAACTGGGGAGGCCTCTTTAAAGTGGCCAGCTAGAGCTCCCAATAGACAGGCATCCCCAGTAGACTAGTGTCTTATCAGGTGATGGATGATTCCATGTAAAAGAACAAATAACAGTAGGAAGGTATCATCACCAATTTGGGGCTATAACCATCCAGCAGAAACCAACTTGGGATGTTGAGGCTGTTAGCAGAAGTTCTTAATTGAGCTTTCTGTCCACTGCTGAACATCCCATAGCTTAGCTTCCAGCTTCTCTTTCCCACTGCAGGTACATCTTATATCATGGGACAAACTGCAGTAGCTGCAGGAAGTAGTTTACCTTCTAGCTCTTCTCCAGGGCACAATGCTTTCACTCTTGGGCTGTTTTACCCTTTTCCCCCTCTGTCACATAGTCAGGGGGATAGCCCATCCTCAGATAAAGGACCTTGGAGGACACTTTGAGGCTTAGATCTGAAATAGGGCTGAGACACAACCCTACCTCCATGGCTAGTTTCTCAATGAGCTCAGACAGCTCATGGCACATTACCAATGTAATATATAGACTAACAACCCACATAAGCGTTTCTGGAAGGACAGTGTAAGACCCAACTGCAAAACGAGTTTGTATGCTTAAATAAGGAGTATGTGTGGTACCAGAAAGTGACTGTACTTTTGAAAATTCTGGAGACCAAAGAAAGTCAATACAAGAGACGGACCCTTTGTCACTGACCTTGTGACTTATATGATTTTGTACTGTCATCTACCTGCAGTCTGTTGAAAGCACTATGCATATTTTTCAAGTAAGACTTCTGACTGGTGTGTTAAAGATGATCATTAACTGCTCTTACGTAGGAGAATAATAGTGAATGCAATTAAAAAGGAGTATTGGGTTTTAAAGTGAGAACTGCTGATGCCCCAGACTAAGGAGCAGCCACTGACATGAGAAAGTAGATGGATATAGTGCATGTTATAGGCTGAGATGACGGTAGTTCCTGATGATGAAATGATGGGAGAAGAGGAACAATAAGGATCAGACTTGACTCTTAGATTCCAGCATTTCCATTGGCAGAGGTAGGATGAATTAGCAGCAGCAAGTCTGGCAGGGGGGTAAAGGCAAGAATGAGTGTTTATGGGTGGGACTGTCACCCCTTATCTTCTTAGTCATTTTTGACTGCAGATGCTGAGTTCTTGTGACACCTGCTGACAGAGTTCTGGATCATTTTTCTACTTGTCCCCACAGACACCCATTATCTTTAGGATTTCAAAAAGGTTGGCTCTTCTCTTTTTTAGTAGGTAAATGTTGTTAATATCAGAGATCTTAAGAACCAACATACTGCTATAATATATGGGACTGGACTGAAACATGGAAATACGTATGAGGAGAAGTTAAAATTTATGTTTATATACAAAACAAATGGAACAAGAGAGCAGGGGTGTGGTAGAAAGTGTCTATATATCAGCTTCAAGAGAACATTCTGAAGAAACTGGAATAGGATTGGGGATTGAGGGTTTGGGATGTATCTAATCCCCTAGAATCAGATTAAAATCATTATTTCAATATCTTTTACTATGGCTTTGGTAATATTGCATTAATTAAAAACTAAGCCCTCAAGTTCCATTTCAGAAAGTTATTATTTTTCTAAATACTTTCAAATATGATAAATAAACTTCTTTTCAAGATCCAGTATAAATAGAGAGATATGGCCTCCTTTTTACGAAGCAATCTGGAGCTTTATATCAGAATTAGTCACTTGATTTAGATGAGGTTACCTGGAGGGGGATAGAGCTATGCTGTGCAGTAAGAATTTTAAAGTAGGAGAAAGTGATGTAATGTGTGGGGAAAATCAGGTCCATTGATGATTATATACACACCTTTGAGGAACAGATGAGAAGAGATTCTGAGAACTGTTGAGAAAAGACTTTTAATGCATTGTGTACAACTTATTAGGAAACAAGCAAGTAATAAAGCTTCATGTTAATGAGCTGTATAGCTTAGGTAAATTGGATTTAAAGGCATAAAATCAGAGACTTTAGCCGGGCGGTGGTGGCGCACGCCTTTAATCCCAGCACTCGGGAGGCAGAGGCAGGCGGATCTCTGAGTTCGAGGCCAGCCTGGTCTACAAGAGCTAGTTCCAGGATAGGCTCTAGAAACTACAGAGAAACCCTGTCTCGAAAAAAAAAATCAGAGACTTTAAAGGCAATAATACTGATTGCCAAAGTTTTATGGAAAGATGTGGGAAGGTAAGTTAGATAGTTGTGTATCTTCACAAACCAAAACGAGGTGGGTAAAAACACAGTTGACACTTGGGAGACAGAGGCAGGCAAATTTCTGTGTTCCAGGACAAAAAAACAGAGTTACACAGAGAAACCCTGTCTTGAAAAACCAAAAAAAAAAAAAAAACCCACAAAAAAACCACAGTTGAATTTGACCAGATGTTGTCTGAACCACTCCCACTTGCTTATGTAATAGACTTCTGTGCCTTTGAAATGACATTAAAAACACACATACAAATGCATATAGACATTGTAAATAGAGTCAGAGCTTCCTCCATGGTGGGAATAGTAGGGTATAGTTTGGGGGAGGAAAGGGTCTATCAAGTTATATTTGCAGATAAGACCATTCATGTGGGATGTATGACTTTTATTTTCCCCCAAGGATTATGATCAAAGTACTCTTACTGTTCATACTTGATCTTATCTTAACTCTTTCTTATCTTTTTTTGTTTACTTGTTTGTTTTTTTAATTTTTCAAGACAGGGTTTTTCTGCATAACAGCTCAGGCTGTTCTGGAACTAGTTCTTGTAGACCTGAAATCTCACAGAGATCCACCTGCTTCTGCCTCCTGAGCATTGGGATGCCACCACCACCCAACTCATCTTTCTTTCTTATCCCTACCTACTGGAGGAATTAGGAATAATTGAAGAGATCTTCAGTTTAAATTGACCCCATGTGAAGGTTTCAGCATCTACTGCAAGTCAGTTAAGAGATAATGGGTTCAAACTAATTTACCAGATTCCTGGGATCTCCTACTATCCTAAACAGCAGTGGACTGCTTTTTCAGCCTTTGGAGTCTATTTGAGATCTCTACACTGGGTCTAGTAGACAGCCAGACTCTTAAGAATTTTAAGTAGAATTACATAAGCCGGTGTGAATTCCTAACCAAACAACTGTTTAAATGTGCACTAGGGCTAAAGATGAAATGCAGGAAACCAACGTAGCTAAAATACCCAGGAAATCATATGTTTCTAGGGTAAGACAGACAGACAGCTGAGGAGTGCAACTGCTCAAGAGAACACTTAGTAAAGGACAGCCTGGGGACAAAAGCCAAGTCTTGCTGCTTCCGTATGGTCCCCAAGCATTTTTTTAAAAATGCATTTTCAGGTGCTTGAGAAAAAAGAAACAGTATTGCGGTGCCATATTAAAATGATACAAGATTCAAATATTAGTGCAACTGTTCTTGGAACCCATGCGTGTTTTCCTTTATTCATTATCTGTGACTGCTTCACACCACAGTGGCAGCGTTGCATGGTAAAGGGAGAGATCATTGTCTCCAAAACCAAAAATGCTTGCTAGCCTTTTCCTGAAAGTAAGTCAGAAAAGTGATCATTGAAAACACATAAACCTGAAGCAGAGTGATTAAAGAATACATTTAGAAACGGAAAATCCTATAATAAATAATTTCAGAGATAAAGGAGGCTGTGGGAAACAATACTGTTTAAGCTTTCAGCCAAATTAACCTTTTGAAATTAGTTATTTTCTTCTATTATAATTATTTTCATCATTTTTTAGATAATTACTAGAGTCTAAATCAATAGTGTATATAAAGTCATATATATATATATATATATATATATATATATATATATATATCTCATAAAGATCCTGTTTACCAGTCCTTGAGGTGGTCATTGCTACTAGTTTTTCTTGTGTTTCCTTGTACATTTTAAAGTTTTTATGTTTCTGTCATGACTGAAATGCTTTTCTATTTGTTATGGAAGTCTAAGATCAAAAGCACTACCTTTTAGAAAGAGACAAATATCTTCCTTTAATATAATTTATAGGAATTCTGCTTTAGTTTGTCAGACAGAAACTTTCTCTTTTGGTATGCTTAGTTTTTAAGAATTTTAAACTAAGAAAACCATCAATCTGTTTTCCAGCTTTATTATTTTCATTGTAAGAATATTACATAAATGGAAACAAAATAACTTTGAAATTGTCCTTTTTGTTTACATGGCAAAACACCCTTGGGATTCATCTGGGTTGTTTTCAATTCAATAATTTATTTTTATTGAAGAAAAGTCCGTGGTGTGGATGCACTGCCATTTGTTCACCCTTCAAAGCCATGAGTGGTTCCCAGGTTGAGCTGTTATGAATATAGCCGTGAAGAGTTTTTCTGTGAATACATGTTTTTCTGAAGATGATTATTTTTCAGGCATACATTCTCAGGAGTGCAATTGTTATGCTTGAATATGGTCTGCTCAGTTTTGTAAGAAACCACCATGTTTTCCTCCAGAGTGGATTCTTACGAAACTACTTTGCCATCTACATTCCCACCAACAACATAAACATGTCTTTTCATATCCCTGGGATCACTGGCAATATTACTGTGTTTTATTTGAGCTATTCTCATAGGTGCACACTCACATCTTATTTAAATTGTAGTTTGAGTTTCTCTAATGGCTACCAGTCTCAAAATTCTTCCTGTGTGCTAGTCTGTATGTTTTCATTAATGAACAATGTGTTCATTTTTCACCTCTTTCCTAACTTGGTCACTGTTTTCCCTTTGGAGTTGTGAGTCCTTTTTCCTTTCTATGGACAAGTCTTTTTTTTTGTTGTTGTTCTGTTGTTTGCTCCTATTGTCCACAGCCTTCCCTTCTCTTCGCAGTCTTTTTAAAGAACAACTTCGAAATTCTGATGAGGTCTAATTAATGATTTACTATTTATGGATTGTATTTTTTTGTTTCAAATGACTAGTCCTATATTGTCAATAGTTTCTTTTACATTTCTTTGAAAAAGTTAATAGTTTCAGGTTTTATAATTAAGTTTATTGCTCATCCTGGGTTAACTTCTGTTCAAGAACCCTGCCCACTCAACGTTGTGTCTTTCTTTCTTTTTTTTAACCTTTCCGATCCAGCTAGTGCTGCTCATATACTCTTGGATGTATCACCTTTCACTGATGTGTGGTTGACTTACCACAGGCCAGACCCTTAAAGAAAACCGACTCTCTTTCTCTCAGTACCAGTCGACTGCCAATGTCTCCTTAGTTAGGATTGGTGACCATATCTCCTCTCCATGTTGGGGCTTTGCTTGACTTGAGGTCTATATTTGAGAATTTCATACATGTATATGATAAAATTCGGTCCTATTTCCCCCTATTCTGCTCTCCAACTATCCAAATATAGCTCCCAACACCCTCTTCTGGCAATTTAATGTACTGTTTTGATCACTCATTAGAATCGAGTTAGCACTGCTCATGTGTGCATGGGGTGGAGCCTTCCACTGAAACCTGGGTAACCTATCAGTGGCCACATCCTAAGACAGAATGAATTTCCTTTCTCTAATGGTTGTCCCCTGCCAAGAGTTGGTATGGGGTATGGGATGCAGCTGGAGGTCATCTCCCATATCTGTGCTGGAAGTGTGGCTAGCTTGGTCTTGTGTAGGTCTTGTGTAAGTAACCACAGTTGATCTGAGTTCCTGATTGTGATAGCTAGGTCATAGCAGAAAATAATGTTTTTCTTGATTGTGCTCCTCCTCAGTCTCTAGCTCTTAACATTCTTTTTTCTTTTCTTTCTCCTATGAGGTTCCCTTAGCCTTGGTAATGGAGGAGTTATTATATATGTGCAATTTAGGGCTGAACACCCAGTCTCTTACTCTCAGCATTTGATCAGTTATATATCTCTTCTTTGACTGCTCTCAACTGCAATTAAAAAGCTTTTCTTGCCGTAGGTAAGAGCAGACCAGACTATGGGTATAAACAGAGATATTCATGAGGCACTTTGACAACGTGATCATTTAGGAAAATAAGAGGTTCTATCCTTGGGCCTTTCATGTTTCCAGTCTTGGGCTTTTGACATGAAATTCCTTCCTATGGAGCAGGTTTCAAAATCTATCAGAAAGCAGTTAGTTATTCCATATCAGCTGCGCCACTATTGCGCCAACAGGTACATTTTACCTAGCTAATTGGTATTTAGTATTCAGGGTCCAGCACTGAGTAAAATCACTGATGTCTTTTTCCCCCCAACAGCCTCTACCTCTAGGCAGTGAAAGCTGGCCAGCAGGGAGGGAGTTTCTTGATTAGTTTGACATTGATTTCCTATCACAGTCAAAGTGTGTGGTGTCTTCAGCAATACGGCCTTACCATTTAGTTAAGGTACATCACCAAGGCCATGGCAATGGTCATACTGGGAGTTTTTGTTTGCTTTTGTCTTGGCTTCCATTTTTTCTCTGAAATCTTAAGATTTATTCCAGCCCCGATCTTCATTGGCACAACTAATGTTTTCCCCTGAACCCAAACTGAGCATAGGAGACGGCTGTTTGCAAAATGCTGTGAGAGCCTAAGAAAGAAATGACTGTGAAGGCCTTAGCCTCCTAGCAACATGGGGTAATGAAAGCTGATTACTATGGGCCTGAGCCTGCTGGTAAGATGGGATAGTAAAAACTGGCTACTAGAGCGTCTAGACCCTTGAGTCATTATGGTAAGAAATTTAAAGACAGGGGTCTTTTAGAAGCCAAGATTCCAAAGCACTGTTGGGTGGAGAGCTTGATGGGACTCTTCCTTCCGTCCTCAAAGACTGGAGAGCATCATGACTCTTAAGAACACAGAAGTATAAGGAGACACAGAAGCTGCTTGTGTGGGCAAGATTGTAGCCACATGGAAAGGAGAAGATGATATATTAAGAATAGGCGAGCCCTGTGAATAAAAGTGGATTCCAGTCTGCAAAACTAGCCACTCATAAATTTCTACATCTGTCTAAGTGATAGATTGACTATAGGCAAGACTGCAAACTGGAGGCTCGGGGCATATTTTATTTAGCTCTCACCCTGCTTTTCTCTTTCCTTTGTTTTTCTTTAAAAAGAAACATATTTCCTTTTGCCTCCAGAAGATTCAAACCTGAGTGTAAATACTGAGTTGTTCAAATCGAGGAATGCTTGCGTCAGATATCATTTCTCTATGGCCTGCTACATCCCAGTGACGGGAATGCATCACCTCCGTGTGGTCTTCAACCCTTTAGCCTCTGGCTCCAGAAACTGAGTTCAACTCCAAGCTGCTTTCAGTGCACTAGCTGGAGAACACATTCTTTCTCTATCCCTACTTAAAACAAAGGTCATAATAATTGCATTTAAAATAAAGAGAGGTTAAAAAGGGAGCGTTTGGACACAGTCTTATAAAAGCTCCTCAGTTTGCATTCTTCCCCAAAGTGACTGGGGTTATAAATGTGAGGTGCCGTGACATAAATTTTCATGTGGGGGCTGGGGATCTGAACTCAGGTCCTCATGCTTACATAGTCAATACTTTACCTACTGATCCATCTCCACATCCCTAGAACATTTTTCATTGTTTATCTCGAGTGACAACTTCAAACACTTCTTCCACCGAGTCTATAGTATTCTTATTTAAATAACTCTTAATTGCTAATGCTGAGGATGTATTTCTTTTCTCGTTACCTGTCTTACTCTGAGCAGCTATTTCCTGGATTGTTTTCCTCTCTTGACTCTGGGGTGTTGGTCTTCCTCAGACATCGGTCCTTGGCGTTCCTTCTCTGGCTCTGCAGTCTTCTCACAACATGGTTCCTCTAGGGAGGGGCCCAACTGCAGCTCTAAACTCTCCTACTTAAAGACACACAAATGGTATTTTATCATCTTCTCTCTTTGCCAGTGTGGAAATATTCTTCATCTTCTCTTTCTCTTCCCTTATTAACTCTTCTACCTTCTTTATCTGCTACATCCATCAGTCGATAACAGCTGCCACTTCTGTGTCCTGCATGCCTCAAATGCCCCTTCTCATTGTTCCCTTTGTATCTGCCTGGCTCACAGTCCCATTGCCTCTAGCCTGTGGCATTATTTCACCTCCTGACAGGCCACCTTCTCTTTGGTCTCTTCGTATGTTTGTTTCAATGAAGTAAAAGCAAACTTTTTACTAGGCAAGGTCAGATTGTTGTCATATATTTACATATTGCTTATATTTATATTATATATTAATATTTTTATATATAATGTTTTTGTACCAATTCTTCAGGTACCATAAAAAGATAGTATTCCCCTTTGGCATTATACTTAATTTGCTAAGCATACCTTTTTAGGTAAGTGGCAGCTTGGGAAGTATCCAATTTTATACTAATGGATCATTAATCTAGTGAATTCTTCTAAAAAGATACGCCATTGTGAATTTGTTTTCCTTGTAGTAGCCATCTAGTACATTCTCTCCTATTAGTGCTCATTTCCCACACAGCCAGGGGCATTAGCCAACCTCAATTCTAAGGCCATGGCCTGGCTTTAATTGAAAAAAGCCATATCTGATGTTTCTCTTTATATTTTCAAATGGTTGGTATAATAGTGAGTAGGCTTAGGTCAATATTCAGACTTACAGTTAGTTGATTTTTTTCTAGAAAATATTTAATTTCAGATACAGTGAGGCCCACAGATCAGGAAAGATATAGCTCCTGTTTCTGTACTGTTCAGTATCACATCCAACAGGCAGGAGGAGGAAAGTGCCAATTTTTAGGGGGCCTTGGGTAATCTTTTTATGCACTCTTTTTGGAAAAACCTTTTAATGGCAGAGAGGAAAGACTCCCCTTTAATTCAGTGGGCCCGAGAACCACTTCTCAAGACACAGGCCTCCTCACTGCTTCCCAAGACTCTTTGCTATGTAAGGCATTTTCATGACAACTTGAGGTTTTATTACTGGTCTTAGAAGTCATGACTCATCTACTTTTCTCATTTATTTAGATTTTAAAAAGATAAAAAAATCAGACAATGTTAAAGCAAAAGTACACGAAGTCTCACTACACATTATGCTGGTTCATGGAGGTCCCAGCGTCCTTCTAAACTGTCACTCTTAGAAAGTGTGATGCTTCCCTCTGACCTTCTGAGATTTCCTCTTCATATCTGCTGAATAATTGCCTCATCTAAAACTCTGTGTAACATTCCATTGTTACCTCATTTGCCCAGGATTCTGTTCTTTAAGGAAGTAAAAAAAGGTTAAGGGAACATTGCTGGTGAGTCAAGTGAACGGTGCACACATTTAACACCCTGATCTAGAGTCACCTAATTTAAGCTTTTGTTTGTTCAAATGCATAAGGATGTTTATTAAGTTCCAGGAGGTGCTTTGGATTTCGCTGGAGGTTTAATTTCCTTGTCTGGAGATGTCACACTGAATACCATCTTGCCAACTGTTGTGACAGCTTGATGACGAGATCTAATGTGTATGGAGGCCTTGGTGGAGAATGGGACACAGAGTGGTGGTTCTGGCCTCTGCTGGTGCCATCTTTGCAGTGTTTATAGCCTGGGACTGCAATTTCTTGCACAAAATAACCATTCAACAGTTTACAAATGGAACAGAGCACGCGATTTTGTCTTCCTTAGTCATATGGCCAAGGCAGTTGTAGGAGAAAGGAAGATGAGGATGTGTCACTCTTGAGCATTTCTTCCTTATTCTTTAAGGTAAAAGTTGCTCTTGTGTTCTTTCTAGCAATAAATGGCAGTAAGTGATCTGTGTTTAAGAATTCGGCTTTAATGTTTTCTTCGTCTTTTTTTGTGGAAGATGTCCCATTGATTTTCATAGCTAAGCTAGTATTTATTTAGAGAAATAAAAATAAAATTAATTTCATGAGGGTTTTTTGCCTTGTTTTAGTTATGCTTCTTTTTTTCAGGTTCTGATGCCAGAGGGTACTAAGTAGTGCCTGTATAATGTGGGGGTGACATCTGAAGGGGGGAACTGTGTAGGGCTTGTGGGGGGCGCTACACATGTGAAGTGGGCTTCTATCAAGTTCACATCTTGCTCTGATCTGTTTAAACAATCTCATTAAGGAAGAAAAGCAGGAGATCATTGTGAGTTGAGAAGAAAGAATGGGGACTTTATCTGTGATGTTCATGACTGGGGTCTGTGGGAGAGAGTGTGTAGTGACAGACTAGCCCCTTATATAAGCCAGAACAGGCTCCATTCGAAGGTATTATGTTTACTCAACATTGTCATTACTGGAGAATATGTAGACTGTAGCAGTGTGTGTGCATGTGAGTGTGTGAGTGTGTGTGTGTGGTGTGTGTGTGTGTGTGTGTGTGTGTGTCTGTGTGTGTGTGTGTGTGTGTGTGTGAGAGAGAGAGAGAGAGAGAGAGAGAGAGAGAGTCTTTCTGATTGTTTCCTCCCTCATATTCATTTTTTCACATACTTGCCACATCTTGGAAAGTAGAGGTTACCCTTGTCATCTAAATACCTTGCTTCTCAGTCCATTGAGTACTGCGTACACTCGTCCCTCTCAGTTTTCTCAAAGTCTATAGAGCCTGAAAGGTTCTCCTTTGGGATTATTCAGCTCATGCCTGGATCCAGAACAGGCATAATCTTGCATTCTTTTCCTCTGTGTGGGTATGTGTGACTGCAATTATAACATGCAGTCTTTTCATTTTAATTAAAAAAAATCCAGATTGTAGAACTGTTTTACCTCGAACAGTTTATTGAGCTTCTACTTTGTAAAGTATCTGCATTATGAAGAAATCTTTTTTTATTCATAAACACACATTGGGTTGGAATGGACGCTGTCACCTGGTGATACAGAACTAAGAATGGAGGTGGGAAAATAGGGTTTAGAAAACACATTTCCACATGAAACATTTCCGTTTCCTTTTCTCTGAAAATTCTCTAACACCTACTTGAGGACACATAGGCCATTGTGTCTTCTTTTGATATGAAAAATGGTCTTGTCCTGGTTCAGTATTTAGAACAGGGAATTTAATGAAACACAATACAATGTAATACATTTTGAACCCAAACAACACAGAGTAATTTATACATGGAGTTGTTGATAGATCCTCTAGCAATTTAGTCAACTACGAAGACATAACTCTTTCTCAAGGATACAAGCTTCTATGTGGAAAGGAAAAATTATAATGTCTGACTTTTGAGAAAAAACATAAGGTGGGGTGTTATTCCACAGTTTACAATTTAGTGGCTGCATTTTTGTATTTTACTGATTATAAGCTGCCCTTTCTCAGAAGATCTGCTCCTATATTAGACTCAATAGTCTGTACTTCAGCTTAAGTTGTCTGTTCTAGTCAATTCTGAGAATTCTAAAATCCTGCATTTTCACTTTTCTCGGTGGCCTTTGTTTCTGATTGAATTTTTATTGCTGTTTACTGAATATTTTTCTTAATCTCTTAGTAACCAATTTTTCTTGCCTGCTATTTCAAGCCTAATCAGTCAATCTTGCTTTAACCTATTGTTATCTCAAAGACATCTTTGCTGTGCCTTTACTGTGGGGCACTGTCACTACCTCAGCAAGCCCTGTTTTGTTTTTTCCCAGATAAAAACTCTTGGCACCCTTTCTTCGGCACATTCAACAGCACTTTGTTGCGTGTCTTTCCTCCTTACTGCTGAATCTGCCTTTAGTACAACATTTAAGCTCCACTTAGACATTATTCTCATAACAATGTCATTATGGGACTTCAGTTACTATTCTAGCAGATTCCTCTCTGCAGATAATCAGAATGAAGTGAATTATTTGCAGAGTCATTGCATAGATCATTGTGATCATTCAGACACATGACACATGATAAGGGACTCTGTTCCATATAGAATACATTAATAAGTCTCAAGTCAAACTTATTGTCATTATCAGAAGGGTACAACTGTCCCTAAGATTAAAATCCATTCTTGTAATAATTAGTGACATTATTTATAACCAAACTCAATGAAACAAGCCAAACATAGTCACGATCATGGCACTATATTTTGGCTTATGAAGTATTCACACAATAATTCACAGCACCAACTGTTACATATTAGAGCTTTTCTGTATTTGTGATCATTTTAATAATCTTGGGGAGGGAGAAAAAACTTCTAATGGAAGAAATGATAAATTTCATCCATATAAATTTCAGTCTTCTTAGCCTTTTACTTCTGAGTAGGTGTACCAGGAAGGGAGAATCTATTAGGGTAAGGAAAAAGAAAAATTCTCATTGTGATCTTTTCTTCCTTTATTATTTGGAAGCATAAGTAGAATAAAAGGGAGGAAGATTGGGATTATATGGCATTTGAATTCACATTGTTCAAAAGTTGTAATTTATAACCAAGTTTAAAGATTAAGCAAAGTTTTATAAGTAAGTTTAAAAACTACAAAGTAATTTCCCTATTTTTCTTGTTATTTCCTTCTCTTCCTTCCTTCCTTCCTTCCTTCCTTCCTTCCTTCCTTCCTTCCTTCCTTCCTTTTTGTTGTGTTTTTCAGATGGGGTTTGTGTAGCTTTTCTGTTGGCCAATTATGGTGGAACAAAGTTTTAAACTTGAACCACCAATCAAATCTTTTTATTCTCACTTTGTGCATTTGTTTGGACATGGCTTGTGTACTAGGTTTGTTCATTCATACTCTGTAGGGAAGCAACAAGAACACTGAGTGCCCTCTCAGTACCTCTCTGTTCTTGAACACATTTCTGGGGTCTTCTGGATCTCCAGGAATACAACTGACTTCCAAAACCTTCATCTAATTCCCTAGACCCGTTTTTTAAACCTTTGGTTGGAGTCTTGTTTGTTATCACTGGAATAAAAAGCCTTAGGAAAAAGCATTTAGGAAACATTAAAAATTTGTGGGGCTTTCCCCAGCAAAGACCATTTCTCCCATTCTATGCATTCCTGAGTTATCTGTAGTTCTTTGTTTAGAGTTGAGAACCCTCTTCCTTCCATGTTAGCATCTCTACTGGTGACATCATTGCTCAGATCTTGTTCAGGAAGCCGTGTGGATGAGACTTCTTGGGTATAATCTCTTGGATAGTCCTCAGGGACAATATCTCACAGAATTTTGTTTTTCAAAACAAACAAACATCAAAAAGTGATGTTTGCTCTTCAGGCTCTTCTAGTTTTTCTGTCCCCTCTTTGGTTATGATCCCTGAACCATAGCCCAGGACTGTTATATGGACTGAGCAGATTATATTTATGTATTTTAGAACATATGCACATATTATATATGTAATAACAAAGAAAAAAGGAAGTGAATTTATGAGCGTGAGAGCAAAGAGGGAGGGGTTGGAAGGAAGAAAGGAAATGGGAAATGATGAAATCATATTTTATCAAAAAGTAAAAATTATTAGAATAAAAGCTTATTGCTTCTCACAGATACCCCTAGATGGGTTTTTCCCACTGAGTAAGGTTGAATTGTGTAAGTGACCCCTCCCATGTGTGGAGATTTAGTTTTTCACTGTTTGAGAGCAAATAGTGACCATGCTGGAGCAGTGAGCTATTTTGAGAGTCTCCAATTTACTCTATACCCTTTGTTGTCATTCAAGCTGACTTTTTTTTTATATAGTTACTCTACTTGGGAGGTTGCTGGTATTAAAGGCTAAACTGGGAAGATATAGGCCAAGTTAAAATGCCATAAACTCTACCATCCTTTAAAAAATAGATTTATTTATTTTTATTTTTTATGTGCATGGGTGTTTTGCTTGAGCTATTTGCCTATGCACCACTCCCATGCGGTGCCAGTGGAGGCTAGAAGAGGGGATTGGATCCCCTGGGACTGGAATAATCGTTGTGAATTAGGATGTGGGTGCTGGGAACCCAACCCAGATCCTCTGTAAGAGGAACAAATACTCTTAACTCCTAAGCCATCTTTCTAGACTACACTCTACTTTTCTTATTGAGAACTTGGGTTTTTATTGAAGAAATTGTTCCCTGAGTCACTGGAATATTTGATGCATTTTCAGGGTTCCAAAAGGGTTAGTTTCAGCAAATTTTCAGGGAATTCCATTAGTTTTATGGAAGGTTAAGCCAATGGAATTCCTTCACCCACCATTCAAGATGTCCCAGTGATGCTATTCACTCTGTGATGCAATTCTTTGGATGTCTCTGGCTTCACTGTGGCCATATTTCTTATATATCAACAACTTTGTCTAAGTCTCCTAAGAGTCCTTTTGATGATACAAAAGAAAGATGTCAGCTTCTGATAATGGGTCAGGGACTGCCGGTGTGACAACAAGCACGATGGGGAACATCGACTTCTCACATCCTGTAGAACTCTGCTTGAGAACAAGAACCAAATATCGCCACATTTCCCAATTTACAAAAGGAGCGAGGCATCTAAATTAATTTTTAAAAAATAAAATGTCTGTAATTTTCTAATTGGTGATATGACACAGCTTGCTCCTAGAGACCAGATTTCAGAGCAGACCCTTGGCTTGCGTCTTCAAAGAGCTGTAATGATGGCATAAAGTGTTCCTTTCTGTAGGCTGTGTTTTTCTTTCCTGTACAAGAGTTTATTAACCCATGTGATTTTCTTCATAACTGCCTACCTTTATTATGTGGGGGAATCAAGTTTATAAAGCCCCTATTAGAAACTGGGTTCTTAGCTCATTTTAAATGAGGTGCAGTCTAACCCTCTGGAGTTTCTTTTCCATCTTTGCCTCCTGAGTGCTGGGATTAAATGCATGCCCCACTACTGCCAGGCTTGGCATTTCTAACAGGAGATGTAGGTAGCCTCTCCATAAACTTCCTTACCTGATCATTTTTTCCAGATTCCTTAATACAGCAAGGACATGCAGACCTGGATAGCTGTCTGGGGCTGACCATGAAAGAAGACATTATACAGTGTAGATTTGACAGAAGTCAGCAAGGAGGACCCTGCGATTATGAAGGGGATAAGCTTTTGGTAATCCTTTACCAATTTTGGTAACACCATCCATTTGAAAGCTCTGGCTTAAGACTTCAGGAATAGCCAGGAACTGAGCCTCTTGCGGAGGAAAGAAGGACTGGCAGGAAGATCCAACCTTCCATCTGAAACCCACAGAGTATTTTCTGGACCCCTCTCCGCTGCTTTTTTTTCCCCCCACCTCTGGGAAAAGCATGCTTTGTTTAACTCTGAAAGGTAACAGTTTTGTCCTGAAACCTTCATATATTCTGTGAAGATGAACAATCAGTTTTCATTCTAGGAAAACTAATACGAGGTGAACCGCCTTCCTATTTTTCCCAGGCTACGGAACTCACGTATATTAATCTTTATCTGTTGTGTTCCTTTTTATGGCCATTACTATTAAGCCTGAGCAAACCCTCTGCAGGGCTCTAATGAGGCACAGAACAGAGGAACTGCTGCCCTCTTCCCCACAGTGATGTGTGTTTTCATCTCCAGCATGCTCATACTTAAGACTCAAGAAATACTTTTTGTGACTGCTCAGAATTAAACTCTAAGAAATTAGCTTACTGGAAAGTCAAACATGACCAGGCAGTTGGGAATAATAGGGATACAAACATGGATAGAATTTCCCCTTCCCAACTTGATTTTTCTTCCCCCAATTCTTAGAGGTGAAGACCAAACTCCCTACTCATTTCTAGCAAAGATCAGTTAGATGTAAGGGTGTTGGTTTTGAAATTAATAGGAGAATAAATTATGAAATGGTGGAAGAATAAGAGACATTGAGGAACACGTCTAATCTTTGAACCAGAATAATTACATACTAGTCAAAATACCTGACATTTGGAATGTGGGAGGATCCTAGCAATATTTATTACTTCTGAGATTGTAAACTGCAGTTTTTGTATACCCTCAAGAGACAAAGACCAACAAACATCCTATTCTCTCAAATAAACAACCCTGTTTTTAAGACATTAAGCTCAATATGTCTAAACATAAAGAAGAGAGGCCAGAAACTGGGATTCACATATTTGTAACTTGAATATATGATAAAAGATTTTTGCTATAGTTTGGGACCTTAGTCCCCCACAAAGATCAATGTTGGAAGTGCTGAAGTCTATTGGAACTAGATCCTGGTGGAAGGTCCTTATGTCGTTGGGTGCTTGCCACTTGCCCTTAAGGAGGAATGGGAAGCTCTGATGACCTCTCTTTTATTCCTCCTGATAAAATGTGGTTTTACTCCTCTGTGTACTCCCAGCATGCTGTTCTGCTCCATCACAGGTGCAAAACACCGAAGCTCACTTAGCAGGCACTAGAAGTTCCAAAACCATGGGCTTCAGCAAGCATCCTCTCTGCATCCTTGGTCATCTCACTTGTAATGGTGACAGAGAACAAGCAAATCTGACTGTTATCCAAAATGCACAAAGAGCTCTTACATCTCAACAATAACAACATGAACAGTGCCATTAAATGAGGAAAAGATTCAAACAGGTATCTTAGCAAAGAAAACATGCGAATGGTTAATAAACTTAGAAATGTGTTCCGTATTCTGTGTGATTAGGGAAATGTGAAGTAAAGCAAAAAGCTTATTATTTGTATTGGAATGGTCAAAATTAGAGACACCAACCACCAACCACTGTCAAGGACATGGAGCAGCAGGGGCTCTCATTGGCTGCTGTTAGAGGTAAAGTGGTATAGAGGAAGATATTTTAACAGGTTCTTGAAAAAGTCAGTTATCATTGAATCTAGCAAGAACTGTCCTACATATTTACCAGAGTTAAAAGCTTGTGTCCTAACAAACACCTGCAGATACCTGTACACGGATGCTGGCTGCACACAGATGCTGGCTGCACCCAGATGCTGGCTGCACAGATGCAGGTAGAAGCTCTATTCATAATTGGTCAACTTTGGATGCATGTGAGATGCCTTTTAGGCAGCAAATAGGTAAACTGTGGTTTATCTAGGTGATGTCCTGCTTTTCAGCACCAAGAAGGAAAGCGCTATCAAGCTATGACAAGAGTTATTTTAAGTGCATATTAATAAAGTAAAAAAATCAATCAGAGAAGATAAATATCGTATTGTTTCACACACACACACACACACACATGCACACGCACGCGCGCACACACACACACACACACACACACACACACGCTGCCTTGTAGAAAAGGTAAAACTGTGAAAGAAGTGAAAAGATCACCTGCTGGCAGGAAAGCATCAGGACGGAAGGAAGAGATTGATTGAACACTAAGGGTTTTTAGGGCAGTTAATGTTAGAGATAGATGGTGTCACAACATTCTCTAGACCCGCAAAATGTGTAACACTTAGAATTCATACATCAATTACAAAATTATATAAGGCTGTGTCCATTGTAGTTTCATTGGCTAGACCAAAGGCACTTGTGATGACAGACAGTCATTCAGGGAGAGAGAAGCAGGAAGGCCATGGGAACTGTATGGACTTTTAGCTCAATTTTGTTGTGAACCTAAAACAGATCTGAACAAAACCTATTTTATAGAAGACCCTAATATGTAGGACTTAGCCATATTGGTTTATTAGTTTTAATTTTTAATGAAGGAAAGCAATGATTAAGATTGTGGTGATCATTAGAAACTTGCTTTGTGTCTTTGTCCCAAATTAGTTTCATTGTAAGGCTCCTTGCAAACTAAAACGTAAGTGTAGCTCAGTAAGTGGGCAAGAGCCGTGATGAGCACTCGCTGCATGGCAAAGCGGAAAAGCTCTTCTCCCTTGCGGCATTTGAAAAGATTCTTCTCCACTCCCTTCCATCTTTAAATGTGACTGCATTTATTATTCTCCTTCATTTCTTCACATTTCCACCATGTATTTTTTATGAAGACAGTAGTGCCAAGAGCAGAAGCATTAATCTATTGGTAGTCAGACGAGGGACAATTAATTAAAGCTTTTAAGTGAAGATCAGTTTCTCAAAACCTCTACACTCGATGATGGGCTCTTTATTTCACTGAGGTTCCCAAGGTCTAGATCTGCCTATTTAAAAAGACAGAAGAAAAGTACGGGGCTGGGAGATGGCTCAGGAGTTAATAGCACTTGCTGTCCTTGCAGAGGACCTCGGTTCTATTCCCAACACTCACTTGAGATGGCTAACAACTGCCTATAACCTATAACTCCAGTTCTGGGGGATCTAATACCCTATTTTGACCTCTCAGGGTACCAGGCATTCATGTCGTACATATACCAGACACTCAACACACGCGCGCGCGCGCGCGCACACACACACACACACACACACACACACACACACACACTCACACCACTAGCTTCATAATTAAATCATCACTATATGGGGGATAATTCCACATGAAGATCCACAAGTATCTTCTTGAGAATTCTTTCTGTCAGTCAAATGCCTGCTAGTAAATATTTTTAATACCTTGGAGGAAGCGGCATCCTCCTATTGAGTTTGATAACCCTCTTCCCAGATAATGGTCAAGTCAGCAACCTAATATTTTCTATTCTGACCACAAGATGAGTTGTATTTGCTGTCCTTTTCTAATTGTCCTGCCTGTCATTCTTGTCCTACTTGAGGCTGAGGTCTTAGAGGTTCATCCCACATACATTCAGAGTTATTCTGGTTAGAAAACAGAGAGAGGGGTCATACCCTTGGGGGAGGTACTCAGGTGGGATTTAGATCCTGTGATACATTTTTAACTCTAGCATAACAGGACTAAAATAGGTTTAGAGAAGTTCTAGTCACTAGGGGTGTATAGGCTTTAACCAGCTTCTGAAGGAGGTATTCTTTCCATGAGAAATCCTGACTTTTGAGTGATTCTAGATAAGATACTTAACAGACAACTTTCTAAAATTTAGCCTCTTGGTTTTGTTTATTACAGCTGAGTCCTCTGTTAGTCTCTCCCACTAAGTGTCTAGAGGTTTTGGAGCCCCACTCCCTCTTGGTCCGCATTCATATGGTACACTTTTATTACATTAAACATCATGTATTCCCTCGAATGGCACAAGATACTACCATTAGTAAAAGTGACCAAATCTGCGTATCTGCATATTAAAGTAAATCTTCAGAAAATCTTGGGCCAATATCTTTCCTAATTTGTTATCTTTGCTCATCTGTACCAGGATATATTGCAGTTGGTTACAGGATAAACGAAAAGTTGAAAAATGGGTGGAGCTGCTAACCTAGCTAGCTACCCAAAGGGGAAAATGCCCGAAAATGTCTACCTGCATAGCACAATAGATATATTTGTATTTTTATTATTTGACTCTCGACAATTAAGTAAATAAATGGGGTTTGTTTAGGTTTATGATTCTTACTTATGGTTCTGCTCTTAGGGTAAAGATGTCTTTTCTGCTGGCAGAGTCCAAAGACAATACAGGACCTCACAGAGCAGATGTAGGAAGTTTGTGTGTGTGTGCATTTGCATGCACATATATGTATATGTGTGTGTTCTGTTCTTGTATCATACCCTATACTGAATAGTGGGGATTCTATCCTGATGGACCTTCTCCATCCTTAATCATTATCCAAAGTTTTACTTACAAATACTGTAATTGGATTAAGTTCCAACTTATTTAGCACCTGCAATGGGGATTAGACTACATTTACCCAGCAATCCAGTTCTGCATCACTGATTAAAAGAATTGCCTCAGTGTGCAAAAACAACATTGCAGTTATTTTAAAAGCAGGTGTTTTAGTTTTCAAAAGAAGCCATTACTTAAATCTTGCTGAGGCCTTATCATCTATGTGAATTGATTTCCAGTGGAATGAGATAGTTTGAAGGGAAATTAAAAAAATATTAAAACAATTATAATTTGTATGATTTAAAAAATATTAAAAGAGTGTTATTATGAATCCACCTAGAGGAAAGGGATGGACATTTTAAGGCAAAAAAGACATGGTTTTGCTAATACTGAGTCTAAATGACCTACATTTTTTTTTCACTTTCAGTACCAGGAATTCTCAATCTTTTATATATTTAACTAAGTCTCATGAATTTTGAATCTAATATTTTGAGACCTTGAAAAGAATAAATATGACAATAAATCACCCTATTTTGTTGTTGTTTTGTTTTTCTTGATTCCTGGCAATATTCTCATACAGGATAACCGGAAGACAGGGAAATACCCACACTTTTACTGTTCAAGAGTACTTGCTCTTAGTCACCCAGGGAAATCTTTCTCTTTCCTTCTTCTTGATATGCGTGCTTCTGATGGAAAGAAATAAATGAATTATGTATTAGGATTGGAGCCCTATCGGAAAAAAAAATGCTTCTATGTGGAACAGTATGAGAAAAAACTTTTCATTTCTAAGGTCTAGAGTATTGATGCTTTCAAAATGCCTGACTTTGATAGTGCTCTGGAAAAGCTTCTTGAACCCCCTTTTACGGAATGTTCATATCTGCTCTCTCCTTGCTCCCACAGGCTATCTTAGTGAACACTTTCATGTCCACATTCTATAAGAGTGGAAAGCATTTGCCCTCCACTGGAGTTTGGTTGCATTTATTTTCTCTTTAGAAACACACAGCATTTCATTCTGTGGCCCTGGCTTTCCCCCACTTCTTCTGCCTTTCACAGAAACAGTAATTTTAACATGGAACTGTGAAGCATCGCCACATGGCGACCCACAGTGCTGAGACTTGCTACAGAAGGAGGGCACGGCGGGGCTTTCCTTCATGCTAGAGGCGTTAGCTTTGTGGTGGTGGAATGCAACCTTTTTGTCAAATTTGATCATCTTTTATCCCATGGTTCACTTCAGGGGTCCTTTCCCTATCCTTGGCTGGGTCTATTAGTGATTTGCTTCTTCTGTTCGTCCAAATGGAAGAATGTTGCATCTGAAGAAGAGGCTCCCAGCAGCTCAGTTGTCAGCTCTTCAAGACCTTAATACTCAGCTTCGGCAGCTCTTGGGCTCCCACTGCAGTGAGATGGCTCCTTTGTTGTCATGATTATCACAGTGTTTCTGGTCCCTCGGATTTTGTTTGTTTTAGGTGTCACCCAGATCCAGGGAAATCATCACATTAGCAACCTTCATGGAGGTGTGCATTACTTGCATTTTTAGTAGACAAGCAAAGAAGCATTTGAGGAAAAAGTAATGCTTTCTAATTCCCAAAGAATGGTATGAGAGCTGATGACAGGCTAGTCTTTTTCTTAGCTTATCCTCAGAGGCAGTACAGGGATTGACAAGAAGGTATGAAGTTTAAGCAAAATGTTCAAAGGATAAATAGGTAAAGAACATATTGTGCTTTTAAGTACTTTTCAAAAGAAATTAACATGTATACTTTTTCTTGATTTCAAAATCAATATTGTTTTCTGTGCCCCCAGCATTTCTCCTTCTAAATATTTGTATATGTGTTTGTGCTTTTCTGCACTTCTGAATGTGGCTGCGAAGAATTTTTTGTTTTAAGTTTTGGCTCGCGTCTTCTTTGCCCCTCCCCCCACCATACTTAATTCACTTTATTTTTATTCTAGAAAAAACCATATGTGTAGCCACATCTCATCTGAAAGGAGACTCTGGTGTGGATTTTTAGAAGATGATCAATGAATTCCTGATAGGGAGACCTGGTGAATAGTCTCTGTTCCAGAGTCAAGCAGCTGTAGGTCCTAGAGATGGCATCAAAGATGGTCTCGGCTTAAATCTAATCTGCTTGCCGGTCAAAGTCTGGTTCTGTACTGGCATGGTGTTTAGAACCTCATCATTTGAAACTGCTCCAAGGGAAAAAGCCAATAATCTTGGATTCCTTAATAGGTAGGGAGAATAGGCCTATCTTCAGGGACTTGATCTTGTCTTTGAGCAGACAGCACAGCCGAAGGATGAGTATCCACTTTTTGTCTTTGGTTTTACTTCCATGGGGCCCCCACCACAGCCACTACCTGAAGACCTCTGTGGCATCCTACCTGGGTCCTCAGGGCCCATCTTGGGCACTCATCCACCGTTTGGTATTTCACAGAACAAGCTTTGGCTCTTTTCATCCCTCAACTTCCAGAGATCTCTCGATCTATATTGAAAAGCTGTAAATGGAGCTGACTTTTAGCACTGTTAAAAACAGATCCACTTTAGCCTGGAGTTTTGCTTTCAAAATATTGGTTCATTAGGACATTGACGAAAGCCCCCTTGGACTCATTATATGTAGCGCTGTTTTAATTAACTTCAGTCATCAGGATTGATGACAAGTCAACATGTAAAGCCTTAGTGCAGTGAATTCATGGGCAGCACATTTGGCTGTCTTCCCAAACTGTGCTATAGATTTGAGCGCAATATTCATTCCTTGGGATGTTTTGCACCTTTCATTGCAGAATCGAGAATTGTAGCATTTAATGCAAATAATGTGTGCCTTTAAAGTAAATATTAAGTAAGTATATAATTATCATAAAATAGCAAACTAAAAGATAATGTGCCATACTTTAATATGTACATTGTTTTCATTGTGAAGAAAACAATTTTCACATTAGATATTTTTAATTACAAGATAAATGCATGATTATCATGACAAGTAAAATGGTGTAAGTTGAATAAAAAGTTAAGCTCTCTGCTTTGACATTCCTGAGATAATCAAGGGTGTATCTTATGCCATTTTCCTTTCTCATTGTCTTAAACCAAGACAAAGAATTGTTTGTAAAAATGAGTTGTTACTATATACAATATTTGACTTGTATTTTTTCATTTATCCATAAAGAATAGTTCTCCTGACAGTGGTCTGGATATATACTGTTTAATTTTTTGTTTCTCTTTTAAAATTTATTTTCTTTGTCTAAAACTTCTGACTTATAAATAAATAAAACTTCTGACTTATAATATAAATAATTTATATTAATAGATATAAATAATGATTCACATATTTGTGGGTATTATAAGTTATATTAGTACATGTAGTCCCTCAATGATAAATAAATAAGGCTAAACCTATTCATTTACATAAATGCTTGTCATTTCTTTATAATGAAAACATTGCTTTCTTCTGGCTTCACCAAATGTAGTTTACATTTTTATTATCTATGCTAAGAGTTATTCATTTTAGTGTTAACTAGAAGAAAAAAACTGACTGGAATAGGAAAGTCATGATTTCACGTGCCACATAACTATGTTTTAGTCAACAACAGACAGCATATATTGATATAGTATCCTAAGTGGTATGATCTAATGACATGGTGGCTGTCTTGGTTTGTGCATGCATACTGTGTGCTGTTTTCATGCAATGGAATCATATAAAGATGTGTTTTCCAATGTATACCCCTGCAACCAATGAATGTGATGAATATGTGAGTAGTTTTACAGATGAGCACATATGCACAAACTCTCTATCTCTGTCTGTCTGTCTGTCTGTCTGTCTGTATCTATCTATCTATCTATCTATCTATCTATCTATCTATCTATCTATCTATCTATCATCTACCTATCATATCCATCTATTGTCTATCTATCCATTTATCTATCTATCCATCATCTATCTATCTATCTATCTATCTATCTATCTATCTATCTATCTATCTACCATATCTATCTACTATCTTGTCATCTATCATCTCTATTTACTTATTGATCTATCATATCTATCTATCATCTATTTATCTACCTATTGATCTGTCAATTGATCTATCATATCAATCATCTATCTACCTATATATCTACCTATTATCTTTCTAACTATAATAAACTATACTTATATCAGCACCTTTTCTTGTGACTGTGATCAGATATCTGACAAGAAGCAACTTAGAGGGGGAGGGTTTATTTTGGATCAAGGTACAGTCAGTCATGACAGGGTGACATGGTGGTGGGAGTCACTTGTCTTTGTGGTGGCAGCTGTTTTGTGAGGCTTCCTTCATCTATAGATTAGGAAGCAGTGAGTAGACAGAAAATAGAGTTTGGCTACAAGCCACAAGGCCTTCTCACACTTCTATAGAAGCCCACCTTCTAAGAGTTCCATAACCCCCAACATAAGTCTACCTACCACTGGGCAACAGCTGTTCAAGTGTGAGCTTGTGAGGGACATTTTAAATCCACATTTTATTTTGTCTCTGGCCTACATATTTTGCTCATAGCCCTCTACCTCTGTTGCCCACAAAAAATGTGGCCTCATTTTTTCCCCTGGGGCCTCCACACAGTGCCTGCATCTTTCCTCAGCAGTTACCACATATTTCTGCCATCTTCAATATTTTGTAGCATCCATTGTATTGGCTTCATAGTCATAGCTTCTTTAACAGCCCACTGGGGAGCTCTCCACAGGAAATCCAGCCCTATTAGAGGTTAGCGATCCTCAGCCCCTGTCTGGAACCCTGCTGTGAGTTTCTCTTATGCCTGTATCTCACATTTGCACAAAACCAGCCCTGCACAGGCACTGCCAAGTTGTGCTGCCACCTTGATTGTTAACATAGCAACAGAAATGTGACTTAAACAGTATCTGACACATGGGTCGCTCCCGAGGAACTTTTAGACATTCTTAGGCTATAGCCCGTCTGTTCAGGAGATGTCACTCAAATTCACAAGAGCTTGGAACACTAGCTATCAGCCTAGGAAGAGGGAACTGAGCCATCAGTCTCTTATACTTGGGGATTTGAATTTTAAGAATGCCATTAAAGTCAGTCTGCCACTCCCCAATGTTGGAAGAATTTTAAAGGTGCCCCTTTAGCTTACACTTCCAATAAAACAAAACAAAACAAAACAAAATACTGCATATATAGTGTGACCCAGAACTGAGGAAATACTGCTATTATAGTTTTAAAATATACACTCCCAGCTTTCTTACAAGTATTATCTCTTTGTTCCACAGCTAGTCATCTCAGGTAATAAGCTCAAATGGCTACCTTGTGTACTCAGCTCCTATACCTTCCTTTCGGTTGTGTGAATTGTTTTATGCCACAGTTATAACTCAATTCTGAAAGTCCACGAGATCCTTCTCTCAAGTCATAAATGTTCCGTTCATTTTCCCTGCACTTATTCTTTCCTCCTTTTACATTATTGCCTAGTCTTTTTGGTTCATAGTTTTTATTAATGTTTCACAATGCCCGGTGAGCCAAGAACAATAAACCACTCCCCACCTGCTCAGAATTCTTCCATAGAATACAAACAGCAATATTCTCCACTTTCACAACAACCTTATGGGATACAATTTAAGTCTTAATAAACTAACAGCATTTTGTGTATTTACTTTTTTCCAATAACATAACATTAAAATTTAATATCAAATTAATTTTAATTTGAAAAGAATTTGTAAGTTAATATACTAAGTAACATTTTATTTTACTATTTTCATGCAGATATATTATTCTATGTTGCCCTAATTTGCTTCCCTTCCCTTGTACACCTCAGGCCACTGATCCCTATGTATTAAAGAGCTTCCTCTTTTTGTTCTCTGTCCCATATACCCATTTTCCACAGAGACGGTTAATCTTGAATGTCAAGTAAACGGAGTATAGACCCCTGGGCTTCTCTGTGAATGAGTTTCTACAGAATTCTCACTGAGATGGAAACGCCCACATCAGCATTCATCTCTCTCTGCTTCCTGACTCCATGTACAATGTGACAAGATTCCTCACTCCTGCTTCTGGGGCCAGATTTGCTTCTAATACCACAGCACCCCCATGTGTGATGGATTGTACCCTCTTCTGTAAAACCTTTCCTTTCTTAAGCTGTTTTATTGCCAGGTATTTTGTCATAAGAACAACAAAAGTGATTAATACATAGAGACTGATATGTACTCTCTTAGCCACCTTCATTTAAGATTTCTTCTTCCTGTCCCAATCCCATCTCTAGTTTCATAACCTACACACACACATAATAAAGTTGCACACACAGATATGCACACACACACAATTTTAATCAAGGCTCCACTTCGAGAGGAAGTATATGGCGTATAACTTTCTGAAGCTGGCTTATTCTGCTTAACATAATGGTTTTCATTTGTGTCATGGCTTCATTTTCCTTTATGGCCAGATAAAATTCCACTATATATACATTCCGGTTTCTTTATTCATCTCTTGATAGACTTTTAGGCTAATTCCATTTCCTGGCTGTTGAGATTAGTGTAGCAAAAGATTTGGATGTTGTCCCTGAGGTGTAGATTTAGAGATGTGTGGCCATATACTCAAGAGTGCTATTGCTGAGTCATAAGATAGTTCTATTTTTAGCTCTTATGAGAAGCTTCCATACTGATTTCCTAGTGTCTTCATATGTTTACATTCTTTACCTGCAGTGTGTCAGGGTCATCTTCTCATGCATCTTCTCTAGTATTTATTCCCACTTGCTTTCTTAATAATATCCATTCTCACTGCGGAGAGAGAATCTCAAAACAACTTGCATTTGCATCTTCCCAATGACTAGCAGTGTTGAACACTTCCTTGAGGATTTCCAGTAGTTTCTATTTCTTCCTTTTGAGGACTATCTATTCAGTTCATTAGCTAATTTATTGCTTGGAGAAATTTTTGGTGTCAAATTTTTCCACTCTTTATGCATCTTAGATATTAATAACCTCTTGGTGTGTAACTGACAAATGAGTCCTCCCCCTTCTCTACAGGTTGTTTCTACACACTGGTTGTGGAGAAGCCTTTAATTTTACATAATACTGTTCATCAGTTCATGAAATTACTTCCTGTGCTATTGGAGTCCATCTTAGAAAGTCCTTGCCTAAGACTTCATGTATCATGAAATGTTCACCTATGTTTTCTTTATGCAGCTTTTCAAAGTTTCAAACTTTACATTAAGGTGTTTGACTCAGTGAATTGAGAATACAGGTGAGAATACACACACACACACACACACACACACGTATATATAAAAACTTTCACACATGTATATATATGTAATCACAGACACATATGTGTATTTACATATACATGCAATCACACACATGCATATGCATGCATAAATACATGTGTGTCTATGATATGCATGTACATGTGACCATGCACACACATGTATATGCATATATGTGTGTGCGTAAGTGTGCATCTATGATATACATATACATGTGTATACATGTGTGTGTCTGTCTGTCTGTGATTTCTCAGTACTGGGACAAAACACCTGTTAAAAGCAGTTGAAGGAGGGAAGGGATTATTGTGCTTTAAAACGTGGGGATGTAGTTCGAGGCAAAAAGAGATGAATGCTGCTTCTTTGCTCCCTTATTTTTTTTTATACAGTCGGGAACCCAAGCACATGCAAGAGCAATGCCTATTCTTAGAGTGTGTCTCCCCACTTCAGTTAGACTAACCTAGAAACTTACTCATAGGCTTGCCTAGAGCTCTATGTTCTAGGTGAGTCGAGATGGTATCTAGCTGTCAATCACTAACCATCACATGTTTCCCAGCCCTTTTTGTTGGAGAAATGGCCTTTTCTCAAACAAATGACTTTGGCTTTGTCAACAGTTAGATGACCATAGCTCTGTGGATTTTGTTTTGTAGTCTATTACTAAATTTAGTGGATCTACACAAGTGTTTTTGCATAATTATTATTATATTTGTCACTGTTGCCTCTGAAATATAATTTGAGATAAAGTGTTACCCTTTCTGCATACGTATCACCTTGACAATTCAGGGTCTGTGGGGTTATATCCAGTTTTGTATCAGTATAACACTGTCTTCAGAAAACTGGTTTGGTAAGTCTCTTTCTATTCTGTGGAACTTTGGAGGAGTATTGATGCTGGCTTGCCTTTACAGGCTTATTTGAATTTTGTCATGAGCCCTTCACATCCTGGGAGTTTCTCTATCGGGAAAACATTTTACTGGCACTTGAAGGGCACTGATGGTTATGGCTCTGTTGTTTGTATTGTGTTGATTTAATTTTGGTGGGTCATACCATTTAGGAATTTGTTTCTTCTAGATTTTCAACTCAGTTTTATTAATTTGGATCTTAGGTTAGTTTGACAAAAGGCTCATTAATCTCACTTAGGTTTTCAAAAAACAAACTTTGATTGAGTCTATAAGATTTTCTATTCATTTTATTAATTTCTACCCTAGCACTTATTATTTCTTATTACAGCTTTTAATTTGGATTGTTCTTGTTTTCTAAGGTCTCGAGATGCATCATTCATTTCTAATGTGAGTACCCATCTGCCTAGAACTGCTTGAGATTCATTCCCAGGCTTTGTATAAATTGTTCTTTCAGCTTCATTAAATTGTAGGCATTAAAATTTTTTTATCCTTAATTTATTTTTAGGAAGAACCATCATTTAAAAGTGTAGTCCTCACTCTTTTTGTGTTTGTGTCATTTCTGAAGTTTTTCTTTCTACTTATAGTTTTATTCTCCTCTGACATGAACATTATTTTGATTATTTTCCATTTGTTATTATTTAATTTGTGGCTTAGAATGTGGTCTGTGTTAAAGTTCTGTGGTCTGCTGAGAATAATTCGTATTCTGTGTGTGTCTGTATATACCACATTACTGAATTTTCTTGATAGTTCTAGTTTTTTTGTAAAATTTTTGGGATCTCTAATCCATAGAACCATGTTATCTACAAATGGAGACAGTTTGACCTTGTCTTTTCCAATTTGTATCCCTTTAATTTCCTTCTCTTCCCTTATTGCTTCTTCCAGTATCTCAAGCATAGTATTGAAAAGGAGTAGAAAAAGTAGACATCTCTATCTCATTCCCGACATTAGTGGAACTGATTCTAGCTTCTCTCCATTTTGGATGATGTTGGTTGTGGGGTTTTATATACAGCCTTTATTATATTGAGAATAGAATTTTATTATATTCCCTCTAGTTTACATTCTCTAGGACCATTATTATGCAGCCATGTTATATTTTGCCAAGAACTTTTTCTGCATTTATTGCAATGATCATGTATTTTTTGTCTTCAAATCCATTTACGTGGTTTATTACATCTATTGACTTGGATATATTGAGCCACTCCTGTCTTTCTGAGTTAAAAACCAACTTATTTGGTCATTTATTTAAGTGTGAATGTATTCTTTTTACAAGTATTTTATTGAGCATTTTTGAGTGTATGTTTCTCAGTGATATTGGCTTGTGGTTTTCTTTTTTTGCTATCTCATTACCTGGCTTGGATATTAGAGTGATACTGGGTTCATAGGAGTTTGAGAGTGTTTTTTATAATTAAATTGGGGGAGGGGGAGTTTAAAGAGAGTTAGCTATAGACCATCTTAGCTGGAAGGCTTTCTATTATTATTTCAATCTCCTCATTTGTTATTGCTGTGTTTAGGCTGTTGATGTCTTCTTTAACTTAGCTGGTTTAGCTGAATCTAGAAATTCATCAATTTCTTTTAGACTTCAAGTTCAATGGATCACAGTTTTTAAAATATTCCCTTATAATAGTCTAAATTTCTTTGGTGCCTCTTATGTTTCCACTTTTTCTAATTTTGTTCATTTCTATCCTCTCATTCTTTCTTTTGATTACTTGGGTCAAAAACAAGTTCTTAGATTTATTGAATTTTTTGTAAGATTTTCTTTATATTTCAGTGATTGGTACTCTGATTTTTTTTTATTATTTCTTGCCATCAAATGGGTTCAGGTTTGATTTGTTATCATTTTTCCAAATATTTTAGTTGCATCATTAAGTTGTTTATTTGTGATCCTTCTGATATTTTAATGTAGGCACTTAGATCTATAAATTTCTCTTACAGGACTGCTTTCAATGTACAGTTGTACCCCTATGATATCATTGTGTTTCAATTTTCATATAGTTCCATGAAAAATTTTATTTCTTGATTTCTTCTTTCAACCATTCATCATTCAGTAGTTAGTTGCTCAATTTCCATGAGTTTGTGTATTTAGAGATTTGTTTGCTGTCAAATTTAAATTTTATTGCATTGTGGTCATATATTATATTATAAAGGGTTATTTCAATATTTTCCTTTTGTAGAGATTTGTATTTTTGTCCCAAAATATACTCTATTAATAGAAAGGGTTCTGTGTGCTGCTGAGTAGACTCCTTTGGTATTTGAGTATTATATTCTGTTTAATCCATTTGGTCAATTATGCCCATTAATTTTGATGTTTTTCTGTTTATTTTTTGTTCTGATATCTTATATGTTAGAGAAACCAAGGAATTGAAATCATCTACTGCTCATGAATTAATATTAGTGCATTGTTAGGTCCAATACTACATTTTTATGAAATTAGGTGTACAAGATTTTGGTGCATTTCTGTAGTAATGTAGGGTAGTAAGGACTTAGTTATTAGCACAGATTAGTTTTAGTTTGCAGTCTATTCTGTCAGATATTAGGACAGCAACACTGATTGCTATAAATTTGAGTTCTTTTCCCCATCCTTTTACTCGAAGGGCAGGTATATCTTTTTAAAGTTAAGATGTGTTTCTTGTAGACAGCACATAGAGAGCTTGTGTTTCTCAATTTATTCAGTCCACCTATGTCTTCTGATTGTGTAATTGAGGCCATTAATAGTTAAAGTTGTTATTGAAATGTATGTATGTTAACTGTGGTCATTGTGTTGTTGATTTTTGGTGGTTGTGTTTGTGTTCTCAGTGGTATTTTGTATTTTAATAATTATGGCTTTGTATTTCATTTCACAGCCTTTTAGCTTTGCTCATTCCTCTCTTTAGCCGAAAACAATGCTTTCTGCATTTTATTTAGATTTGATTTGTTGTAGATATATAAAAATGTAGGCTGTTCATATTGTGGAAAGTTTAATACACTTTCTATGTTCTGTTTACTTAGTATTTTTAGATAACATGTAAAGGGGACTTTCTTTTCTAGTCTTGTCTATCTGGTGTTCTGCATGCTTCTTTTACCTGTATTTGCATGTCTCAGTTTGGGGAAGTTTTCTTCTATGATGACCTTCCTTGGGATTCTTCTCCTTTATCTATGCCTATAATACAATAATTTATTATGATGTCCCATCTTTTTTGTATGTTCCTTCCCTGTGGGATTTTTTTAAAAATTACATTCTTTGCTTATTTGGTCTAGATCCTCCATTCTATCTTCAAGTTTGATGGTCTGTCTTCTGCTTGATTCATTCTCCTGTGAGCTTGCCAGTTGAGTTACTGGGCTTTTCAACTCCATATTCATTGAGGTTGAGACCTCTTCAATGTTTTTATCTCCTAATGGAATCCTGTTCTCAAGTCCTGGATTGTCTTCATCATTTCTATCAGTATTTTGTTTGTGTCTCCTTAGTTATCACCCAGATGTCTAGTTTCTTTAATTTTCTTTCTCGGTAGTTTCATTGATTTGTTTCTTTCAAGTCTTCTTTTAAATTCTTTGATGATGTTTGTGATTATTCTTTTAAATTATGTGTCCTGGAGTTCATCTAGGTTATTCTAATGGGCAAGCATTTCTATTGGAGTGGTAGGCCTTGGAGAAGGGACACTGACTTGCTCTTTCGTGTTGCTTGCCTTTTTGTGATTGGTCCTGGGCATATGCAATTTTTTGTTAGTTCTAAGGATGACATGGACAGAGCAGGCTAGGGCAAAAGAGAGGATGGATAGATGGCTTTTTGTCTAGATATTGGAAGTGGTTTGGGTGGGATGAAGTCGAGTAGACAGGGGAGCCTAGACTACACCAGGAAACTGAAGAAGGAGCAGGCATAGATCTGGAGACAGGTAAGGTACATGGATATGGAGGAGGGTCAGGGAGGATAGGTTTCTGGGTAGAGAAGTTGCTTGAGGTGCAGAAGGTACCTGTGGGTGTTTGCAGGCATCAGGGGGGCATTGGGTAGGGTACAAGAAGGGGGTGGACAGAATATACTGGGTCACTAGATGTGGAATCCTTACTGGATGGGTAGAAGACCTGATGGGGGAGGGTTAGAGATATTCACTCAAGCCTAGGGAAGGATATGAGAGAACTCTTTGGGTGGAGAGGTTGGATTCTGCCCAGAAGGGAGCCATGGGTAGTGGCAGGTAGGTCTAGAAGAAATCTAAAGGTTTGTTGTGGCAAAGTTGTGCTGAGACGAGGATGGGACACTAGATGTGCGTCATTGGCTAGATCTGGCAGCTTAAGGGGAAGGTCTGAATGGGGAAGATCAGGGAGACTTGCAGGGCTATACCCTGGAGAGCACTGTAGAAATCTGACTGGGTGGAGAGGTTGAACAGAGCACAGAACAGATCTGAAAGTGTTTTCTCCTTTACCCTCCTGTACTCCGCACCTTGGTTTGTGTCTCTGCCAACTTCTCCTACTCTTAGCTACATTTCTCCCTCTGTTCGCCTCCAATTTTCAGTTCCCCATAATCATTTTTTCTCCTGTTTCATGGGATCTTTTGTCTTCCCTGTTGCAGTTTAAATTTCATCTTTATGAGATCTAAAATTTGAATCTCTATTCCTGATCTTTCTCCTACTCTCCAGTTTCAGTATCTAATTATATACTGACAACTTCACCTGCATGCTATGATTCATCTTGAATCAACTTAAATATCTCAAACCCAGCTGATCATCTTATCCCAAACCTGACAAGTTCAAGTTTGTTCTTGCCCGCTGGAACAAATCCAGAAGTTACAATTCACTTGACATTTGTTGAATTGGTGAGTGAACATTATTTTAAGTAAAAACCCTCATGGTTTCTGTCTTTCTGCTGCAATAATGGCATTTCCCTGCAATTATTTTTAGCCACTTATTTTTCCTCACTATTCAAAGTTATTATCATGGGAGAAGACAGTAAGAGATTTGCTATTATTTTGCTTTTGCTTGATTGACTTCCCAAGTTTGACTATCTCTGTCATATTTGATTTCTCATGTACCTTATTAATTGAATGAGTTTCAATTCACTTCAGGGTTTTCCAATATTTTGACATTGTAACACTGTGGCCTAAAAATATTTAACTATATAGCTTCTATGTAGACCTCCATGCAGCACAAAGAATAGCTTCATCTGTAGCTATCCTGGGATATAAATGTGCACTAATGTCTGCAGAATATATATGAGTACATTTGGAATGGACTTCCATGATTATTAGGGCTGAAGAGTACCAAGGTCTATATTTAGAACGTGAAAGTTCAAGGAGAACCTATGGTGCGAAGTCCAAGTATAGAAGCTTGAGACCCAGATGAGCTAACTGTGAATTCTAGTAGCAACCTAAAGACAAGAGAACCACAATGCCTTGCTTTGTAGGCAGGGAGACAGAATGAGTAGAGAGTGGAGAGAGTGGGAGAAAGAAGGAGGGAGAGGGAAAGAGAGAGAATCAAAATGAATCTCCCTTATTCCTCTTTTGCTTCCATGTAGTCCTTCAGCTGTTTGGATGGAGTGCGCTCACACACGGCACACCATCTGCTTTACTCAAGCTACTGATTTAAATGTTTCTCTCCTCCTCAAAACTCACACATGGCCAGAATCGTGTTTATAAAAATATGTGGACCTCATGGTCCCATGTAGTTGGCAGAATTAACTCTCCTAGTGAACAATGTTAGGGCATAGTAGGAAATAACCCCAAATGCTATTCATTTATTTTATTATAGTAGTCACATTGTACCATACTAAATTCCTTCCTTTTTTTGTTGATGGATAGTTACTTGATTCCATTTTTAAAACTATAATTATGAAAGGCTCTCCCACAGTCTACCTTGCTAAGCCTCTTCTCTCATTGCGAACACTTATCATTGTGCTGAAGCTTACCCTTGGGTCACAGCTGTATAGGTAGTTCTATGTCACATGAGCAGCATGACCTGCATCCTATGAAGATGAACTCTGACTTCAAGATGGCAGATGAAATACTACATCTGGGAGACCAAGAGGTTGGATGGAAGGAAGTTAGAATAACAAAACATCAATAGAGCAACACTATTTGGTCAAATTTTCTCTTTAAGAATGCAGCTCTCTACCCCACCCCAACTGCAACCAGCAACCCAGAAAGTGCTAGGTCCCACTTAGCACTTGGGAGTGTGGAGCACAGAAAGCTGTGTGCACAGCAAGAGAAGAGGGCTGTGGGAGCTGAAGTTGAGAGATTTGAAATACCCTTTTCTCCCTTTCCCTGCCATGGCCCAGACAAGCAAAGGGAAGGGGGTCACAAAAAGTTCAAGGTAGAGCTTAGATCATGGTGTGTAATACCCTGATGATAAGAGACCTCAATCAGCACAGAGAATGGAGAGAGCATCAAAGAATATATAGTAAGGGGATCTGAAGACGAGGGATCCTTGATATCCACTCACCCTCTTATTGCCAGGGCAAGCTATAGGAGAACAGGATTCCAAGAAGTTTGTGGTAAAGCTCGCTGTAGTGTCCTGATGGACTGATGACAGAGGAACACGGTTGTGCTGAGTGTCTCCACTCCCTGAGAGCCTTTGTCCCAGATTGTCCTGTGCATACCACCAGTCCCACACAAGCACAAGGGTGTGGCTTTTTAATTTGCAACCTCATGGGAAAAAGGCAGGAAAAGTTTGTCAAAAACTACTCCTTAACCATAGAAATCCTTTGTGGAATTAAGCCCTGATTTAACTTGTTTGAATGACTGAGACTAATGAAACTTCACCCCCTCCCCTATGAAGATGGATGGAAAAAAAGAAAAAGAAAAACCAAAGAGTGGGAGAAGGTATATCTGACTACCCAGGAAGAAACACTGGCCCAGGATAGAATACCTTCTACTTCTTTGTATTGCTCATTTAAATCGTTGTAAATGTAATTTAACATTTTGGGTTTTGCAGTATTTGCACATTTGTACTTTAACCGTTCTGTTGTTCATTTTCATTCATATCTCTTGGGGAGTGGCTCAGTGTGTAAAGTCCTTGCCATGAAAGCAGAAGAACCTGAACTTTGGTCCTCCAGACTCACATTAGGAAGGCTGGATGTGGTAGCACACATTGGAGATTCCAGCATTCTTAGCGGTGAGCTAGGAGGCAGAGACAAGAGGATCCCTAGAAGCTCGTGGGCCATACCAGAGGCAATAAGCAACAGTAGATAAGGCAGAAGGCAAGTGCCAATACCTAATACCTGGGATTGTTTTCTGACCTCCACATGTATGCCATGACACACACACACACACACACACACACTGAACATACACTCACAGATACATGTACATCACACACCTGCACAAAGCTTTAAACAAAAGCTTGTATCTCACTGGAATGGTCTTTATTTCATTCCATCCTCTAAACCTAATATACAATATTTTCTCTTCTTTTTGTACTCATTTCTCACATTTCCTCTTTCCCATTACTTTCTCACTTCCCTATTTAAATATGGATAAGCCTAGTCCTAGAATTAGAATAAACTTCATTCTCCTTAGCCAGCACCATAAAGCTGCTTGCTGTCTGTGAACCACACAGAGAAGTGCCCTTGTCTTATCCCGCAGTTAACACTGGCATGCTGTCAATCACTGTAGTTGTTACTATTGTCAGATTTTTCCCTGAACATAATAAACCCATGGAAGAACAGATCATAGGGAGAACCCACGTTACTGAGAAAGTCAATGCCCAATGGTAAGAAACCCACTTGCCTACTTATAAAGGAATCCCTGAAGGACTCCAGAGGTCCTGACAATTGGTAAATATTTAAACTAAATAACCAATTCTCAGACTCCTGCATATATTTAGGAGAATTTACTTAAGTCATGTTTTTCAAAAAAAATTCATTAAATTTGCTACTCAGTGCCTCCCCCTCAAGCAGATTGGAAAAAAAAATCACTATTTACATTGGATACTCTCCCAATTTCATCTGGGAACCTCCAGTGCTTTGAAGCTGAGAATTTCAGAGCCATAAGGAGCTTCAGAAATCATTTTAATTCAAACTTCTTATTTTACTGGCCTCCCAAAACCTGGGCTACTCAGGGGACTTCTCCACAGTCACACAGCTGTCTGATGGCAGGACTGGCAATATCATCAATGGAATTTGGCTGCTGTTCTTTAGAGATATTTTTTATTACAAGAGAAATTTTAGTAGACTTAGGCTAAATGAAATTCTGAATATATAATTAGAATAGCAGTTATTGGGTTACTTTTCTAGTGACAGGAATGTATTTGCTAAATTTTAAAATAATAGATAAAATCCCCAGTATTTAGATCAGAGATGGGCTTCAGGGTGGTCCCTAGGAATTTAATAGTATCTTGGGCTTATTCCCCTTTGATAAGGATACAGTTTTCATCTGTTCCTCAAGTCTATGGATTGGAAAAGACTGAGAACCAAAACTTGCAGCTTTCTTATAATTGGCTGGAAGTAAAATCCAGTATCCACAGATTCAATGATGTCAGCTGATTGGTGCCTACCCACTTGGTGGAACTTTGTCAGAGGCTGTGGGTGCTGAGAGAATGATACAGCATCCTTGGGGAAGGGCTCTTCCGTGTTCTGTTTGGGAAGGCTGGTTATTCCATTTAGCCAGCAGCTGATAAAGCAATAGGTTACATTATCTGATTTCACTTCAGTCTTTTGCTGGTCAAAAATCACTGTGTCCGACTGGGATATAAACTGGAACCACTGTAGAACAAACCTCATCCTAGTCTTTGTAGAGATTCGAAGCCATAGGGTTGTACCTGGCACCATTGAGAAACATCTCGTCTCAATTCTGCAAAACTCAGCTGTGACTCCAACGTAAGGGGCCATGTCTTACACAGTTCTGCATGTAACAATGTAATATCTAACAGAATATCAGTGTTTATGTCTAAATCATTGTTCTGTGGATTCTTTTTCCCCCAATTAAGAAAAAAAAAACTTGATCTACCAAATATTGAAGTTGAATTTGTGGAGCCTGTCCTTTCTGGGTGATGCACAGTAACCAGAGGTTTCCTGATGTGATCAGTAGGTATGGTTAAAACAGGGTTTAAAATGCGCACTGTCCTTGACCAGGTATATGGAAAAGGAGTAAAGCAGGTCAGAGAGGAGATGACTCTATCGGACAGAACTGGCCAGGCACAAACCTTGGACCCTTAGAGACTCAGGCTTCTTGATAGCCCAGAAGAGTGAGCACGCAGTCAGTTCCCACAATAGCCACCTGCTGGCGCTGTTCCCACCCTGCCCTCACCCCTACCATGCTATCTACTGGGCAAATGAAATCTCCTTGCTCCACTTCCAAGGCACCGCACCTCAACCAGCATTCCAAATTCTAAAACCAACAAAAAAATATTCAAATGGTTATGTACAGAATGCTTTCCTATATCTTTCTGTCTCAAAGAGAGTAGGTTTCTCCACAGGACTGTCCTGTCCCCACTCCATGCTCCTGAACAATTTTTGTGCCAACATGAAGAGGAGGGGTTCCAGACCCATAAGGGCTCCTCGCCATGAGGGACTGTTGCAGCCGTGTCAGGGTGCAGGGTAGGCGAGACACTGCGGACTCCAGGCTGCATGGCCCAGATCCTAGCATCTCCTCCCACAGGCCAGCTTACCTAGTCAGGGTAAACAACTACATTTTTTCTCTTGACCAAGTTGTGTCATCTCTTGCTTTCCTCTTCTTTTTTGCTGCCTCCTCCAGCATGATTGCCAGTTGATCAAGAGCACCCTTGGCCTGCTCTGTCTTCTCATGTAGCATCGTCTGCTTTCTGTTTCTTGATTTTTTTCCTCCTTTCCTTTTTTTTTTTTTTTTTTTTTGCTTTCCTGGTACTCATCATTCTCATCTTCACGTTTGGGGGGGAATCAACTTAAAGCTCCATCTCCACCTTCTTATTGTCCACCTTCTTTGTTGACCTTCTATTTTTAAACCTGCAGCTGGGTATCAATCTCCTCAGGGCTTATATACTGCTTCAACTGGCCTTTGTGGTCTTCCTTTCTACCTCCTTTAGGCATCTCTGCTCCAGCATCCACAGTGCCTTGAACTCAAGGATTCTATCTTAATGTCTCCCATAAAAATCTGTTGACTTTCCCTTACAGATAATTGACTTCTTTCTGGATAGACTACAGCAGATAATGACTTGACTGTTTCACCAGAAGGGCTATTCCGCGAGCAAAAGAAAACTGCACATTTCATTTGTAACTATACCAAGGATAACATTTTAAAAATCAAATCTACAGTGCCAGTAGCTGTCAACTTGTTTGGGTGGCAAAGTATTCAAAATTGCTACTTTTAAGAACGTAACAAAAATAACATCAAAACCTAAATACTTACAAAGCTCTTTACTGTTGCTAAGAAAGAAAATAAACTACAATGAAGGAATAGAAGGAGAGCAAATACAGGTTTCATAACCAGAGTTTATGAAATTGTAAAGCATTTTCTCAGAGTGAAAGTAACATTTTTCTTTGTCATTAAGGAGAGAAAGTATGTAGTATAAGAAGTCAAATCTCTTCTTAGCTTTTACTGAAAGTGTCTTCTTTGGGTAACCATTAGACTTATAATGATGGTATAGTTGATTTTGTACAGACACATTTTACCTGGAGACGCACTGGGAAAGATTTAAAGGAAAAAATCCTTGGATCACGTAACTCCATAGCACCTTAGGGAAATCTCGTTAGTTTGGCCATTCTTGTGGCTTTGAGGTTTTGTACATGGGTAGGACTATTGATTGATTTTCTCCTTGGGCAACTTAAATAACACCTTCATATTCGAAGAGACAAAGCTGCTCAATCCCTCCTAGTCCTGTGAAATGGGTGGCATCTTCAGCAATAGGGTCTTAAGGTCAATTTCTGAAGGTACCAAAGAGCAACAGCAATGGGAGCCTCTTCAACTCCCGGCAAGAGACTAAAAGTGAGCTTTCTCCTGCTTGAAATTGGTTTTTTTGCTAGATGGTATATGTCTTTTGGAAAATTATCACTCCAGGTGGGTTTACTTAGAAAGCACCATATGTATGTGTGTGTGATATACATATGTATGTATATATACATATACACATATATATCATGTATAGAGCATTTCTTAAGTAAACATGAAAATGTTTTCTTATGACTGTTTCATGCATCCTTAGTGTTATCTCTCCTCTTTCCCTCTTTATTATTTAACCTCTGCCTTCCCAGCTAATGGCCCACCCCCATTTTCCCCATTTTCCACCTTCATAGCATCTATGTCCTTCTATCTCCCTCTGTGGAGTTCCTGTCCCTTGGTCCCTTTTACTTTCCTTGTATCTGTGGTTACTCCAGACTATACACTTAGATTTAAAGATCCAGAGCTTGGATCGACAAATAAGAGAGAACATGTGGTATTTGTCTAAGTCTGGGTTAGCCAGACTCAGTATAATATTTTCTAGTTCTATTCATTTACTTTCAAGTTTTAAGATACTCATTTTTTTTCCTTAAAGCTAAATAGAGTTCCATGTGTGTATGCATACCACAGTCTTATCATCATTTATCAGTTGAAGAGCATCTAGGTTCTTCCCATTTCCTATGTATTGTGGATAGAGCAGCAATGAACAAGTATCAGTGGAATGGGCCTTGGGTCCTCTGGGCATACACCAAGGTCTGATATAGTGGAGTATATACTTTCTGCTTTGGGGGATTTCTCCATACTGGTGTCTAGAGTGTTACACCCACTTGCATTCACACCAATGGTGAAGGAGGCCCCCCTTTCATGTTCTCTCTCTCCAGCATTTGTTGTCAGTTGTACTTTTTAATTTTTTTATTGATTTTATTGAGATTTACATTTTTCTCTGCTCCCCTTCCTTTCTCTCCCCTCCCCTTCAACCCTCTCCCATGGTCTCCATGCTCCCAATTTACTCAGGAGATCTTGTCTTTTTCTACTTCCCATGTAGATTAGATCCATGTATGTCTCTCTTAGGGTCCTTGCTGCTGTCTAGGTTCTCTGGGATTGTGAATTGTAGGCTAGTTTTCTTTGCTTTATGTCTAAAAGTCACTTATGAGTGAGTGCATATGATATTTGTCTTTCTAGGTCTGGGTTCCCTCACTCAGTATTATGTTTTCTAGATCCACCCATTTGCTTGCAAATTTCAAGATGCAATTATTTTTTTTCTTCTATGTAGTACTTCATTGTGTAAATATACCTTACATTGTGTAAACATTTTCCTTACCCATTCTTCGGTCGAGGGGCATTTAGGTTGTTTCCAGGTTCTGGCTATGACAAACAGTGCTGCTATAATCATAGTTGAGCACATGTTCTTGTGGTATGATTGAGCATCTTTTGAGTATATACCCAAAAGCAGTATTCCTGACTGTAGCCATTCTGACTGGAGCAAGTTGAAATCACAAAGAAAATTTAATTTGCATTTCCTCAATTGCTAAGGGTGTTGAACATTGTAGCTTTTCTTTCCTCTTTTCTCCTATCTTTTGACTTCATCATTCTTCAATGTTTGCTTCTCTAAGTACCTCTAATACTTTTTCTAAGAACCATTGACCCTTCCCCCCCTTTTTAGGGTTGCTTTCTTGTTTCTCTCCTTATTTTTGGACACACAGCAGACCATTCTCGCCCTTCTCAGGTTTATATTAGGAAGATGAAGGGGGAGATTTTTGGTACTGTATTGCTATCTTCTTCACCTCAAGCATTACATGGGGCACATTGACTTTTGACTAAAACAAATGAATGATGACCTTTTGTACGGCCTGATGTACTTCCTTAGATTCTGGTAGTGCAGAGATCTGTGAAAAGCCTGGTCTTAGGGATCATCTTAGGTCACTGTCACTTACCATGGGGTGTCCCTGGATATGCTTATTCATCTTTGTCCCTTGCAAAATTGCCCATTATTTATCCAGTACATCTTCATTTTTCCAGCACCCTGGCCCCATGTGCTCACAGAAATTTTTAAGAATGACTTCTGAGAGAGCTATCAACATGGCTGAGTGGAAAGGACATGTTATAAATATAATGATTTTGTCAACACTGTTGTAAAGGGAAGAACAGAGTGTGGGGAGACCAGTAAACAGAGTACTGCACCCTTCCAGGGTGGGCTGTGTTATACTTTGAATTGTTAGTGATATTTTTTCCTAGATCATGAAAAGTGCAGATGTAATTACCAGGAAGGAAAGGCAGCTCCTGTTCAAGAGGCATAAATTCATATGCCTTCAGGGGCAGACAAGTCATCTAAATATGCAAACTGAAGGGTGTAGGTGGAATATTAAAAGGGCCTGTGGCAAACTGGAGAGAATGTGCCCGTTTAAAGCCATTAGAGTTCAAAATAATTTCCTAAAAGCTCTTCTGTCCAAATAAACAAAAATCTGCATATAGAATATGGTTTTACTTTCAACCTATGGTAGTGGGCATCCTAAACTGAGTATCTGAGGATAAGAAGAAGCCATAGATGGGATATTGGGAGAAAGGTAAGAGGCAGCTGTCCCCAGCAGTGGAAACCCCAGTAGAAAGGATTTTTATAATTACACGCTGACGGACCTTCTGTGTCAGTAGAAGCAGACTGAAGTTTATCTTGAGTTTTTCACTAGGGTGGAGTAACACAATCAGGTTTTTGTTGTTGCTGTTGTTGTTGTTAGGTAATTTTATCCCAATTGAAAAATCAGAGTAGGTTTGATGCTAAGAGCTGGAGATACACAATGTACAAGTCCAGGTGAGTTCAAGGAAGTCTAAATAAAGGTATCGATAAGAAGGGAGCATGGCAACAGCAAAAGCCTTCTGATGTGAAATAAAACCATGTCAGTGGAATTGCTTCAAAGGATGATGAAAGAAATGTTTAATACCTCGTGCTAAATGGGCAAATACCTGACATGTTGATCATGACATGGATTGGTGCTGGAGACCCCTGGTCCCTCCCCTTTTCCATTATCACAGCCTCAGGGTCAGAAGTCTGGATGAGCAAGCATGTGACTGAATTCTTCCTAGGCTGATTTCTCTTCTGCAGAAGTCAGGCTCTGATTCAGAGAGAACTCTGCCATTTCCTCTTGACTTTTTCATCCACATGGACCATACATGCTGTAAGCATTTGCTTTTATTCAAAAAGAAAAACTAAAAAGAAAGATACTTACATAGGTAAAAATATTACTCAGTATTAAAATCAAAACAAAACCCAAACCAACCAATATGTCTTACAGTTAGACAGAATCTGTTACATTGCTACCATAGCAACCCTCAAAGGACATGTTGACAACCCCCCTACCCATTCCCTCCCAAATCCATATACCTGACAGTCATCCTCCTAGTGAGGCTGTCTCTCTTACACTCCACCCACTAAGTGAAGATCCAAAGCAAAGAGGCAGAAAATAACATCTTCTACCAATCTGCTTGTCATTTAGAAAAAGCTCACTGTATAAATGTCATGGAAACAAGCTGTTCTTGCAGAAAGAAGAGAGGAAAGCCCTTCCCTCACTTGATTCCCTTTCAATTTTAATCTTCCCAATCAAAGGGTAACACAAAGCAAATGTTAAGTGTTTGAAAGCAAATATCTGTGGAGATTGGCCATGGTGTGGTTCAGCTACATTCAACCTGCTAGCAGGTTCCAAGTAGCAGGCTCAAGCTCTTTAGTGAAGGCAGCGACTGTCCAAAACAATGCACAGAGAACAAAAGCCCAGAATGTTAGTAAGGCAGTGAGTATTTTTCTTCTAATCAGGACTTTGAATCCTTAATAAATTACCATCTTAAAGGCTAACAAATTTCTGTTTAACACACATTCAAAGGCACGTAATGTATAGTTCAATGTGATGCTATCGATGAAACTAAACAATATCCAGATGAAGCCCTGCTCTCTGTTACGAATCATAAGTCTGTGTGTTCTTAGTTGAAGAATGTGGGACGGTGTCAGAGAATTCTATGGAGGCAATCTGAAAGCCTACATACAAGTGAAGGCTGTAGAGAAGTGGCATTTGAACAGAGCCCCAGAAAAGAAGTAATATTCTCACAACAAAATGAGAAGGGGAAGGGAAGGGCATTCCAGAGAATGAACTAAATTATAACAGAAGTGGTGACCAGCCACTTACACTGTAGCGGAGTCAGAGATCAGCCACTGAGGTAGAGTGGAGGAGGAGGGCAGGCAGTGAATGAATCCTATGTTTAGCCACAATAGGAAGACTTGCCATCAAGTATGCTGCGAGAGGGCAGCACAGCTCCTTCTGGGAGAAATACCTTTAAGATTGTGTGTGAGGTTTCTGGCAGACAATTTGCAGCATGCATGGGAGGACGTCCAGAATAATGGCTGTGCCGGTGAACCTGATGTACCATGCAGGTAATTTCTAGCTAATTCAGTCTCCGCCATGCAGATTAGACCCTCCAAATAAGTGGCCAGTTCAGTCTTCTGGGTCTTAGACACTACAGTTCTGTGGTATCAGATTCCAATTGCTCCAAGGCTACCTGTTTAGGAATTAGGGACCACACTTATAAGAATTCCCCAGTGAGAACCAACTCCATTTTCTGGTCTCTTTTTATGGCTTCCCCTTATAATAAATAAAAGCAAGAGTATTATGATACTCATGAACTGCAAATATTTGGCTCAAATTCATGGAAATATTTAACACCAGCACAGTCCCCTTTGGTCTGTAATGGACACTGAGATATGCCAGTGGTATATCTCATTAGCCATTTTCTGTACATCATTGTCTGTTGGCTCACTGGAGGATGTGAGCCAACAGGGAAAAGAATTGATATGACGCCGGGCGGTGGTGGCGCACGCCTTTAATCCCAGCACTCGGGAGGCAGAGGCAGGCGGATCTCTGTGAGTTCGAGGCCAGCCTGGTCTACAAGAGCTAGTTCCAGGACAGGCTCTAAAAAAAGCTGCAGAGAAACCCTGTCTCGAAAAACCAAAAAAAAAAAAAAAAAAAAAAAAAAAAGAATTGATATGACATGTATGTTTGGGTTGACCTAGACAAACATGCCTATCACAGAGGTTAAATGCGCCATGGAGAAACTACAGAGAGTAACGACAAAGCCTTTGGAAGAAAAACTTCCAGAAAGTAAGAAGCTGTACAAGATTAGTTCAGCATAGCTTATCTTAGGTCAGAGAAGCATGAAAAATCAGAGGCCACAGAGCTCTATCTGTAGAATGGAGGCAATTGCCAAGACTTATGGCTTCTTAAGTGACTCCAGAGAGTCAGAAAACAGATAGGTTCCCACTTCATATTTACTGCAAAATGCTAGCCCCTGTGATGAGGAAAGCTTTTTTACAAACTACCCAGAATTCTGTTTATCTAGCCTGAAGCCAGGAGGAGAGAGACTCTTGGTCCTCCAAGGCCAAGGAGAGAGCCCTGAAGGGACATAGTGTAGGGTCAGAAGCTACCCAATGGAAGGGCTGTAAAGCTAGAGAATATGCATCTACTACTTGGATATGCAAATTGACAAAGTACATTTTCAGCCATGTGGAGAATTTATGACAAATCTACACATGATTGTCAGAGTCTCAATGTGTTCTGTCACACAGTTGTTCAGGTGAGGCTGGGACCTGGGTAGAATAGCTTGGGATACAAAGACACTGAGTTGGGCAGAACAGAAAGATAATTTCTTAGGAGGAAGGCATAAAGGACTGAACTGGGCAAATCGGAGGCCTTTGGAAAGGAGACAGTAGGAGTGCTTTGACTAAGGACAGAGCCCAGAGCTGGTTTGGTGGGTCATTGTGCATAAGAAAGAGAAAGGTAAAACTGACTACATTTTCAGTTATGGAAGTTTAATATATAAGAAACCACAGTCAGACTTTAGAATCAGTTGGATTTGATCCCCTGTGAGCCAAATATCAGGGAAGGGCTTTGAATGTAATTTGCCTTACTGAATGTATCTTCTAATCTGCAAAAAGGAGAGAATAATGTCTAGAGTTTAGGGTTAGTTCTAGGAGTAAGAGATGCATTCTGTTCCACATAGTTCAAGATCCTTGAGAGGCATCAAATACATGGGGAAAATTAAAAAAGATCTCAACTAATAAAAACTACACTCCTTTGTGATACACCACAATGGCCACAAAAGAGATAAAATTGTGCAGTGCTTTCTGAACTGTGACAGAACTGGTCAAATTTGAGTGTGGACTCAGTGATTTCTCTGTCACCAGCATTGAATTATTTCTCATCTTAATGTTGTCTAAAATAATAAATATAAGCTAGACATAAGTTCTATATGCTCATGGCTTTTTTTCAAATATAGAGTTAAAGTAAATTTATCCATTAAATATAATTAAGGCTTTAAAATCAGGAAATTTGAGTTATAAGAATGGAAGAAACAATCTAAGTAATGGCAAAGTTGCTCATAACAGCATTAGACTTGGTAGTAAAATATATTTGTCTACATAGTTGTGCCTATATTAATTATTCACTTTGGGCAAACTAACACATAGAGGACAATTGAGTTATACTCAGACCTTAGCTCCTCTTAATATTTAGAACCCCAACTAGATATCTGATTCAGGGAAATAAACTTATACTGTATCATGCTCTGCCAATGAAAGCAAGTTAAATACTATGTATTATCTGCTTTCTTTGTTCCTGTAACAAAATACCCGACGAAGCAGCTTCAAGGAGAGGAAGTTTATTCTTGCTTAGAGTTCCAGAGATCTCAGTTTGCCACAGTAGGGGACGCGATGCTGAACAGTTTTGTCTGTGGTGGAAGGAACTGAAATAGTGGCTTCTTTACTCAGCGGCAGTCAGTATACAGAGAGATGGGAACAGGCCAAGCTGTGACCTCCAAAGACTCATTAGCCAGACCCCACTGCTCCTCAGCACTCCACCACAGCTTTCAAAATGATAGTCTCTGAGAGACAATTATATTCCAATCCCACACGCCTTCACAGTCCATAGTTTTCTCAGAATGTGAAGTGTACTTAGTCCATCTTAGAGAGGTCCCATAGTCTTTTGCGTATTACTTTTGTTTATTCATGAGAATTTCATAGATGAATCTAATGAAGCATGGTCATAAACATTACCCCATTTCCTTCCACAAATTCTTCCAAGGCTTAACAGTTCTAATGTTCAAAATCCAAACTGTCTTCTGAGACTCAAGTCAACTTCTTCTCTGTGAACCTCTGTCAAATGAAAAAGAAAGCTATGTGTTTCTGTATGCTATAGAACAGAATAAAGAAATCCCTTCCATTCGAAAAGGAATAACGAGAGGGTAATGAGGAAAATGTGGGCCAAAGTGATAATGAAACTAGATAAGACAAATATTAAATTCTGTGTCATTGCACAGCTTCTCAGAAACATCATGATACAGTCTGTACTCTTGAGGACTTTTTCTTCCCTGCCTCTGAATGAAAAATAAAAATAAAAATGGACCTAGAGAGCTTGTTTGAAGGTTCTAGCACATAACACAGTTATTCGTATACCCTTGGCTGAAGACCGGTCCTCTCCTATTCCTGGAAGGTCACTTTCTTTGATGGAGTGAACTGCTTTGGGAGGGACACACATGGAGCAGTGAGGAAGGAAGGAGACACTTGCCTAGCCAACCATATCAGCTATCTGGAGATCAATGGGGTTACAGATGTCTCAGCCAACTATGTTCATAGCAACATTATTCATAATAGGCAGAACCTGGAAACAACCTAGATGCCCCCCATCTGAAGAATGGATAAAGAAATGTGGTACATTTACACAATGGAGCACTACTCAACAGTATAAACAATGACATCTTGAAATTTGCAAATGGATAGAACTAGAAAAAACCATCCTGAGTGAGGTACCCCAGGCCCAAAAAGACAAGCACAGTATGTACTCACTCGTAAGTGGATATTAGACATAAAGAAAGGATAACCAGGCTATACTCCCCCAAACCCTGAGAAGTTTGGTAACAAAGGCACTGAGAGAAACATGCATGGTTGCACCTAGAAAGAGGAAATAGATAAGATCTACTGAATAAATTGGGGGTGCAGGGGTAGAAGGGAGTGGGTAGGGAACATGATAGAACAAGATGGTTGAGTTGGGGGAGGGACAGAGAGGAAGATCAAAGAAAGAGATATCTGGATAGAGGGAGAGATTATAGTTAGAGAGAATCTGGTGCTAGGGAAACTCCCAGGAATTCACAGGGATGACCCCAGCTACGATTCCTAGCAATAGTGAAGAGGGTACCTGAACTGGCCTTCCCTGTAATCAGATTGATGACTACCTTAATTGTCATCGTAGAACCTTCATCCAGTAACTGATGGAAGCAGATGCAGAGACCCACAGCTAAGCACTAGGGTAAGTCCAGTCAAAGAGAGGTAGGGGGATTATATGAGGAAAGGGGTTAAGATCATTATAGGAAAACCAACAGAGACAGCTGACCTGAGCTAGCAGGAGCTCACTGACTCTCTGGGGAACCTGCACTAGGCCCTCTGAATGTGAATAACAGTTGTGTGGCTTGGGAACTCTGTGGGACCACTGACAGTGGGACCAGAATCTATCCCTAGTGCATAAACTGGCTTTTTGGAGCCCTTTCCATATGGAGAGATACCTTTCTCGGCCTTGTTACAGGGGAGGGGCTTGGTCCTACCTCAACTTGATAGGCTAGACTTGGTAGATTTCCCATGGGAGGCCCTCCCCTTTCTAAGAAATGGATGGGGCATTGGGTTGGGGGAAAACTGTAGTTGGTATGTAAAATGAGCAAAAAACTTTTTAAATAAAAATTAAAAAAAGAAATAAAAATGTAAAGGAGCAGGGCTGCTTCTAGTTATGATGGAGGAGAAAGTTTATTATAGTTAAAAGAAGAGTGTAGCCAGAGACAAGGACATCGGTGAGAATCTAGAGTGGACATGACCAGGCTAGCTGGACCATGTGGGCAGAGGGGATGGGAAAAGGGGAGGGGAGAGGGGAGAGCCACGTACAGCAGCAAGGAGGCCCAAAGGAGAGTGGATGAAAGAACCAGAGGGAAAAAATGGTTGGATTGTACAGGAAGGGCTTCTGGGAAAAGAACTGGGTATGTCAGCTGTACCCTGGTACCCTGTAACAAACAGCGACTGGGGGGGATGCTTGGGGAACCTGGTGGCCAGTTCCGCTTTGGTATGTTAAGTAGGCATCTCAGGCTTTTCATCCCAGGTTCAAGACTTATCATCTCTATGGTGTTGTCTTTGTAGTAGAGCTAGTCTCTGTTGTGTGGTGTCCATTGAGTATCTGTGGCTTTCCTCATAATTTGGCCATGCTCCTGGCATTTCAAGGTCTCCAGTGTAGCTTGAGTCTCAGCTGCCCAGCATCCTGTGTTATTCTGTTTGGGGTTTTTGTATGGAATCCAACCATCTCTACACTTGCATCACAGGTTCCATGACTGCCACTCTTGCATTCTGGAAGGCTATAAAACAATGCTTCCAATTCCTCTCCCCATTTACCACATGGATGATACCATGTTCTGCTGCCAGTGTGAGATATAACCAGGACCAATTGGACCATGACCACAGAAGATCGAGCGCCTGGGCAGCTAAGCTTGGAAAAGCACTTCATTGTGAGGTCCTTTTCCAGCAGACTATCTGGAATACTTTCCTTGTTTAGGTATCCTGCCTCCCCACCCCTGGCCCTCAGTCTCCTACCAAATGAAATTCTTTCAAAGGATTTTGCATTTTCATATGCTGGGGTTCTTACAGCGAAGGGTCTCACTAGCAGGAAGCTTTCCTGTTATCCCAATGAAAATTCTGGTTTCTCTTTATTGGCATGAATCTCTTGAACGCTTTTGCCTTGTTATCATCACTATACCCATGATCCAAGGAAGCAAGATTTACCTCTGCACACAGTTTCAGGGAGGTTTCAATTCACAAATCAGAGTATCTCCATCCATGGAGTAGGAATCTAAGGCAGTGACTTAGTGTTGTGGTAGCAGAGAGGAACAGAGAACCTGACCGGAACAAGGCCTGGGTTGTTACCTTCAAAGACCCGCCCCCAGGGACCCATATCTAAGCCAGCATCCACTTTCTAATCACTTCATAGCCTTTAAAATAGTGCTCCTACCCGGGGAATCAAGCATTGAAAACATAAGGCTATGGAATATATTTTAGAGTCAAACTATAATAAACTACGATCAACATACTAAAACATCATGAATAGTTACAAAACTACTTTGTTCATTGAAGAGAAGGTTAAAATTGTAGTGACATTTAAATTGGTCTTTATATTTCATCCAATCATGAGAAAGGATAAGCTTTCTAGTTGGTAGTTTACTATAATTATCAATCAAATAATACATAGGAACAATAAAATTTGAAAAAATTCTGCATTCATCATAAACAAATCATTTAAAAAATGCTATTGTGCTTGTGCTGTGGTTGGCCATATGAAGAATAAATTCCACTTCCCTGTTCTAACTACTGCAAACCTTTCATATATCTGCTAAGATGTTTGGACTTTTTGACAAGCACATAATTGCAAACTTAAATGCAAATGTGGTCCCTGAAATCATTCCACAGTTCTCATTTTAGGATTATTCTCCAGAAAATCTTATGTGATGAGCAGAAATTTCAGTCTACACAACTATAATTTTGGTTAATTTGAGGTTCCGCAATGTCGTAGTTTACTTTCTGTTGCTATAACATAACACGTAAAACTGGCAAAATTATAAAGAAAAGAGGTTTCTGCTGGCTGCCAGTTCTTGAGGCAGTCAGAGACTGGGCAGCCACACCGGAGAAGGACCTTATACTACGTCCCTATGGTGGAAAAGTAGAAGAATAAGTGGAGCTCATGCAGAAATGGCAAACCATGAGGATCTGTCTTGCTTTATGATGCTCTGTTCTCATGAGAAAGTCCTTGGCCCATCCTCATAACCATCCTAACTCCTGATGTCTCCATTTCCTCCCAATTCTGGTACACTGGGGATAAAATAAATTTCAAATGGGCAAGCCATATTCAAATGCTAGCACTGAGGATTGAACTGGAGTCCTGTTTTAGCTCCCAGACCTTGTGCATGTCTCAGAGACTGTCTCTTAAGGTCCTCATCTAGGCTGTAACCTACTGATGAGATGCCTCATTTTTAACTGTTGCTTTCCTGAGGATCTCTGCATCCTGAGCTACAGCCTCAAGACCCCCAGGCTTCCAAGCTTCCAGTACTCAGTCAAGTTCTCTGTTACATAGGAGATGTTGAGCTGCCTCTACATTAATCTGGCTTCAGAAGCTTTGCTTGGGTCTGGCGCATGGATCCTTGTCCTCCTCCACTGCCAAAGCCTGGTGTGAAGAACACTGTGAGAGTGTGTCAGGCTATCTGTTCAGGCATCACATGCAAACATTTTGTCTGTTCCTAAAGCATGACAGATGTGACAAATTCTTACAACTTGCCACTCCTTTGAAATCTTTGCAGGGATTGGGGACACAAATCCTCTTCTTCCTTCTCCACATGTCTCATGGGTGCCATTTTTCCCTGAGGCTGGCCACAAGAAGCACTAGATTGTAAGTCTCATTCTTAAGGGAATATAAATAGCTAATGTTTTTTTTTAATTTCCATCTAATATTCCCCATAGATCTTGTAAGGGGCTTTAAGTTTTTTAAATAGTTAAAGTAAATTGGAATATAGGAGGTTATGAATATATTGTCATGTTTTGCTTTTTTCTTTTTGCATTAGTCAAGTGGTGACTATATTTTTTTGTTTCAGATCCAAAAATCTGAGTGGCAGGAATAGAATAGCCTCTTAGGAGATATTGGCCAGCGACACTCCTAGAGACCCCCTAAACAATTCTTGTCATTTTTCTTGATTATGCACCAAGAAAAAAAATAAGAGCCTATTGCTGAAGATACAACAATATAGAGAAAAACCAAATTAAAACTGAGCTAGAAGCCTTTCCCCTGCTAGCCAGTTTTCATAATGCCAGAAAATGTATTAGAAATTTCCAGGAGAGACAGGCATTAGTGGTATTACCCAGTTGTAAGCTATATGAACCTTACAATACCAACCTGCCAATTAAGGCATCCTCACTGCAATAGTGGCATGATTGTTATGGGGGACAAACATGAACTTTCTGATTGGATTTGAGCCCATAATTAATAAGGGTGAGTTCATGCCTGAAAATATAAATTCAAGTAAAAAACCTGGAAGGAGGAGAACATAGGCTCCAGAGGGGAATTTACTACTGTTGTTTAGTGATATTGTTTTGTACCAAGTTGCCTTCTAAATACTTAAGCCTCTAATCATAGACAAATGCTACTCTCAGTCATAGTCACAGAAAACTCTCTTCATAATGAGCACACAGATTAATGACTGTTCAAAGTACTGAGAATAAGTGATGGCTGAGTGTTCAGTCTTAAACAAATAGTTTCATTTGAATAGCTTTTAAGTAATAAAATTAAGTAACAAGGAATAATTAGACTGTAGTGATTGTGATAGTTGATACCTATAATCCCATGATGAGACATGAGGACCATGAGTTTAAGTCTAGCCTGAGTTAAAAATAAGATCCTGTCACAAGAAACTAAGAGGATATTCCCCATTGTCTATTCTATCAGGTTATATTGAGGTCTTTGACCCACTTGGACTTGAGTTTTGTGCAGGGTGATAGATATGGATCTATTTGCAATCTTCTACATGCTGACATCCAGTCAGCCAGCATCATTTGTTGAAGCTGCTTTCATTCCTCCATTGTATAATTTTGGCTTCTTAGTCAAATAGCAAATAACGTATAGGTATGTGGTTTTATGTCTAGGTCTTCAACTTGATTTCATTGATCAATGTGTCTGATTTTATGCCAACCCCATGCTGTTTTTGTTATATAGTTCTGTAGTAGATCTTGAGATCAGGAATGGTGATACCTCCAAAAGTTCTTTTACTGTGTAGGATTGTTTTAGCTATCCTTTTTTGTTTGTTTATTTTTCCATATCACGTTAAACATTGCTCTTTCAAGGTCTGTAAAGAATTATGGTGGAATTTTGAATGCACTGGCACAGGACACAACTTCCTGAATAGAATACCGTTAGCATAGATACTAAGATTAACAATAAATGGGACCACATGAAACTGAAAATCTTCTGTAAGGCAAAGGACATTGTCAATAGGACAAAATGGCAGCCTACAGAATGGGAAATGATCTTCAGCAACCCCACATCCAATAGAGGGTTGATCACTGAAATATGTAAAGAACTCAAGAAACTAGGTATCAACAAACCAAATAATCCAATTAAAAATTGGAGTACTGACCTAAACAGAGAATTCTTAACAGAAGAATCTCAAATGGCAGAAAAACACTTAAAGAGATGTTCATCATCCTTAGCCAGCAGGGACATGCAAATCAAAATGACTCTGAGATTCTGTCTTACACCAGTCAGAATGGTTAAGAACGAAAACACAAATGACAACTTATGCTGGAAAGAGTGTAGAGCAAGAGAAACACTCCTCCATTGCTGGGGGGAGTGCAAACTTGAACAGCCACTTTGGAAATCAGTGTGGTAGTTTCTCAGAAAACTGAGAACCAATCTACCATAAAACCCAGCTATACTACTCTTGGGCATATACCCAAAGAATATTCAATCGTACCACAAGGACACTTGCTCAAATATGTTCATAGCAGCTTTATTTGTAATAGTCAGAGCCTGGAAACAACCTAGATATCCCTCAACCAAAAAAATGGACAAAGAAAATGTGGTACATTTATACAAAAGAGTATTACTCATCTTTTAAAGGCAATGACATTTGAAGCAAATGGATGGAACTAGAAAAGATCGTCTTGAATGAGGTAACCCAGACTGAGAAAGACAAACATGGTATGTACTCACTCATAAGTGGATATTAACTATGAAGGATAACTATGCTATAATCCATAGGCCCAAAGAGGCTAGGTAACAAGGTGAACCCAAGGTGGATGCCTGGATATCCTTGGGAAGGGAAAGTAGAAGAAAGTTTCTGGTTGGTCTGGGTCCCAGTGGGCATGGGAACTTGAGGGATCACTTTTCTGGGTGGGTGGGGGAGAGTGCTGAGAGAGGTGACTGGAGAGGGGCTTCTATGGAGTCAGGTAGAAGCCTAATACAAAGGAAACTTCCAGAAGTCTACAAGGATGGCCCTAGCTAAGGCTCCCAGGAAGCAGTGGATGTGCAGCCTGAATACGCCATCCCCTGGTGCCACTAGAGAGCCTTCATTCAGTGACTGAAAGAGGCCAATTCAGAGATTCATGGCCAAACAATTGGCTGAGCTCAGGGAATCCTGCTGAGGAGAGGGAGGAGACATTGTAGGTGCCAGGGGGTCAGGGACATTGCAGGAAAACTCCACAGAAATGGCTAGTCTGGCTCGTGGTAACTCACAGAATCCGAATCAACAGTCAGGGAGCCTGCATGGGACCTAACTAGGCCCTCTGTATACATATGACAGTTGTGTAGCTTAGTCTATTTGTGGCGCTCCTGGCAATGGGAGCAGGCGCTGTGCCTGGAGCTTTGGCTGGCTCTTGAGACCCCATTTCTCATGCTGGATTGCCTTGCCCAGCCTGAATACAGACTAGGTGCTTGGTCTTAAGGCAGCTTGATATACCATGCTTTGCTGATGCCCTTGGGAGGCCTATCCCTTCCTGAGCAAATAAGGAGAAAGGGTGGAATGAGGGAGGGGGTACAGGGGAAGTGGTGAGGGAGTGTGAGGAAAGGAGGAAGGGGAAGGGAGGGGAGGCTGCAGCCAGGATGTTAAGAAAAAAAGAAACTAAGAGGAAAGTATTAAATAATCTTATCTTGTTCGTAGGCTTATATTTTAGGGCAGGCAGAGTGGGAGTTCCCAGGAAACTGAATGCATTTATGGGAAAGGAAGTTATTGCCTATATTAAATATACTTTAGAAATAGACACTCGAAGTGTCTTCATCTGTACAATAGAAATATACTTATATACTTATGCTACCGAAAGGATGAGATAAAACTTGTCTTTGTCATATTTAAAAGGAGTTGGGTCATGGAGAAAGACACGACGGCTTTCCTAAGTTTGTGACGTGCTGCTGGGGTCCAGTGAACAGCAGTAAGAAAGTCCCTCTGTCCGTCTTTCTGACTGGCTGCAGCTAGTCACGCCTGCCCCTTTTGTGTTCAGGTTTTAGCTGGCCCCACATGTGAGCAGGCTTCTAATACATCAGTCCTTCTGACGGGCTGGGTCATATCTTTGCTACACATACTTCTAGCTGGGGAGCACACACTTTGGGGCAGAAGAAAGTACAATTGGAAAAGGGCATTTCACGGGGAGGGGAATACAAGCGTTTTTTAAAAGGCAACTGGGAAACGTGTGAAACTGCAATGTGAACTCAGTATTTCTGAGTATGTTTACTTGATACATGTGATAGCAGCACTAGAAGGCATCTTTCACAAGTATATGCATTTACCCCCTAGCCTAACAATCTCATAAAGACCATGACAAGAGAGCACCCCAGCAGTGGTGGCAGTGGGGTAGAGAGACGTCTGTTGTAGTCCTTGTGCCTGGATACTCCACTCAATTCCCGTCCCACAGGGTTTTGTCAGACAACAAGATGACTTTTTTTCTTTAGAGGAATGACATAACAGTTCAGATGGGACATAGGCGTGACAACAGTGTGTTGTTCTATGCTGGGAGGAGTTGGGGATGGATTTGGAAGAGGAATTGAGCCTTATGGTCCTTCCTTCTCCTAGATTACTTCTCCATCACTGCCCTACATTTCAGGATCATTCTTATGAAGAGAATGGAGTCACAGAATTTGACACACAAAGCATCCTAGTGAGAGTCTGGTTCACACTGACAGCAGCGCAGAGGAAGAGGAAATGGAGGCACTAATCCAGAGTCTAGAAATTTGTGGCAAAAATAAACTAGACAGAGGTAACCCAGACCCAAAAAGAGGAATATGGTATGCACTCACTCATAAGTGGATTCTAGCCATAAATAAAGGACGTAGAGCCTATAATTCGTGATCCTAGAGAAGCTAAATAAGAAAGTGAACCCAAGGAAAAACATATTGTTATCTTCCTGGATTCTGGAAATTGACAAAATTGCCAGGGAGGGGTTGGGAGCATGGGGGTAGGGGTGAGGTGGGGATAGGGGAAGATGGGGGGAGAGAAGGGAGAAGGAGAGGATGGGGAGAGTTTGAGGGAATGGGATGGTTGGGATGGAGGAGGGGTGGATGTTGGAGCAGGGGAGTATATATCTTAATTACAGGAGCCATTTTAGGGTTGGCAAGAGACTTGACTCTAGAGGGGTTCCCAGGTGTCCAAAGAGATGTCCCCAGCTTGTTCCTTGGGCAGCAGAGGAAAGGGTGCCTGAACTGGCCTTGTCCTATAGCCACACTGATGATTATCTTGCATATTACCATAGAACCTTCATCTGGTGATGGATGGAGATAGAGACAGAGACTCACATTGGAGCACTGGACTGAGCTCCCAAGGTCCTAATGAGGAGCAAAAGGAGGGAGAACATGAGCAAGGAAGTCAGGACCGCGAGGGGTGCATTCACCCACTGAGACCATGGGACAGCTCTAATGGGAGATCACCAAGGCCAGTTGGAATGGGACTAATGGAACATGTGATCAAACCAGACTCTTTGAATGTGGCTGATGGTGGAGGCTGACTGAGAAGCCAAGGACAATGGTGCTGGGCTTTGATTCTACTGCACGGATGGGTTCTGTGGGAGCCTTGTCAGTTTGGATGCTCACCTTCCTGGACCTGGGGGGAGTTGGGAGGACCTTGGACTTCCCATAGTGTAGGGAACCCTGACTGCTCTTTGGCCTGGAGAGGGAGGGAGTGGGGGTGTGGGTGGAGGGGAGGGAAATAAAAAGAGGGGAGGAGATGGAAATTTTTAATAAAAAAATTAAAAATAAAAAAATAAACTAGACAGGTAAGCAGAGGGGATGGGATTTATAATCTGTACTCCAAAGAGTTAGGAGATACAAGAAGAAAGATAGATAACGAGGATATTTAATGCTTGTGGCCATATCCCAAACACAGTAATAAAAATATTTCCACAATTGAGAGATATGTGTCTTCTGCTGTCCATTCTATAGATGGGTAGGGGTTTAGAACTAAAGGATGAACATCATTCAAGTGTAGTAGGAGGAAGCAGAGATAAATCCTGAATTCCAGTTAGATTCTGTTTTACCATGTGACTTCTCAAGACTGGACAAAGTTTAAATATAACAAAATAAAGAAAAGAAGGTTCCTATCAACTCTTACCAATAGCTTATTTTTCAGTGCCCACACACTGTGTACAAGCATAATGGCTTCATTATTACAGGCTCTTTGCTGAAGAGCCTCTTGGGAAACAGCCATAAAAGGAGGAGAAAATAAGAGGAAAGGCACCTAAGGTTTCCAAGTTGAACACCACTTATGCATCTGGCCCATCTTCACTTCCTTTTTTCTAGTGACTAGCACAGACATATGGTATGTCTAAGGAAATGGGAGAACTTGTTGAGGATGATAGGGCTTGCAATTTACAAAGATATACACTAGTTATAGAGAAAGAGGGCATAGTGTGGCCAGCTGAAAGACCAACAGAACATGTCTTACATTCTGAAGGGCACATTGTAGACATAAAGATTCTACCAATGCTCAAAGCCATTTGAAGGAGATTTGATAATGCCACATAACAGGAAATTAACAAAACACGATGATGAAAGGCTTGCCTTTGGAGTGGATGGTCTCTCCCCTTTTAAGTTGTATTTTGCAGTAAAAGAAAAGAGAGGAAAGAAATGTCTTCCAGTCTTTATATAGTCTGTACAAATGAATAGCCAAGGTAAGATTGATTTAAAGCACAGAAGAATACCCTATCCAAAGGAGCTATGGCAAAGAGGAAGAAAATTAACATAATGCAACCTAAATTTATTCTCACTTTCTCTTCTCTCTTCCTCAACAAGAGAAGCAATATATTACTTTCTCCTACTCTCTTAGGTTGCCAACTGATCAGTAAAGTGCTAATTAAACTTAATTATGTCGACTCTGATTTTAGTCACAACAGAGGTAGAAAACACAAGAGTTAACTACATCAATTACAAGAATATAGTCTTTTCAAAAATGTTCTCCTTGTTTTTCACTGTTTGTACCAAATATTTGCTATATTCTTGTATGTGATCCAAAATATATAAAAAAGACAGTTTAAATGCATCCACAGCTGAGAAATCTTGTTGAGGTAGGATGTTGACATTTGCTTAACTCGGAAGCATGCATCCATAAGCAGTGTTCTCATCTGCCCTTCGATATTAAAAGCCTTTCCAGGCACTGTCATTGTCCAGCATGCATGGAAATATTATATATATATATATATATATATGAGGCTTGCTTTCAGCTACTCTGGATAGCTAGAAGATTAGTAGGGCTCTTGCAATCTCAAACACCTGTATTTGGTCTTGGGAGATGGTTTATTTATTTATTTAGAAGTTATAGAGGTTAGATGTGAAAGATTTTTCTATTGAAATATGTAAAGAAGATCAAATATATCACTGCAGCTTTTGCCAGAGAAGAAAGCAATAATGCTCCCAACTGGCAATACTGAAAGTCTGACAGTGGAGGATGGGGTGTGCAATTAGGAGGAGAGTGCGAGCTCCCAAAGAGACTTCGCTGAACTAAACACTGTTGATGATCAGGCCAACGGAAGCGGGTTGTCTTTGGAGTGTCTAAAAGAGGCTGTACCTTGTCAAAGCGCATTGGCTCTTTCACTTCGTCTCCTCTTTTTTTCCTGTAGTTTGGGGAACAAATCTGTGTGGCCCTTTTATGTGGTCACCTTTACCTGCTCTTTCCAAACCTACTTTCTTCTTATGGTGACTTTTTTTGAGAAAGGGTTTCTCTGTAGCTTTGGAGCCTGTCCTGGAACTAGGTCTTGTAGACCAGGCTGATCTCCAACTCACAGAGATCTGCCTGCCTCTGCCTCCTGAGTGCTGGGATTAAAGGCGTGAACCACCACGGCCTGGCTTTATGGTGACTTTTTGCAGCCTTAGCTACCCAGTTCCCTTTCATGCACACTGCCTACAGCCGCTCTTGAAACAAGCATGGGAAATCTGTGAAATTTACTGCATGTCATTTACCTGTACCTCATGTGTTAGTAGAGTCCAAGGAAGGACCATATGTTAGGTAAGAGGTTGGTTTTGTTCATATATATTTATTATTCTGATGGCAGTCTATATATTGATAGTTTCGTGGCTAGACATGTATTATGGCAAATATCTAAGAGTGTAGCCTGGGGCTTCCATGGTAAATCACTCGTTTAGAGCTGAAATTCTGCAACATTAGTTTGCAAACAGTGATGTTCCTTGATACTTTCTTCATGCATATTTGCTTATAAAATAGGAATAAAATAATTATCCAGAGCACTTCTTCCCCGTTTGTATAAGTTCTGATCAAACTGCCCAATTTTCCACATCATCTGGAAGCCAAGCCCACTAAAATATGCTGTGAGCTGAGAACAGGGTAGGGCCGAATAGTTGTGGTATTAATATTTCAGGAAGGAATATCTTCACAAAGCAGGCAGAGAACAATGCAGTCTTTTCATTTCAGGACACGTTTTGGAAATCGAAATTATCAACATGGATTAGAAAATCATTTTCCCCTGAAGACAGCATAAGAGGAGAAGTTATGGAGATGGGAAGAAGACCAAACAGGCATGTGCAGAAATTAACTTTTTTATTATATATCATATACTGTGGTAGTAAAGTTTGTTTGAAGTGCATGAATAAAAAGTTAGTGAAATTACAGGAGGAACAATCTATATAGCAATAATCGGTGCATTCCCTGTGCATCAGAAAGAAAAAAAAAGAGTTTCCACTCATTATTTTGGCCTAAAACTTAGTGTTCAGGTTCCCAAGATTCTGACATCAGAACCCGGATAACGCTGATTAGAACCATAGGGGCTTTACAATAAAAGCTAAAATATTGACCATATGATGGCAAAAAGTCTTATTTTTGTGGTTAACTTATTCTCTTCTAGCTACTCTCTGATGATGTTGGTGGCGCTGTGGAGGAGGACCGTCTCCTCCTGGACGAGGACCTGGAGCGCTCAGCATTGTAGGTGACGTGCTTGTCGTAGTTCTCCATCTGAGCCTCAATGAAATCCTTCTGTTGCTGTCTGATGGTCTGGCTGATGAGCCCAGGGAGGGCGTGAATGCTGCCAATCAAAGTCTCTAATTTGGTTTCCAGGGTGACGATCCTTTTCTCAAAGTCTTCACTCCTTTCATTTAAGTCGGAAATCATGTCATACATGATATTCTGGGTCTGGAAAACAAGATTGAGAAGACGGAAACAGAGAAGTAAGAGGTTTAATTACTCTTGCCCCAGAAGCAAACTATCAGCTCTTCAGACTTTCACACTGGCCTCTTGCTGGTGACAGGTGTGTCAGCTAACCAAATAGTTTAGGTTACAAAGTAAATTCCATGTATTCTTAATGCTAAGATTTAAATGAATGATGACAGGTATTAACGTTATAATTTAGAAAGTAAGGTGTAGTTATGGCTTGTGAATTTTCCAATGATCTTATGTGGCATGAAGTCAGATGAAAATGTTTTAATTTATTATTTATGTATGATGATTTCTATACAAGTTAGCATTTCAAATTCATTTTCAACATGTGACACGACAACTTGGCCAATTTTTATAATAACAGTACGATTTAAAGAACAAAAAAAGTAACAGCCAGATGATAGCGAAATGTAAAAACACGATAGAAGAACAGGAATAAAGTTTAGAATCAATTGATCTGAGCACATAACTTAGTGATTTAGAACAGCCAATACTCACATATCTTTTGTTGCCTTGTGTTCCAAATCTCAGACCTCTTTTCATTGAACCAAAGAAAAAATTTCACAGATAAAATGTAAAATAATATAAATCCTCAATAAGATTAATAGTTGTGGAGGATGCTAAGTTACTAGTCCATGGCTTGGGGAGAAGCTGAGTGGTTGAACACGTGCCTAACAGGCACAGACCTCTGGGTGTGTGCTCCGTACACCACACAAGTGAAAATTTATAGGTCGCCTTATTGGAATATCTATTCAGAGCTACATGGTCTGGAGCAGGAATATAAAATGCTTTCTTGTACAGAAAACTGAAACTGTCTTGATCAGAGGGAGTCATGAGTCTGAGACTTAGTTATAGTTCCTGAAGGAGTTAAGAAACTTGCAGAGCTGCAGGGCTGAGCGGCTCAGAACTGAGATGAGAGGAGGGGCTAAGAGCAGGGGTTAGAGATGCTACACTGATTCTAGTACCAACTTTCCCAAACCAAGGCTCTTTGTGTCACATCCTCCTCCTCCTTCAGTTCTTCCTGTATCTTTTCCAGCTTCACTACTACTTAAAGATGATAACAGCTGACTGAGGGAGTCATTCAGAACAAAGGCATTTTGTTCTGGTTGAGTCATGGACACAGAGAGCACTAACTTTACCTTTACTACATTCTTGGGAAAAATTGGGCAACATCCGTTCATTAGAAAAACACTGAACTCTTACGGCATGTATCATCCTGTGGTCAGAGTAAGTATGGCACTACATAAATAACAAATATATTCATGTTTGACTTTGTATATACCTTTTGTGTATATGGGTGGTGCTGGTGAGCATGCACATGATCTCATGTGTGCTAGGTGGGGCAGATTTCAGTTTCCTACTATATTCTTAAAGTACATTCCTCACCTTCATACTAACCTAAAGGCGTCTGTTTTATTTTTTAATGGCCAATATTTTTAAGCATTTAACCTCGGAGTGATGCAACACATAAGTATTATTTCCCTACGTCAAGTGAAGGCCACATGAATGGAGGATGTCTGTGTCCTGCATGCGTGTACACTGCCCAGCTTATGTGAATGATGCATGATCCCTGAGGTGCGTCACTCAACACTTACCTTGAATATGTTTACCTAGTATGTGTTACTGATAATGCATAAAGTGAATATAACTTGGAAGTGTTATTTAATAAGACTAAGCCAAATGTCTAATTTTCATAGATTATACTTAAAGATTTGGCAAAAAAACATAATATGACTTATCAAATATAAAACAGGATGTATGTGCTGCCTCCGCCAAAGCGATTGCGCTACAAGGCAGAACACATCCATACTTCTATTCTAGAGTCTCCTTTGGAACTAGCTCAACAGGATGTAATGTTTGCACAGTTGATAAATATTCATATTTTGAATTGGCTTTTACTTATGGAGGAACAATAAAAAGGCCGATAAATCTTTTAGATGTGACAAAGAACTAGAAAACTATTAATGTACTTGGTAAAAAAGAATGTGATTGTTAAAGTAATAAAATGGATAAAAAACATAAAAAGTGAGTTATTGCTTCTGAAACACAAATTTTATTTTAGAAAATAAGTTCCAGGATTTAAAAATATCAATTTCTCTAGTTTTTTGTTTGCTTAAAAATGTAAAAAATTATTAAGAATGATGAGCTCTATTTATCCCCCAACCTCATAGTGACATTCAAGATGTAATTCTGACCTTCCATGGATGAGATATCATTTCATATTCCACTAAGATGTCTTATGGTATTTCTAGTGCACCCCCCCAAGGAAGCTTTTAGCATTGAGGTTGGATATATGGGGAAAGAACATATGAACTCAGTATGAGTTTTAGAAAAAAAATGCTTCTAAGTTGGATCATCATTTTGGGGTGGTTTGGTAGCCTTGTTTGTTAAATTTGTACTGCTCATTGCTGTACAGTGGTTAATTTCCATGGTTACAACCATGGGCTGAGCCCCTAGGGATTACCTTTGCCAGATCCACTAGGGTATTTGCTTGATCATTCAGTTTCCTCTGTTCCATCTTCACACTTCTCAATCTACAAGACAGATGCTGAAGTCAGAAAAGTCCTCTTGTTTCACGGGCTAGGTTACTGCTTTCAAAGGGGCATGCACAAAATCCACAAGAGCAAATAACTGCATGGATAATGCCTGGTATTGGGGGGGTAAAGTCCACACTGGTTATGTATCTGGTACAATGAGAAGCATGCTTCCCCAACACCGCAAAAAGAAAGGAGAGCAAGAGATGAGATGTCCTCAGGACAACTATGTACCAGGTAAGTGGAATTCAGGAAGACTCATCGGGATTTAACCACATGAGAGAAAGCCAAAACATTCCTTAAAGCCCCAGTATCGTGACAAATAGACATAGGAAGAAAGATGCAAAGCAACTGGAATTTCATCGTGTTGGAGCAATGAACACCTTCCTATGCCTACGTGACTAGATACAGGAATTAACCCTGTTTAGTCGGAAATGAATTGGGTTAGGTATTTGAACCTGATGAAACCACAGTGATAAGTGAGATTCTTGTTAACAAAAACCACTTTTATTCAACCAGCAGCAAGATAACTCCAAACATAGCATTTTCTTACTCTATTTTGCTTGACTTTAACCTTAAACTGACAGTGAATTTGAACAGAGGCCAGACTGTTTCTTTGGGAGAATCTCTTTTAGCTTTCATTGTAGTTTTTAAGAAATGAAAGAATTATATCTAGTGGGTAGACCATCTATTTTTAAGGTTCATTCTTGTTACTTTAAAATGTCCTTGCATGTATTTGATTGACAGTCACAAGGCCACTTTTAAAGACTCATTTTTCTAAATGAAGCTCTTATTTTTTAAAATTTATTTATTGTAGTACCCCAATAAATATTTATTCCGTGGTTCTTAGGTTCAAGAAAGTAAGACTTTAAAAGAGAAAGGTGGGTTACTGTTCTGTAAGCCAGCTATTTAAAGCCAGACTCAAAAGAAAAGAAAAGAACTCAGTTTCTCTGAGCTGTTTTGTGACAAACGAAAAAAGAAACCCATGCTTATTTCACTTGTGCTTGATAATGAATCATTTACTAAGTATGGCTTCAATGAATGAAGAGAGTATTTTACACTTTTTGATTTAAATAGTATATAGCTACATAAGAGAAATAAAAGTTACAGGGCAAGATTTTACTGCCTGGGAGACCTTCCTAATTTGTTTACAGCACTTAGTGATTTCGTCTTGCACCTAGGACAGCCAGCATGTAGCTGAGTCTGCTCCATGGTGAAGATACAGCTCCTTCCAGCTAGAGTCTAAATGGTGTCCATCTATAACACAGTCCTAAGTACTCTAAAATAGTTCAGACTTATAGATTCATTGCTGTGTGTTCATTAGAAACTCAGAACCAAGTTAACTGGCTCCTTTTGATGTTATTGTAGAGATTAGAGTAAGGTCTAACCTGAACAAAATCTATAAACACATATTTAAATTCAATATATTGTTGACAGAGTTTTCTCTAAGCACCAAGAAAGGTTATAACTCTTTACTTATACCTTTTAAAACCCAGCAAAAGTCAAGCAAAAAGCATCTTGACCATCTGTGGATCAGTGAAGACAAGAAAAGTAAGGAAAAGCTGCAATGATATCTGGGGACTCCATTCACCCCAATTTGACTTTGTTTCCTCAAGCATAAAATGAAGTGTCAGATTAGGAGTATCCTTGAGTGCTGGAGGTATCATAAATGGACTTTAAGTGATACTCAAATAAGCCCTTAGTACTAAAACATATGGAAAGACAGCTTTTCCCTTTAACCACCATGAGTGTCTGGATTATTACAAGAAATAAGTGTCAGGCAGGTCCTATCTTATCTCCACCTCCTGATTTTTTTTTCACAGGGGAAGGGTAAGATCTTGGCTCAGAGCTTTCTAGCCTATGGCTATAATTCAATGCCAGAATTAAAACTGTCAGTTGATGGCAACTTTATTGACTATCTTTATGATGGGCTTATATCAAGTTTTCTTTTAAAGTTTACTAATGCCTAGAGTTTAGAGCTCTGGACAGATACCTCCAGAAATCTGTGAGTAAAGAGAGAGTCCTGAATCTTGCAAAAATCTTGCAAAACAGGAGGAGGAGGAGAATGCTGGTTTTGGATAAAGTAGGAACTTCTTCTAAAGCACTTTAGTCCAGTGTCCTTCGGCTGGATTTCTAAGCTATGACTGACAGTAGAATTTTGCCCGTGGTGTTTATTACTAACCTACAAAGCTATGTCAGATGATGTCGCTTTCTAGATTAGTAACAAATCTGATTGATTTATCTGTGATCTGACCCTGACTGGAACTCCATTAGCTCTTGGACTTAAATGATCTTGTCTTGCCCTCTGATCTGCCTGTGGCAGGGGACTGCCTTCTGAGACTGCCTGTGAGGCTAGGCGAGCAGATAGAAACCTTGCTCGAGCTGCAGCTGCCAGAATAAAAGGTAACATGCACATGGATAGTACACTTTTTTTCCCCCGCAAAAAGATTAAGAAACAGATGTTGCTTTCTTCCTTGTGAACTTCACTTATCACAGGAAAATATCATGATTTTGGATCACATTTCCATAGCAGCAATCAGACTACCAAAATTCACAAATAAAGGATCTGCTGGGTGCATGCAGCCAGTAGAAAACTCTGCAAATGTTGAAAGGAACAGCTCACACAACTTACTTCCGAGCTCTATTTTCATTTTGTTGAAATAAAAAGACAAAACAAAAGAAAAGAAACTGTAAAGTATTCTGGAACAAAACAACACAATGTGGTGTTCAGTTGTACACAGGGGGCTCGATTCATCAGCTGGAAGACCCTGCAGGATCTTGACACGGATTGGCACTATTCAATTCATCACCATCCTTTGTTGCCACTATGCTCTGCCTACCTGAAAGCACTTGGCTTCCTCTTAAACCAGAATTCAGAATGAAGAGCGTGTGTAAAGTCATGTTGGCCTCTTCATACTCGGTGTTCAAGGGAATAATAGGAAACACTTTGGCTTAGAATGATAGATATAACGATTCTTTTGAAGGGGGAGCATATCTTTTCCAGATTGGGGCTATTCAGAATCCCCTCTAATATAAATTATGCACATTAGCTTTCTTGGCTCTAGACAAGTTTGAGTTGATTGATGGATCCATGGTTGAGACAGAAGAATGAAAAAGTTAAAGCTGCTATCAGAAAAAGGGTGGAAAGTTAGAGAGAGAACACTTCATGGCATCGAGTGGCAATTCAAAAAGATAAACACATTACTGAAAAGAGGGCACTGGTCTAGAGAGTTTAGCATCATCAGAGACTAGAGAGGTCACATGTTGGGAAAGAGGCCATAAAGTATGGAAAAAGAGAAAGAGCTGAGCTAGAGGGGCCTGGCAGAAGAGGAGAGAGCTGCTAAAATTGCTCTCAGGGAGAATCAGAGGTAGCAAAAGCCAGACGAGCTCCAGAAAATGACTTGTGAGTTTATGTCCAGCCAGGTCTACTACATGCAGTGCTGACAGATGATGCTGAGTACCCTTGAGTCTGAGCAGTGGGCAGTGAAGGCCTGGCCCTGAGGAATCGAGCCCTGTGTGCTGTCTTTCACGACGTCACTCTACAACTTCCAATACGAAGTTAACATGACAAGCGATTATGCACCAGTAGAATGATCTAGCCAAATCCAGCCCTTGTAACCAAACTTATTCTGCTGTAATTGTTCACAAACTTTAAGTATTCTCCAAAGCAAAGGAAACCCAGCAAACCCCCAATGACTTCCACAATTCTGAACATTTGAATTTCATTAAACTCCTCTGCTTTAGATGTACACGTTGCATTAAAAAGGGCAAGAAAAGGATGATAATGGAAATGTCTGATGGAAGCAGAGGAATAATTAGGGGTGGCTTCTGTCCCACTACCCGGAGTAGCCAGCTGAAGAACTCCATATAAGCTCCTCCCATGAGCCCTTCCAATCAGGCTGACACGCCCCGCAGGACAAATACGCCACTTCCTTTTGGACAGTTCATAAAATCAGCTTCCTTGTACCGAGACGATTTTTATATATAATATTTTGTTAAAAAGAAACTTAAAGTAAAGCTAAATAATAAAATAATTAATAAATTTTTGCAGTGAATAAATAACAGACTATTCTTCCACATTAGCATGAATATGCTGATAACTCAAAGCACATGGCAAAAGAGACTAAAAAGCCACCATACCCATAGTTACAGGACTGCATTACAAAATCTACTGGTGCATGCTTTAGATTTATCAAAGACGCAAATCAAATATGACTGTAGTTTAGGTAGTTTCACCGACAGGCATACAAATGAGGCATGGTCATAGCACGTGTACATACTTACTCCTGCTTCATCTTACCATCTTTACCTTTGGGTGTATCCTCTCACACCCAGAAAGGGAAGTTCTCTATCATGCTCGGACAAAATTGACTACCAAGAAACATTGAAAGTACAAAAATGATCTCTCCATGGCTTGCTGTGGTGGCTTCTGTTAATGTTGGGGTTCCTGTGTCGAATGGCTTTAGAGCACACGCCTTTCCTAAAGGGCTCTTTCTAAGGGAGTCCTCCGAGGAAGTGGGTGTCTAGATGAGGAACCCAGGAAAATCTGAGAACATCTTGGGGTCTCACTCTCTAGTAAAGAGAATGAAAGGAGTGCACCATCTGGGCTGCTGCTCCGGGGTTGGCCCTGGGTCAGAAAAGGAACTGAACTCCAAGGAGCAAGCCCCTGCTTTGTGAACCAACTCTAACATGATTCTACTTCTTCTTTCCCCCTGACTTTTAACAGAATAATTTTAAAATTCTAGCTCTCTCATTTCCTTACAGGGAATGGTCGGCTCTATGCCTAGGCGAGCCACAGAGTTAGAGAAATCCCATCCCCTTCTAAGGAAAGTGCGTTGGTTGCAATACGGAGCATGAGTGAGTGGCTGCGAGCAATAATCATAAACTATTCTACCATATGTGCAAAGCGTTCTCTATTTTAATCCCAGAGTTACTTTTTTTTTGACTACTGGAGGTTTCAATTCCACGGAAGTATGTACGTGGGCATCATTATAGGCACATTATAGACTCAGCAGGACACCTTAATATGCTAACTAAGCATGGCAGAGGCTGGACCAGGGAAGGGTTAGAAGATGAAAGTCTATGGATTCCTCACAAAAGGTTAGTGGTACCATGTTGCCTATGAATAAATGCATAAAATAAAAATCTCAGATTCACAGCTTTCCTGTCTGGTGTATTGGCTGGATCTGAGAAGGCCAGTGGCGTGGCACAGGCAAAGACCTAATAGCTCCCCACATTTCCACTGCTACCCTGCTGTGTCTCACAAGGAAAGCCACTTTCTTGAGCCACAGATGTGACCACGAATAAAGGGCATGAAGAGCAAGGCTGTTGTCGCAATGGATAGCCACAGGGGCAACACTTACAGTTAAGACAATGCCATTCTGGGAAGGTCTGTTTCTCAGTCACCATTGAATCTTATGAGGCACAGACAGTTATCTTAAAAGACTCTAGTAATTGTATAACAAAGACAGGCATGAAGGCCTTACGTCAGTTAAATAATAGTAAACTAATAACCAATTCTAAACTCCATAGTGAACATACAGCATATAGATAATCCCCAGATTTTTGATTAAGAAGTCATTGAATATTGTAAAATTAAGACAATTAAACATACTATGTTATATAAAATGTAAAAATCCAGATGGATCATATAATGTCCCCTCCCTCCAAGATTCTACAGTGGATATAAGCTGAACATTTCAGGCCAAACTATATAAATAAATATTTAATTAAATATAATTCTACCAGAAATTATGGCCTCTGTAACAGAAATCATGGCCTCTGAAGAAAGATATTTTGATTAACACACACAATTTTCAGCCATAAAAAAAACTAAACTTTTCTCCTCTGGGGTCCATTATTAGATTTTGAGGTATCTCCTGGAGGCAAACATGACAGTGCCTTTTTCTTTTCCTCCCTCACAAGAAAGGACCCGCAAGCACAAGAATCAAAAGAAAAGGCTAAGAAGAAGAACTAAAGATAGAAATGAAAATAGGTACTTACTGATGAATAGCTTGCAAGAATTTCCGTTGATGCTTTCTTACTTTTGCGTGGTCGATCTTTTTCACGAGCTTTGTGTTTTTGTAGATTAACCACGTTTCCCTGAGTACATTGGCGGCTGCGTTTTTCACCTGTTTAAAAAACACAAGAAAGGCCATCGCTACATCCTCAAGCAGATTCCCCGCACTCATTTGAGGTTGTGTTTTTCATCCTAAGAACCACAGTGAACTGGAGCTTTAGAAACTCCTACTCAAATGACTGTTTTTTCTAGTATATCTGCCTTCATGCAAGAATTTCCGTCTGTCTGGGAACACTTGAGTGAAATATTAGGGAGATACTACTGATCTCTTTCTGTGTTACACTCTACCTGTTCTAACAAGAAACTATACTTTTATTCAATACCTCATTTAAAGATAACTTAGAGATGCTGAATTTTCCACTTATACAGCGACTCCTCTCTCTGTCCTCTTTATTTCCCCAGAGAAGAGCAAAATGTCAAATACCAAGGTCGATCTTGCCTTTTGCAAGCTCACCGGGGCTTTCTGGCTGTGCAGTGTAGCCAAGGCATGTTTCCATGTGTGAGTTCACCTCATGAGCGTCAGCTCCCAAAATAACTGGTGCATTTGCTTGTTAGCACACTTTCACTTGTAGGGATGCTATCATGATTTCATGGGAAAGCGAAACAGAAGGACAGACGTGACTGTCCCAGTGTAACTGCACCCAGCGAAGGCTAGTCACCTTATCTAATTACTTGCTTTCTCATTAAAATCTCCAGAGGTCCTGGGAATGGATAGAGATCAAGGCAGGGTAGATCTCCTCTGCCTGGCTCCACCACGGAACCTAGAAAACAGAACTTCTCCAACTAATTTGCTACTTATTTATCCTAAGAAGTTTTCCCATTGAATACCCTTGAGTGAAGAAAGCCACAGACTGGCTGGGCACAGGGTGGAGGAAGACAACTCAGGACAGGCAGTGATGGAGGAAGAGTAGAATTCAAGCTAAAACTGGGAAACGGATCTTGGGTCTACAGTAACCAAGTCAGGTCCAGTGCTTAGTGAGCCTGCTGGAATTTGATTTTCTCTAACATGAACATGCTAGAGATGATGGGTACTAAAGCCCCGTTCGTTATCTCATTTTACGATAAGAAGCTGCCTAAGAATAACACTATTACTACGGTGGTAAGTTTACAGCTATGGCTTTCTACTTTTGCAAAGAAATGTCACATTTCTGGATTAAAGATATTGAAACCTTTTCTTGATTGAAATTGTATTGTTAAAACCAGTTTTAAGAAAATGACTGGTTTCTTGCCAAAAAAGGTGATTTTTGTGCATGACCCTGGCTGTTACACACTTCCTCTGAATAGCTATTAGACTTTGAAAGACGGTGTTCCTCAAACTAATAGGAAAACAATCGGAAGGGACGGAAAGTGTGGCGGTGAGGCAGAGACACCTACCCACTTCGCCTCTCTCCAGGGAAGCTAAAAAGACTGGAAGCCAAATCCTGGGTCTTTTCAAAGGTAAAGAAACTAGTGCAGTGTGAGAGGTGGAGGTTCGAGCATGCTGCTTTCCCAGAGCATGGTGTGGGAAGAGGATGGCTAGCGGTCCTCTGGCAGTCTTGGTGGGGACCACCAGGGCAACTGAGAGCAGCCCTGGTATATGTCCTCCCTGGCTCTACCTATACAAGTGACAATAGAGGAACTGATGTTCAGACTAGTAATAAAGGTTTAATGCAGGGGTCATGTCTCTCACTGGGGCGTGATGCCAGCATTAAACAGAACAACGGATTTGTATAGATTTCCATCTACAAAGTGAAAACTCCAGATTTCTTTTATAGTCTACAAACTTTTGTAAAGGGTAGCTTCCTGTTTCTCGGATGCACTTTCGATGGTTGTTTCCTTTTGGAATTGTAGGGGAGCGAGGAGTCTCAATTCAGGGTAGAGTAGGTGGGTGATGCTCTAGGAGACTTATGCTTGGTCTAATGATATCACACACAAAGAAATAAAAACTATTAATCCTTGGTTCTCTGGAGGGCAGGTAACTCCTATATTAGTGCCCAAACCTACTAAACATTCTGGTTTTTCTTTCTTTCTTTTTTCTCAAACAATCTTACTTTACATACTAGTCCTAGTTCCCTCTCTCCCATCCTCCTGCTCCCCACATCTTCTCCCTACCCCAACCCACATTCACTTCTCAGAGAGGGCTAAGTTGCAAGAGCTAGTTAGTAATTGGCCTGAGCTATTGACTGAGCATTTAGAAGTAATCTTAAGTCTTCATATTGGTTATTTCAGAGTGCCAGCAAAGGAAAACTCTGCCTACAGCCAGCCTTAGGGACACGAGAATGGAAGAGCTGGTCCTGCCCCTTACCAAATAAAGAAATCTGAAGAGCAGGCCCTGCCCCTCACCTGGGCAAAACACTACAGCTAGCCCTGGTGGTGTTAGTGCTGCTGAGCTGGACCTGAGGGTGTGAGAGCAGGAGAACTGGCCCTGCTCCTTGCTGTCTGCTCCACTGGGCCATCTATCTGGGGCAGAGTTGGAGAACTCACTTGGGTGGTGACAATGAGAGAGGCTGGCAGACTGACTAACCCAGCTACCACAGGCCCAGACAATGACCACAAGGTAGCCCATCCCAACACCCACCTCATTTTTGAACTACCGGAGCATGTGAAAGGGCTGGACCTGCAGATCCAAAGCTACAGCATCTCCATGACACAAGGCAACAATAGGATACCCAGGAGGAGTCCCAGTGAGTGCCCAGTATTGAGAGAGTAGCAGAAGTCAGAGGCCTCAAACCAGAATAATGGCTGATTGCAATGAACATTTATGAGTAAAAATATGTGGACTAATGTGTATACTGTGTAACTCCCTGCTCCTGTCTTTCTAAGTCACATAACATCTTTAATCTGGGCACACGTACTTCTGGGCTAATTTTTTATTCTAAGAGGTCAGGTAAATTTTGATAAAATGAATACTCTTAATGCTCATACACAATGAATAGTGTGTTTTATTTGACTAATGTAGTCATACAGAGAAATGATTTTTGTATAAAATCATTCCACTTGATATTTGCACATGGTGGATGCTTTTTCATCACTACTGTTTGCCTCAATAAGGTGCATACTGGAAGCCGGACAGTGGTGGCGCACGCCTTTAATCCCAGCACTTGGGAGGCAGAGGCAGGCGGATCTCTGTGAGTTCGAAACCAGTCTGGTCTAAGAGTGAGTTCCAGGACAAGTTCCAAAGCTGCAGAGAAACCCTGTCTCAAGGGGAAAAATACACATACTGGAAAGGTTAGAAAACTGCATGTATTCCACAGAGAATAGCCCTTCATCACTCAAATTGCTTTTTCTTTAGAGTCACGGTCAGATTTCAGAATGTTTATGACCATTTCGCCTGCTAACCACTGGGGGGGGGGAATGTTATCTCCTATGGAGTGTGTGAGGGAACACTTGTATTTCTCTCTCAAAAATATATAGTACTCTTGAGTTTGTACTAAGATGAGTCTGTCCTTATTTGCTCTTAGTTTCCTTCAGACATCACTGAAGAGTTTGAAATTCTTACTTTAAGATAAAATTTTCGATGGATTCCACTTAGAATTTCAATAAACAACCAACTTAAGTGTGTTCCCAGCAAATGACAGTCATTAAGTTGATGGCTTTGCATAAAATCTTGAATAGATAATATTAGAGGGGGCTATGGTCACATGTTGGGCCAAGTACGTGATTGAGGTTTCAATTGCAAAGCAGTTCCACTTCTAATAAAGAGCAGCCAGATGACGTTGTTAAAGTCAATGGGTCTCTTGTTGAACGTGACTTTTGAAACTTGAACAGTCTTTTAGTAAGAAAGCAACAAGACTCCGCAACATCCTCTCCACTGTAGCACTTATTTGATTCCTGAGAAAAGTATAATACTTATGATAGAATAGCATGGGTTACAAAAGACTCTATAAAAGTGCTTCTTTAATATGGAAAGGCTTGTGCCTCTTAACAAAAGCTCTACCAAAAGAGAACCTTCTTGGTCAGACCTAGGAGATGCTCAGAGGAGCATGCGATGACTCCAGGATTGCATCTGAACTAATGACCATGCATGGGATTGCATTTCCATTTCTAGATCTCTGAAAAGAAGTATCATCCTGGGTACCCAAGCAGCTCTTCACTTTAATATTTTCTCCAGTCATCACATTAGAAACACTCATGAGTTTTGAGAATGGAAATAGGAATTGAAAAAAAAATAAGAGGAAACTGGGGAGAAATAAAAGGCATTTGGGACATGGAGTGGGGAGATGGCTCAGTGGATAAGGAGGTTTTCTGTGCAAGCCTGGCAAACTGAGCTTCAACCCAGGAACCCATATAACATTGAAAGAAGAGCATTGACTCTACAATGTTGTTCTCTGACCTCCACACACGCCATAGCACACGTAGTGCCCTCTATCATACTACATAAAAAGTATAATTCAAAAGGTATTTGGAAGTAGCAAAGTCAGGCTAAAAATAGCATATGCAATTGAGAGGCTTTGAGCCCATAGTAGACCCTTGAAGTACTGTTAGCTCTAGGGTCTGAAGTATGGGCAAGGCTACAGAAATTCATGTCCCCCCTTCATAAATGAATCTATATAAATATGAATTTGTAATAAAATAACTACTGTATTGGAAATACTAATCAAAGTTGCCATTATTTGTGTTTGGAAACAGGGCCTACTACACTGACCTGGTTGGCTCCAGTTGATCTTCTTTTCCCTTTGGACCAACACGGAACTGCAAGTATGCTTCGCTAAAAAGATCCTTTTTGTGCTTAGAACTAAATCAAGAATAAGGTAAATGCTAAAACTTGGAAACTTGTCTGAAGAATTCCATTGATTCTTTTGTGGGCAGAGTTACCAAATGACAATGCATTTAATTATCTCAATGACAGCCTGGTGAAATTCTACTTTGGGAAGCGAGGACTGCTACAAGATGTTACAAGATAATTTTTAGGTATTTTTGACTTCGGTATTTTGATGTTTCAAGTGACTATCCAAAAAGCTAAAAGTATAGTCTAATAAAAAATATTTCCCTTTGCTAGCTTTCTACCTTGATGTCATGACTGTGAGCAGGCTGCCTGAGTTCTCTGTGTCATGGCTTCCAAACTGCATCAAATAGCCATAACAAGGCTTCCCTCATGAGCTCCCTGACGATGAAGTAAGTTCATACATGGGTTAAACCTGGAGAGATCCAAGGTGGGTGTTCTGTCAGCACAGATTATTGTTTTGTTTACTTCTAATAATTGGAAGGTGATCTTCCTTCTGGATACTATGGCATTTTTGCTGTATCTGTGATGACCTTCAAATCATAGAAAGGGCAGTTTATATTTGTAACACCTGTGTCTAGAACGCAGACACGGACAGTTTATATTTGTAACACTTGTGTCTAGAATGCAGACATGGACAGTTTATATTTGTAACACCTGTGTCTAGAATGCAGACACACTCATCGAAGTTCAGCACTATTTCCTCCAATGGCCTTACCATTAAGATTCCCACTTTCCACAGGCATTGTGTTCTTTCCACCCAACTTAATACCGATTACTGTGCTGCAATGTTGACTATACCTACTTGTCTAGATTTATGAGATCTACTTTTATGTGATTACTTTTATCTGTAATTGAGCTGAAGTAAGATGGGAGAAATGGAACCAGCTCCAGGAGTTTTGCTGTCTTCAGTCTATGGCATCTCCGCTTCCGATGTCTTAGTGGAAAAACCGTATTTCCTGATGTGTGAAGAAGACAGCGGCATCTTCCTGCAGGATGTGAGGGGTCTACTTACTCTTTTGGTCAGCTGAGTATCCATCATGAAATTGTGCACGTGCTTTTCTGCTTTGGTAAGTTCTAGCTTTCGTGCCACTACGGCTACCACCAGGGCTGTGCAACCTGCACCCTAGAAGCAAGGAAAGAGGAGAACCCCAAGAATTAATGAATACTTTTGATTCCAGTCATATTAGAGTTTGTTTTGTATCCGATGCATTAATTTTCTCAAGCTATAACAAATGATACTTTTCAGTGTCTTCCCTACGGATCACAGAAACATATATGGTTAACAACAGTAAGCAATGTTCCTTTAAGGTGTAAAATCCTAGTTTACCTATTTTTAAAACTAAAGCAAAATAATGAATAAAACAAGATTTTACCACAAGGAATAAATAGCTAAAACCCAACTTCCTGAATTTTCAGACATAAATTTTCTGTAAAAACAGGAAATCTGTTCTACACCTATAATTATAAAAGCATATTAAACAAATTAACATAAGTACATGGACTAGAAATGAAGATTTAAAAAACTACTAGTTTAGAATCTTTGCTTGAGATGAGACCAGCAGGCTTTCAGGTGAGTGGGTGGCTACCCAAGATGAAGGAGAGCAGTAGACTGTCATGTATGGAGACTGTGGCGTAAGTGTGACAAGGTCATAGACAACAAATGCAATGATGGAAGTCAGGACAGCACAGGGCATGATGCACAGAAAGCCAGGAGATACCTTCATTTGGAGAAGCAATGATGTTGCCTTTAAAATCATGGCCCACTGAGATTATCTTAGACAAAACGGTCTAGGAGACACTGGGTGGTACCCCAAGAATTCTAGACCTCTCTTTCTATGGTCAAAGTGCATTCACCCTGAGTTGTGAAGGGTGGCAGTGTCATCTTTGCTGAAACAGATCAGGGCTACATACAAGGCTCCATCCTGTAGCCACCTCAACAGCCTGAGGCTCAGCAAACCTACTTGTAAGTAAGCAGTCGTGGCAGTGGTTGTGAAGGGAGGCCATAGCTCCTGACATGAGAGGCATCAGAGCAATAAAGTAGCGAAGCCAATTTCAACACACAAGTACTAGAGGAGAAAAGGGCAGGGTACATTAAGTAACCAATGCAAGAGGCACATACACAGCAGGAAGACACAATACTGCTGCCTCTTTCTGTACTCTTGAATCTCAAGTAGTTTCTTGTAACATTCCCTTGATGTCACCAAAGGGTAGAGTGCTCCCAGGATAGACAGTTGAAGCTAGTCTCAAATTTCTACAAGGTGGTATACTTTTCCTTATTACCAACAGGCCTAAAAATTCCACATTAAAATAGCAAGTTGGTGGCTTCAAAATGCACCAGTTGTCTTAAATAGATAATACTGGAGAGTAATGGTTATGTAACTTACTGCCCACTTCATCTGTCTCCTACGGCACTCACTCTTGAGAGCTACTGAGTTAAATACACACACACACACACACACACACACACACACACACACACACACACACACCTCGTAGATTTTTAAGAAAGCTTACGGTTTTATTTTGGGCAACATTTACAGCTATCTTTGGTCACGGGGAGCCAGTGGCCACAGGTTAGTTAAAATTTATTTGAAAAACATTTAAAGATAGAACACAATGTTTAAAAGGCAAGTTATACAATGGCCTCATTTTTCTTTCTAAATGGACCACATTGGGAAGTAAAAATAAAAATAAATTAAAAATAAAAAATTAGGAAAGAAGTCCATTTGTGAGGAGAGGCTCTCTCTGAGGGTTTGAAGTTTTAGGACTGGTTTTGCTGTTTGTGTTGTTAATAACTAACAGTTGGAGCTATACCTAATCTCCCTACCCAGCAAGACTCCCCACATTCTTATCCAGGGTCTAACCTGGACTGTAATATCTACCATCATCTATAGGTCTCATCTATTCAGCAACTAGACTCTCTACCAAGTCAGATCCTTCACACCATTCTCCCGAGTCTAGCCCTGAGGATCTCCCTGGCCCTCCCTATCCAAGCCTTCATCCCCATCCACTCATCCAATATGGCCTCTTGCCTCCCCTGCCTACATCAGAAGCATTCTCTGGACTTCTAGGACCCTCTCTGCCTTTACCCTAAACCACAGGCACTACCCATGCCACATCCAACCTTTCCACCCAGCCAGATCCATCTCTACACCCATTCCCAGGTTTGGTTGAGAATGTATATCCTGTACACTAGCCCAGTTCCCTCTGTCTATCTGACTTGATTCAACACATAGCATTTACAACCTTTAGGCCCAACCCACCCATAAATCCTCTCTCTTCCCCAACAACTTATCCACATCAACCTTAAAACTAAAAAGCAACTCCGAAAACCTGAAGAGGCTGGAATAATGCATTCAAGTCCCACAAGACTATGAACGTGCGACAGCCACCCTAGACTAATATAACCACCAAAATTATCTGCCATAATAAGATATAAACAACCTAAACATATTTATATTCAACAAATCAAATCTAAAGAAAATACAAAAGCAGTATTTTAGGCTGGAGGGAGGAATGTCTAGTAAAGAGACAGTGGAAAATGGAAAGGCAATAGTTATACAAACACAAAGTACCACTAAGAATACAAACCATAGCTGGGGTCATCCTTGTGGATTCCTGGGAGTTTCCCTAGCACCAGGTTTCTCCCTAATGCCGCAACGGTTCCCTGTATCAAGATGTCTCTTTCATTGCTCTCCCTTTCTGTATCCCTCCTGCAACTCGAGCATCCTGTTCCCTCTGTTCTCATCCTCCATCCTCCCACCCCCAGTTTACCCGGGAGATCTTATCTATTTCCTCTTCTTCGGGCTATCCATGCATGTCCCTCTTAGGGTCCTCCTTGTTACCTAGCTTCTGTGTGGCTTGGTTATCCTTCGCTTTACATCTACTATCCACTGACGAGTGAGTACATACTGTGTTTGTCTTTCTGAGTCTGGGTTACCTCACGCATGATGATTTTTTTTTTCTAGTCCCATCCATTTACCTGCAAATTTCATGATGGCATTTTTTTTTCTTACAGCTGAGCAATACAGGAATCCACAAGAATGACCCCAGATAAGATTCCTAGCAATAGTGGAAAGGGTGCTTGAACTGGCCTTCTCCCGTAATCAGATTAGTGTCTATCCTAATTGTCATCATAGAACCTTCATCCAGTAACTGATAGAAGCAGATGAAGAGATCCATAGCCACGCACTGGGCTGAGCTCCTGGAGTCCAGTCGAAGAGGAGGAGGAGGGATTATATTAGCAAGGGCAGTGCGGCATGATCATTATGCATGATCATTATGATCAGAGACAGCTGACTCTGAGCTAGGGGGACTTCATGGACTCTGGACTGACAGCTGAGGAGCCTACTTGGGACTGAACTAAGCTCTCTGAATGTGGGTGACAGTTATGTGGCTTGGTCTGTTTGTGGGGTCCGTGGTACATGAGCTTTTTAAATTATTTATTCATCTATCTATCTATCTATCTATCTATCTATCTATCTATCTATCTATCTATCTATCTATCTATCTATCTAATTATTGGAGCCCATTCCCTATTGTAGGATGCTTTGCTCGGCCTCTATGAAGTGGGGAGGGCTTGATCCTGCCTCGCCTCAGCTAGATGTGCCAGACTTTGTTGATTCCTCATGAGAGGCTTTACCCTCTCTGAAGAGAGGATGGGGGGGGGGAGGGAGAACTGTGGTTGATATGTAAAATGAATAAAAAAAGAAAAAAAGAATACAAACAATAATACCTGAAATCAACAGCACAAAGACTACAAGTAACACACATTCAATATATTTTAATATCAATGACTTCAACTGTCTAATCAAAAGATACAACAAGCCTATTAAATGGATCAAAAAACAAAATCCATCTATCTGTTGTCTACAAGATACACCTCCTAGTTTTAGAGAGAGGCACCCCCTTAGAGTACAAGGATGGACAACAGTACTCCAATCAAATGGAACCAGGAAGCAGGCGGGTGTGACTATCCTAATATCTGAGAAAACACTTCAAACAAACAAAAACCAATCAGAAGAGATATAGAGGGATACTTCATCCTAATCAAGGGAATAGTTTACCAAGAAAACATAGATACACCAATCTCTGGTGCACCTAATTTCATTTAAAAAATGTATCACTGAATTTAAAGACACAGATTAATATCAACCCATTAACAGTAGGCGATTTTGGTACCCACTTTATCCAATAGACAGGGAAACATCAGAAGTAACTGACAGCATTATATCAACTGTGCTTAACAATCAACCAGGTGAAAAGGAAGCCTATAGAATGGGAAAAACTCTTTTCTATATGACATATGACAGAGGATTAATATCCGGAATATACATAAAGAACTTAAAAAACAAATTGATAATAATAATGATAATAATATTTATTTAAAAATGGTCTCAGGGCCTGAATAGGGAGTTCTCAATTGAAGAAAAATTGGCTAAAATGTAAATACAAGCTCCTTGGCAATTAGGAAAATGCAAATCAAAACAACATGGAGGTTTCCTCTTACCAAAAGTCAGAATGGCACAGATCAACAGCTGACAAGTGCTGGAGGGAGCATGGGGAAAGGGAAGTCTCAGTCACTACTGTTGGGATGTAAGCCAGCGCAGCCAGGTTAGAAGTCAGTGTGGAGAAGTCTCAGGAAGCGAAAAATAAATCTACCATATGACCCAGCTATACCACTCCTTAACATATGCCCAAGGGGCTCAACATCCTACTCCACAGATATGCAGTCAGCCATGTTCATTGCTGCTCTATTCAAAATAGCTAGGAAATCGAAACAACCTAAATGTCCTTCAACCAATGAATGGATAATGAGACTATTACACATACACAATAGAATACTAGTTAGCTGTAAAGAAAAACGATAAAACTATCAACCTTGTAGGTATATGACCGGAACTAGAAAGATCATACTTAGTGAGGTAACTCAGATTCAGCAAGAAAAGCATCACATAGTCTCTCTCTGGAATCTCTCATTTCGTTTTTTGATTTCTGTACATATCTGGAGCAACAATGGAAAACAGGAAAGAAAACTGAAACCATGCAGCTTAGTTTTATGTCAGCTGGACACAAGCTAAAGTCATCTGATAAAAGGAAACCTCAAGAAAATGGCTCTATAAGATCTAGTCAAGCTTGTAAGGCATTTTCTTAATCAGTCATTGACGGGGAGGGCCCATTTCATGGTGGATGGTGCCACCCCTGGGCTGGCGGTCCTGGGTTCTCTAAGACAGTAGACTGAATAAGGTGGCGGAAGAAGGGGACAGAGAGACTGTAAGAGAAAGAGGATCTGGAAGTGGATATGAAACTGAATCTCCCAGTATTGTCAGAAGCTCTATCCACAAAGCCTCACTAATGTGGCTATCTAAACTTGAGCTGAACGAGGGCACAATAGGCCAAACTGGGTTTGGGAAAGGCGAGGACTCAGCCCTACAGAAAGAGTAATCACAGGCTGCCAAGGAAGGCTGAGAGGGGGAGAAGTCATCTTCCCCAGGGAAGAGCACACCAGTTAGGTATTCAGCACCAAATGGTCAGCCCTGAAAACACATATACAAGCAATGTTATATGGCCCAAGCAGGTTATATTCAGGAATATACACACATATACATATATGCATGTAACAACAGTTAATGAAAAAGGAAGTCATGCATTTAAAAGAGAGAAGATGGTTATTTGGTAGGTTCTAGAGGGAGGAAGAGAAACAGGGAAATAATATATTATAAACTAAAAAAGTAAAAAAAAAGAACTTGCCAGCTTCTATAAACAATTTATAATCTGTATGAATAGTCAAACATTCAAAAAATGAAATAAATTTGTGCTTTAAGAAAATATATAATCTTACTATTAAATACAGTTATAAAAGCTTTAGTTAATTCAATTTACAGACACTCTAGTGTAAGTTTACAGAATTTTTCATTTTTATTTGAATGAATAAATATGACTTAGAACTGAGTTGTGGAGCCAAAGACTGAATGGGAGTCGGGGTGGACCTCCCTGAGAATGCGCTATTGCAGGAAAGAGGAAAGTGAAATATAAATATGCTTGTTCACCTTGCTATAGCCTTATAATTACAGTCACAGAGCTATGGCTCTGGTGAGCAGATACTCTTTACATCAATCTATCAAATCTGTGTTTGATAATCCTCTGTTACCTAGTTATGTGAAGCAAGTGGTACCACCAGAAAGGAAGAGCTATAATCACAGAAAGACCCAGACCTTGCCTAGTTAGTCCTTGGCTTTTAAGAGATCCATTGAAATCTGAGTTAAGTTGTAATTCAGTTGTGAACCTGGATTAGCAATAATTTCATTTCATTCCCTCAACCCCACACTGTGATATTGATATCTATATTTAGTATCACTTATTTTCTCATGTATTACCATTTCTGCACTCATGATATATTGTATTTCAAAAGGAATGTCAGCTCACCTAATTTTATCAGGTAAACTCTTAAAAGTATGAAAATTCACCTATTGAACACTATAGATAAATATCAAATAAGTCACCATTGTTCCTTTTCAATAAATAGTTTAACTTTTTGTTTGTTTTTTTGAGACAGGGTTTCTTTGTCTAGCCCTGGCTGTCCTGGAACTAGCTCTTTAGATCAGGCTGGTCTTGAACTCACAGAGACCCACTTTGGTGCCACCACCACCCAGCTGACTTTTTTATGCATATGCCACATGTCTGCTTGGACCTGCACTATGGTCCTCAGCAAAAGCAGTGCACACTCTTAACCACCGGGCCTCGACTCTAGCCCAATTACTAGTGTAATTTTGAAATCAGTTGTTCATAGCCTTGATCAGGAACTGGACTCACTTGGAGATGTTGTAAGAACCGCACCGTTGAGACACGGTATCTGCAATCTACGCAATCCTGTGGTATATGATTCCCTGACAGCCTGCGCTTTAGATGAAAGAGACTATGAACAACATACAGAAAACCGCAGCATCACCTTAAAAAGAGCGAAAGCTCCTTGGGTTATTTCACCTGTGAAGTTATTAGAAACATGCAAGTCTGAGGTGTGACGGGTGCCACAATAGTCTGTGCTCCGTGAAGACAATTAAAGACGTCTTAGGGCTAAATCCTGATGAAAGAAAGGAACAGACTCGGGGAAGAAACATCTGCATCTTTGCTGTTGGCTTTTAAACTTTAGCCACAAAATCTAAAGAACTCTTTCAACAATGCTGGACTGATGACTCACTAGCCCCTCCCTCTTCCCAGGCTAGCACTGGCTAGACCAACACAGGCACCTGTTGCTGATTTGCTCCCTCTTGTTCCTCAGTGGGGGCAGCCAGGCTTCTTTAATAAGCCGAGAATGTGAAAATCGAGGGGCTCTTAACTGCTACAGGCAGCCATGAGAGTGCTGTTGGCACAAGACAATGAATTTTTTTTTCTCCCTGGGCAGGTGGCTACTGCTGAGATCCTTCTGGAAAGAAGTCAAAATCCTAATAGGAGTGGAAAATCACTGGCATCAAGAGCCTTGGGAAGCAATTTTTCCTTGTGCTTATTCTGGGCTCTCCTCTTCCTGTTGATGGCCCATTTCTTGATGAGTGCTCTCTCACTCACCAAAGACTTGTGCTTTAAAATGAGCACCTTGGGAGCAAAGCAGAGAAGCAAGCGCGCCCAACAATTTGTATAATCTTCCAACTATTCCCTATACTTTTCATCCCATTATCCTAACTGTATGCTTGTGAGCTGCACCCAAAGAGGCACTTAGAAACCCATTTGTTGCAGTCAAATATGGCGGTTAGACCGGTAAAACCTGGTGCCTGGGGAGGCAGGAAGAACAGGAGTTCAAGGTCATCCGTGGCTATGTAGTGAGTTGGAGGTTGACCTAGGTATTGGAGAGAGGCCCGGTCTTAAAAAGCCAAAAATGAAATAAGATAAAATAAATAAAACCAGAAAAAGAGGAGAAAAAAGGAAAACCTTTTAATTTAATACAAAACCTTCACTTCAATACAGAGCCATTGTTCCTTATGTTTCAGTGTTGCTTTAATTAGAGAAACTATAAGCTGAGACCTACCTTAGAGCATCATAAGAGGACTTGATATATACATATACGTGTGTGTGTGTGTGTGTGTGTGTGTGTGTGTGTGTAGAATTATGTTTCAAAAAACCTTTAATTGTTTAAATTTTGGAGTTATGCAGAGCAGAGCTGTTCATGTCAGAAAGTTTTCAGAGTCCAAGGAGAATTCCTGGCAGCAGGCTGTAGTAACTGTGGCAATGGTACATTGCTACTGTCTACTCGGTGTCTATTCGAGGGCTATTCTGTTTCATAACGTAAGAATGGAAGTGTGGTTTGTGCATTTTCTCCAGTGCTTGTCACCAGCACAAGCCATGTAGAAACAGTTGGGACTAACATATGTTCCTCCCTGGAATGAAGATCCCTGTATGCCTTTAAGACGATGAGTCATGGTATTTTCACCAAAGTTAGGGAATAAATCTGGGCTTCTCTTCTCCCATTTTAATTTCTGTTTTTAATGAAAGATCAAAGCAAATCACGAACCTGCCCTTTGGTCACCTAAATCTAACCTGAAGACAGCGTGTTTCTGACCCTATATAATAAAAATAAGAGTGTTTTTCCTTTCTTACATAATTTATCATCTTTTCATCTAACAAAGCAAATGCTAAATGAGAAAGAAAACCGGAGAAGTACAGGTGTGGGTCAGAGTCAATTTGTGTAAGGAGAGCAAGTACAAGAGAAGCAGTACTAATGACCCTGACCCTGAGCCAGCAAACTTAACTGAAAGCTAGCATAAGTTGCAACTCATCCCCAACACTTGGAAGGTACTCACTAGTGACAGAGGAAGCGATAACTTTCCCCTCTGTCCCCCATTAGACCACAGAAGTATCAGTTATTCTGACATCTAGGATGCAAGAGGAGTTGAGGAGGTCTAACTCCCCAAGATCGTTTCTTAATGCTGGAAAAATTCAACAGCATGATGTTGTCATTCCAGGTCACATAGTGATGGTGGATCCTGTAAGGGCTTCCAAGCACCATCTTGAAACACTACTTTGGGATGAAATTTACGTAACATAAAAACACAGCCATTTAATTTCATAAAAAATGAAACTCCTTTGACAGAGCACTGCAGAAAGATTTAAATTATTGCTTATAAACAGGCATCTTCCAAAGATCCAACTTAATAATGGGATTCATGATTTCTGTTTTTAATTCTAGAAACCCTACCACTATGGTGAATGGCCTGATAAAACCACTAATGGTCAAAGTATTTCAGGCTCAAATTATCCTTGTGTGGTTTGTATAACAGTTCATTAGAGTGCAAACAGCATTTTAATGATAATCAAGATTTACTAAAAATATGCTCCTTAAATGTCATGTTTAACCTAAAAATGAACAGAAGCACTTAACTTTTATTTCATGTGCATGAGTGTTTTGTCTGCATATATGTTGGTGTACCATGTGTATGCCTGGTGCCTGCAGAAGTCAGAAGAGGGCACCAGATCCCTTGGAACTGAAGTTACAGATGGTTGTAAGTCATCATATGGGTGCTGGGAAGTGAACCCATGTCCTCTGTAAGAATGTGGAGACATTGTTCTAACCTTTAACTTTTATTTTCATATATCACTTCATATATCAGTTTTTCAAGAAGAAGGTAAACAAATATTTGACATTATCACCTGATTTTGTGTTTCTGAGGTTCATTGATTCAATAATTAAGAAACATAAACACATTTTACAACCGTTGCCTGGCACAAACAATTATGCTTTCATTATAAATATCTAAAACAATCAATTTTGGCAAATAAAATTCTCCAAATCACCCAAGTTTAATATTACAACCCATTAGAGTGTTAAAGACTTTCTCAGGTCATGAAAATAATTTCCTCTATCAAAAATGTCCTTCCTCTGATTTTCTTCAAATCAAGTTGGCAATGCCACTGGAGGTCAGAGACCTGTTTCAAGTCTCCTCCTAGGGAAGGGTGTGTGAATTTGTGTGTAGGGGGTGTTTTAGTCTGGGGAGAAGCCCACTGGACTAGGAAATTCATCTTTGTGATTTGCTAAGTCAACTCATTCCTGTAACCTTGGGCTGAAAAGAAGGAAGTACTGCAAGAAACTGGTCATCAACACTGAGTCACTCTGCATTTAAAGCTCCTTATGTGATGGGATTCAATGTGATCTGGAGCTAATTCATTGCTCTAATTCAGAATGAATGCCTTTGAACTGAGTTCAGAGGGTGCTCACTCAACTGACACCAAGACATCCAGCAAACTTGATGTTCATGAAATTGCGATCTAGTGTTCTCATGAAATTACTGCCCAATGTTCTCATGGAAATACTATCTAGTGTTCTCATGGAATTACTACCTAGTGTTCTCATGGGATTATTATCCACTGTTCCCATGGAATTACTATCCAGTGTTCTCATGGAATTACTCTCCAGTGTTCCTATGGAAATACTATCTACTCTTCTCATGGAATTACTGTCTAGTGTTCTCATGGAATTACTATCCAGTATTCTCATGGAATTACTATCCAGGGTTCTCATGGAATTACTCTCCAGTGTTCTTATGGAAATACTACCTACTCTTCTCATGCAATTACTATCTAGTGTTCTACAGAGGCTTTTTTTTTTCCCGGATTGACATTTTTTTCTTTCTTCCCAATTAAAGTTTAAAAATATTACTTAGTGTGGTGGTTTCAAACTGTCATGAACTGGGAATTTTTTTATGCAGAATTGTTGGTGACAGAAGAAACCTAAGTCACTTGAGACTTCACTCTTGTTGTTTCTGTCAAATCTAGGGTTCTATAGATCCTTATTAAAGAACTTCTTACAACTCACACCTTTGAATGGGTAGATATTACGCTATATTAAAGACAATTACGCTTCAAAATTAATTTATCCATTGTCTAAAGGGCTAAGTGACCAAGAAGAATCATATTAAAGAGGAATGGAAGCAAAAGTTATATATGAATGACCTTTCTAATAAGAGAAAAGGTACCCTTGTCAACATGGTTCTTCTTGAGACAATCATATATTCACAAATAAAGGAACACGCATAGCTTTCAAGGTGTGTTACATTTACCTGTGTAGATAGAAAGTGGGAGAAAGGATAAGTGCTAAGGAAAGTGATCAATTCTGCTGTAAAACTGGAGATAAAAACGAGCTGGTGTCTACACAAAAGGCACTAAAACATGACAATGTATTTGCCTATCACCTTCAATGAAAAGTAGGGAACTAGTTAGAATCCAGTCTGCCATTTATAAGGACATCCCAAACAGGAAATCCTCTATTCCTCTGAGTTTCCCCAAACAGAGCAAGAGTAAGAAATTATTCTTCTAAAGGGGAGAATCTGTAATCACAACCTTAATGCTTTTATGTTAAAGAAAAAGTAGTGTGACTTCTGTTAAACTACTACTGTGTTCCATGGTTTTATGTTTTAAAGATAATATCCATGGGGGGCTGAGAGGAGGAGAGAGGGAGAGGGAGGGAGGGAGAGAGAGAGAGAGGAGAGAGAGAGAGAGAGAGACAGAGAGAGACACAGAGAGAGAATTAATGAATTATAATGGAAATCAGACTGAAGGCCTTCAGCATATCAGGCAAGTAGGCTTTGACTGAGATAGATTTCCCAATCCCAACATTTAATTTCTTCCTGAAATCTAGTAGTATCCAAGCTCTCCCTATTTAAAGAATTCCATAAACACCTGTATCTAATATTGTAAACACAGCTGGATATGATAGGTTAAGCTCTATAAACAATTCAATAAACTCACAATAAACAATGCAAATAAGAATAATCTATTTTTTGATAATGCTACTTGGTTTTCTATTATAAATGTTATAGAAAATAATCTCTTCTCATGATTTAATAATATATTTCTGCCCAGGGTAGTATAGGTATAAACTTAGTCTAATGTCCTTGTCTCTAAAAATAAATAACCCATGGCACAAACTCAGCTTTTTAAAAACTTCTAAATTATACCCTAATTTTGAGTTTTGACTAATGTATGCCCCGAGGATGATGGCATTCTATAATTGATTAGTGATGAATTAGCCTTGGAAAGAAAATAAGCAGGGCTTTGGGAAGTCTTTGTAGGTGTTAGTGTGTAGACCAACTCTACTTCCAAATGAAAAAAAAAGCTACATGAAGGTGTAAATTCTATCAAAATGTCATGAATACAAGGATAGGGAAACCGAGTGACAGAGGAGAACAAAAGGCACAGTACTGCAGAGGTAATATTCAAGAAGATGCACAGATGACCCTGTGTCCTCTTCAGAGTATGTAAATTGTATTTCTTATTCACTATTTATTAAAGGCTAAAGCTGAGAAGGGGAGACAGGCAGACAGGAGACACCCATGGGAAATCCATCAATGCATAGGCAAATAAACACTGAAATATAAAGTCATTTCAGGCAAAGTCTCTGAGTATTTATAGTACTTCCCCTAATGAAAAGAAAGCAAAGGCAACAAAATCTGTCAAACATACTTCATGTTCAAGAAACTAGCCTTATGAATCTATAATCTTATTCAGATGTTCTCCACATTACATCTTGTTTGCTTCCAAATATTGCTCTATATCTCTAAGGAGTTTGTACAGGGTATAATCGACTCCTTAGACGCTTACTCCCAAAGACTATCCAGTAGCCTGACAACACCATGGAAATTTGCCTGGCCTCAAGAGAGAGCCACTGCACTCTTCCAAAGCACTTTTAAGAAGGCTACTCAAAGATTTGAGAATTTCTCTATGTATGCATGTTAACACTCTTTGATTAGGTCAATTAAACAATTTGTTCTTGCAGGGGAGAGACAATGGAGCCTGAGTTTAGGAACAGACTGTTGTGCTGTGAGCTGGCAGAGGAAGAATGAAGCCATGTACATTTCATTACACAGAACCTTCGTTCGTTTGTATAGATTAAAAGAGGCTTAGCACTTCTTTTAAAAACCAAGATCAATAGTGAAACCTAATTAAGAAAGCAGAGGAAGGAGGTGAACAGGAGATTCTGGGCCAGCAGACAAGACTCTGAAGGGGCAGTTCTTGAGGCATTATGGACAGAGCAATACTAAAAGAAAGTAGACGTATCTCAAGGTGCCTGTGCCTCGGGAAGGTTAAAGTCAAATTGGTGTCTGCTCCAAAGTTATATGAGGCCCAAAAGTCATGCCTCATTTAATAATAAAATGGGTTCCTCTTGCCACAAAAGAAACACCAAACAAGTTGTTTTTGAGAAACACAGAGGAAAGACTGTAGTTATCAGTTCTGTCTATATAAATAGCATCATTCATGTCCCTTGTGGGCTTGTTATGGGGCCTTTCAAAAATATACCCCTCTATATTTTATTTACCAAAGTGTTATGCTATACAATAAAATGTTATTATTTGAGGGAAAGTAGGAGATATTCTAGAATCAAACATTTAATGAGCTATACCAAGTATAAATGAGAAAAATTTGAAGTTCACTACATTCATAAAACTTTTCATTTCGCAAGGAAATGATGCTAAATTATGTTCCTAAATTACAATTTTCATAATTTGGGCTTAATGGCCATCCTGATAGTGTTGTTGTCTTTAAAATTGGCACGGGCAAGTTTCCTATCTCTGTTCAGTTCTACCAAGGGGTCTCAGGCTCTCAGTCCTTCCAGTTAATTAAAATCCCTGCAACAGTCTTCCTCAGCAGATGCTTTGGGTGGCTCCGTTCTGAGTGGACAGTACTCAAGGGACCTTAACGAAGCCACCCAGTATTGTCTCATGCTACCCGGTGCACAGACAGTATAGGGACAGTGAGGGTGTTCTCCACTTTAGGTTTCACATCTGAGTTCTTGTGCCCCACAACCTCTCTGCTACCTTACTGGTTTCAAATGCTCACCACACAATCTGCCACAAGGGATGTTCCACCACTGAGGCAAATTGGCATACAACTGCAGTTCCTTACTTAAGGTCTTACCCCATACACTGAGTGTAGGACTTTCCTTGCCGCAATCTATGTACAATAGGCCCAAGGGCAGAACACAGTGACCACATTATGGTCCCTTTTACTTCACCTTAAACTTCAATCAAATCTGGAAGGAACTCAAGGCTGGGCAGCCAGTTCTCTTAAGATCTGCCTATCTCTCCTGCCCCCATGTGTACTTTTATTTAAAGCTTACTTAGCCTTTCTGCTGGTCTCTGCCAGTCCTTTGACTGGAAAAGCCCTCTAGCCTGCGTTACCTTTCTCAAGGATGGCAGAGCCTTTCCAGTTCTCATATAACCAAAAGAGTGGTGCAAAGCAGTTCAGGCTACACCACGGTAAAGGAGGGGCAAACAACAGGCTTGGGTTTGTAGGGCCTCCTAGGAAAAGACCCAAATCTTAACCATTACATCAAACCTTCCTGCAATGTCCTGGAATTCCTGTCCCCAACTCATGAACGTCCCTGTCCCCCTTGTCTAATCACCTTGCTTAAACAAACTAAACTCTCTTAGCTTGTGCCTTTCAAACAGAATGCACCCCATTCCTGGCCATTTACCCAGAAGTCTCTCATCATCTTAAGTCAATTCTCCATAGGTTATTTCTCGGATGAGGCCCTATTCCTATTTCCCAGTTTCCTAAACAACTCGAGATTTACTTCTTTCTATATGAACTTGAGTGTAATCACTTGCCAATCATTTTCAAAATGTGGTATTTCTACTGGAGACCTCCAGGAAGCAGGGCAGGGAGAGCGTGTGCCTGGTTTGGCTGTGTTCTCTGCACATTTCCCAGACCCGTGCTTCTCTCCCAACCAACATTCAATAACAGAAGAAATACTATTATATATTGCAATGGAGGTCTTTAGGGTCCCAAGTTATTTCGAAACTGTTTTTACGAGCAAACAAGTAACTCACAATCATTCATACATATGGATTGGGTGGTTTGGGTTTCTTCTAAAGAATAAATAAGAGAGATGGAAGGGGAGGGACACTTACCATGATTCCAGTAAGCAAGCAGACTCCTTTCCCACAGTATGTGTTAGGTACCATGTCACCATAACCAATGGAGAGAAAAGTTATTGATATCAACCACATTGCTCCAAGGAAGTTGCTAGTAACATCCTGTTGATCATGGTACCTGAAAGACAGCAAACAAAGCCAGAGTTTTATAATGACTCTAGTACAGTGGCTAAGGACAATTCAATTCATTTGATGACTTCACTATATTTTCAATAAACTCTTCTGTTTAGATGTCCCAAAGGATTACAAATATAAATAAAGTCAAGAAGTTGCCTCAACTTAAGCAAAAGACCCCAAAAGAATAATTCACAGTATGAAAACCTACATTATCACCGCTACAAGAGGCCATACATTTACCGTTGTAGATAGTCTCAGGCCTTTGTGATGCCCAGCTGATGTGCCCCACCTTTGTGACAATATGCCCTGTCCTAACCTCATACTACATGGGTAGTGGAAGAGTCATGCTGTGTCCTGTCCTGGGACTATGTTTACTACCCTTGTCATCCTTGTCCCTTCAATACAGTTAGGTTGAAGCATGTACATACTGCTCAGCACGCATACATATGATAATTAGGCCATGTTGATCATCAGCCTTGGAAGACGATGCTTGATTCACATCTCTGTAGCCAAGGCTGAGTGGCCCTCTTTGGTCTCTACAGCACTCAAGCCTGAACTCTGGTCACCAGCAGGGTTAGGGTTCCTTGCTTTGTACCCACCTCCCACTAACAACCACCTGTCCTTCTTTCTCTTGGACACTAGTTGTAAGTCCTTCACTCTCCTCATTTCTTGCTGTGTTTGCTTCTAAATAAAGAGAAGCCAAGGTCCTGTTTCCTGCTACTTGTACTAAGCTAAGAAGTTAGGGGCCGGTGTCATCAGAACCCCAGCATATGGAGGAGTGAGAACAGCTACTATATTGACTTACAGAAAGATAAGGTAGATACCTTGACTGTATCATGCCCAAGGAGTGGCCACTTTGTCTAACTATAGATGCTAATCCCCAGGATGTCCCAGGAGGCTATCCTTGTTAAGAAAGAGTGTCCAGGAGGCATTCTAGCATTCCATGGTGACCAGTGGGTTCACTTCCCCTGATTAGCTTTGTAGCATAGTGTATACAAGAGGTATCAGAATATGGCTAGTGCTGGGCTTACCAGTAACATGAGCTAGGCAGTTTCCACCGACTTCTCTGTTTCAGAACATAATTAAATCGGCTTTGGTTTATACCCACATCAGGGTATGTTAGTGCATATTCCCTGCCATGATTCCTTGGGGTCACGTATTACTCTACCACGGATGTGGGCTTCACAGGAGGGATGAGGGGAAAAAGCTCATTTCCCATTCAAATTTTCTTTATGAAATGAAACTTCTCCTTGACAAAGCTTGATTTCCTTAAGAGTACATGCCTCTAATCTCCTGAGGAAGGCCATGTATAAATACATTACATTTATTCTGTTCTCAGTACAATCTCAGCGACCTTCCCATTTAATATGTAATATTTCACAACCTAGACAATCACGCGCTGAAATCTTTACACTTGTAACTCTCCTTATATTGACGGTTGTGTCCTAGACAGCTTCTTCTAGTTTCAGACACATGCTGAGTAAAATCTTCATTGTGAATGGCTTGCATGTCGGCTTTTTCTTTTGGAAGAACAACTAACTGCAAATAAGAGCTTCAGAATTGCTACTACCCTGGGGTCTCTGGGAGTGCCTTTCTTACTGCCTATGGGGAAAACTCAACCTTGTTCTCCTTTTAGTGCTTTTTATTTGGTTCTCAAGGTGCGGAGTGGTACATGGCCACCAAGGGGAACCTGAAGCGTTCATTGGAAATGTCCAGCTCACTCTTCTTTGGTTTGTTATCTTTGGTTATAAAGCGTGTAAATGTACAACAAATCTCCTCTTTCTTCATTCCTGGGCCAGACGCTCTGATTGATGCCACTGCATTGTTAGTGGATAACACTGTGTTATGCTCCTTATACTGTGTTAGAGACCATAAACCTATTGCAAAAAACCTAATTGGAAACAAGTGTGCTTCTAGACATTGGGGATTTTTAGCTTGGGATTCCATAAATTACCCTTTTTGATTATGAAATAAAGCTGTCTGAAAACAGCTCAGAATGGAAAAAAATTCTCATATTAATGTTTATGTGACATTTAGACAGGCTCAGTCGTGAATAGTCAAAGTGAGGTAATTAAGGACCAAATTAGACGCTATTAGAATAATCACCTGAATTCTTTCCTAGCAACTCAAACCCAAATATTATATTAGACTCATCGACATGGTGATACTACCGCTCAGAACGCCCCTAGGTTTTGGATCGATGCCAGAGTTATACTGCCGTAAATGATTAATGCATATAATTTAAGACTAAAGAGGTATGCACACTTTTCTTATAGTAGTTTGTTTCTCAGACCGGTCAGATAATGCCAGTCTTTTTCACAAGAAAAATTGTCTGAGAAAGCAAGAGGAAACTGCTCAAGTGGTAGATGCAACCTCTGATCAATGGGAGTGCTAATGTAATAAAAGATACACTAAATCACAGTAGTGCTGGCGGAAGAAATGCCTCATGATGTTGAGCTTTTAGAATAAAGACGTCAGGGGTTCCAGCAAAAGACACTTGCACCGCTATCTATGCTCCCAGCTCTCTCAGCTTTGTAGACTTATATAGCTCTCCTGTCTTAAAAGAGCTTCCGCTTTTTAGTTCCTGGGTCTTATTCATCTCTTCATTCACTGCCGACTGTTTAACAGACATGACAGCTTGATGTTGAACTGAGGATTTGTTCAAGTTCACAGGGGTTACCTTCACTAAGGGAGAGGCTCGCCCTGCCCAGCACTCCCACTGCCCCCTCGGTACTGCATGGTAAAAGCTAGCGCATTGCTGTCTCTTTTACAGGTCTCCTTCCCCAAACCCTGCACAAGTCAGTATGGTTCTCTCGGTTTGTCCTGGTTTCTCTCAGCACCCTGCATATACCTCCAACAGCATTCAGGAAATGCTCACATGGATCACAAGACACGCAATAGCTAATGTGCTCAATGACCTTGCCTATAGAATCAAAATAATGACTAAGACCGGGCCTTATTTGATTCTGCACTGCTGCCCGGTTCTGGGAAAAGTACAGAGGGGGATTTGATGGAGAAATGTCTATATGTTACTTTTATTATTAATAAAGAAACTGCCTTGGCCCTTTAAGAGACAGAAAATTAGGTAGGCGGAGTAGACAGAACAGAATTGTGGGAGAAAGGAAGCAGAGTTTGGGAGAAGCTTCAGGCAGTTGGCATATGCAGTTGCCATGCCTCTCCTCTCCGAGATGATTAAGGGAGAGGTTAAGATCTCCCCTGGTAAGCGACAACCTCGTGGTGCTACACGGATTACTAAATATGGGTTAAAAAAAGATGTAAAAATTAGATAATAAAAGGCTAAAACAAATGGGCCTGGCAGTGTTTAAAAGAATACAGTTTCCGTGTAATTATTTTGGGTAAAGCTAGCCGGATGGTGGGACGCAGCCCTGCCGCTCCATCTACAGGGATTGGTGTTCATTCACTGATGTGGCAATGTTGAATTCATTCTCAGTCTGAGTTTCCCTGGGCCATGTGGTAGGTTGCAGACAGACAACAAACACAGAGAAATGATTCTTGCCTATCTGTCGACGTGAGTTGTACTTTTCATATTATATCCCAAGGTTAATGCACAACTTATTTTGATAACAGCAAAAATTATTCCATCGTGGATGTTAACAGCTGACAAGTTTTCATGAATGCTTCTCTAGTAAGCATTTTATTAATATTGGAAATGACAAAACTATTTCAATTCTGGTCTCAAATTTTAGACGTGGTTATATAACGGAAAGCATTGCAGAGATTAAATGCATGTGATCAATATACCATCATTCCTCTCCTAAAAATCACTTCTTTCCTGAAATAACACTGTAACTATGGCAACACAATAAAAAGATGTAAACTTAGAGCAACCAAGGGAAAGTAAAGGAGGCACCAGAGAGGAGGAAGAAACTTATTTTATGAATGAAAATGCATCCTGCTTTCAATCACAATGGAGCAATAGGTTATTACATTTACCGTATTTTAAGTTTTAAAAATCTGATAAAATTTGAAATAATGGGTAACAAGATATTGTTCACCCATCTTGAATAGGCAAAGATTCTGGGAAGATGGTGAACAACTGAAGAAACCACAGACTTGTTCCAGGTTAATGTCCAAAGAGAATCTACAGAATAAAGTGCAGGGAGGGAGAACAGGCAGAGATCCAAGGTCTCCCTGAATTGAAGGGCACAGTTGGACTCTAAAGAGGCTAAGGTATTAAGGGGCTAAAAACCAAAGAAGGGAGATTCAATAGCCCTGCAGAGTGTCTCCTTGATTCTCCCAGAAAGTGGTATAGTACCTTCTGGTAAAACGACTTGATGCCTTGTATGAAGAAGTAGAAGCCTTGTATGGACAGTGATAGAGAGCCATCAATCAAAGACAGACTGCAGGAAATGACAGGATATTAAGATGAGATAAAAATGTTAATTTAGACACAATACACTTAAGCTTTTGGACATGCTACATTCCACAAAAGAAGCATCACAGTAACCAAGCCAAAGAATAACCCAATTAAAAAACAAGAAGAAACAGAACACCGATTCCAAAGAGGATAGAAACAGAGGGCGGGGGATAAACAAGAGATGAGATAAACCAAGTGCACAGAGCTCTAAAGCACATTTGCCCGAGTATATCCTCAATCACATTAAATATAAAGGGCCCAGTTATCTCCCGTTACACAGATATCAACAACACAGCGAACGGGTAAGTTACAGAACTGATAAAGGAAGGACTGATAAGGGGTGATGGATCTGCAGGTACCCTCTCTCCTTGGTCCTTGCAAACTACTCATTTTAAGAATGAGTAAGAAAGCTCATTCTTCAGGTACAGATTGGAGAATCTGGGACTCAGGGTCCAGAGAGAAACAGAAATGTTTGAAGATGGGGAAGATTGGGAGTTCGGGTTTTAAATGAAGCAGTACTTTCCATTCCTCTTTCCCTTCACTCCCTATCCCTGATTGGAGTATGAGAACTTGTTAATAGAAAGGAAGGAAATTTTTAAAATTGAAAAAGGGACCAAAGGAAAGATAATATAACCACACTAAGAAACTGAGGACTCCTGATAAAATACCAGCTTTCACCCTTTGCCAAGTCTTACAAGACAAATATCCTTTCTCCTAAACAGTGCTTCCAACTGACTTCTGGATCCCCCTCTCAAATATAAATGAATTACTGTGGGCACACATTTTATGCTTCCTGAAGAAGTGGTGCAGATAAAATAGAGGAGGTAAAGAAAGAGGTAAATAACAAAGGGAGACAGCAGAAGGAACCTGTGACAGTGAAGACAGAGGTGGGCGCCTTCGCTCCATCGGCTATGGATGACTCCAAGGGAACACTGCAGTGATGCAATTCAGATCACAACAGAATCACAGCCATACCGTAATTCCGGTGCAAACTGAGACATATAAGCTAGAAAATAGAACACAAAGAGGGAAAAAGGAGAAGAAACAAACTAAAAACCAAAACAAGCGCAGGAGTGGAGATTTAGCATTTAGCAACTGCCTTTCCATAAAAACAGAGACTAGAAGGGATGAAATAAGAATGTCCTATTATTTATTCAATGCGAAAACTGGAACTCAGGCATTTTTCTAAAGAACACATTTTAAGAGAATCTGTGATAATAATAATAATAGTGACAATGATGATGATGATGATGATGATAAATGCAAGTCACAGGTAAAAGAGAAGATATGAAAGTTTAAAATAATAGATCCAAACTAAAGCCTGAAATTTGTTGCTTCTAACACGATTTAACGATTACACAGGTGTTGGAGAGGGCAATCTATTTCTTCTTGTTTTGCAGTGGGGGAGATAGGGGCATCCAGGAGGATGAGGACCTGAACAGGTGTCTCTCGGGCTCACTCCGCTTGGCTTGCATACTGAGCAGACAGAACCTATATATGGTGCTCTGTGTGGTGCTTACCTGAAATGGAGGTGACTCCCTCAGAGGATGAGGTATGTCTGACTCCATCAGATTCCATGGTGAGGCATGGGACTACCAGGCAGCCCTGGCACTGCTGGTTAACTGGTGGCAAACCTGAATGTCAGTAAGTCCGAAAGTCTGTGTTTCCAGTTGCAAATTCAGAGACGTGAGGGGAATTTACATGAGGCTTCTGAACAGCAAATATGTGCATGTAGTTTCCATTTACAGTCAAATCGAATCAAATGTGTAACTCAACTAATCCAGAGGTACAGGAATGGAAAGCAACCCAAGCTAGGTAGATATCTATTCACGGGGGAGAACCGAGAGCCAATGGTTCAGACAGGAGAGGGAGCATGAATCATTTACTCTGCTCTGTCAGGGATATTCATCAACTGTTGCATTACAGTCACCTGGGAACCATTAAGAAAATACTGTCCACTGCCCCTCTACTAATTAAACCCAACTCTCTAGAGGTGGCGATATGACATAGGGATGGCTTTCTTTCGAGCTTCCCACCTGGCTTTTTTGTGTGTTATAGAGTAGCAGAGGCATTCTTTTTCTTCTTTTTCTTTTCTCCTTTTCCTTTCTTTTCCTTCCTTCTTGGCTCCTGCTTCTCTCTCTCTCTCTCTCTCTCTCTCTCTCTCTCTCTCTCTCTCTCTCTCTCTCTCTCTCTCTCTCTCTCTCTCCCCCCCCGGAAGTTCCATTCAATTAGATGTTAAATATCTCCATGTAAGAAGACACTTTTCACTTTTCTTTTCTTTTCTTTTCTTTTCCTTCCTTCCCTCTTTCTTTCTTTCTTTCTTTCTTTCTTTCTTTCTTTCTTTCTTTCTTTCTTTCTTTCTTTCTTTTTTCTCGAGACAGAGTTTATCTGTGTAACTGCTGTGGCTGTCCTGGAACTCACTTTGTAGAACAGACTGGCCTCAAACTCATGGAGATACGCCTGCCTCTGCCTCCCAAGAGTTGGGATTAAAGGCATGTGCACCACCATTGCCCAATATAAAGCACAGAGAACACACAGATGAATCAGAAACTGTGTTCACAATACATGATTGTGGGTAATAAGGGAATAGGAACTCTGTAATAAATGTGAGCACCTGTGCAAAGACATACTTGGGGACAATGTATAGAAGAGATGGAAAGTCACAACAGGGATGTGTAACACTTTAACACAGATGTCTAGAATCCTTTTAAATCAGCATTAAAACAAGATTTAGCTGAGGCCTGTGGGTGCTCTGAAGTATAAACGCTGTAATGGTATGGAACAGGGACTCGAGGAACAGTTCTCAGAAACTCATTTCTGAGCAGAGACTGAACTGCTCTAGTCCACGACTTCCTCAGGTCCTTCCTTCCTTCTCCTTTCTGAGCATCACTGTGTCCAAAAAACGTGAGGTCTTAGGACCCTGAGGATCCCACAGAACATAAAGTAACAAAGTGGCAGATAGACATCACAAGGCTACTTCTAAAGCCCAGCTTAACTTTAGGCCCAGACCAGCACAAGATTCCTGAAATTATGTAATTCTTTACTGATCTAAAGTGAATTTTATTACTTCAATTTTATTTTGTTCCTTTGACATTATATATTTAGAAATTTTTCCTCTCTTTGATTTAGGAGGAAAAACTCTCTCTCTCTCTCTCTCTCTCTCTCTCTCTCTCTCTCTCTCTCTCTCTCTCTCTTTCTCTCTCTCTGTCTGTCTGTCTGTCTCTCTCTCTGTCTCTCTTTCTCTCTCTCTCTGTCTCTCTCTCTCTGTCTCTCTCTCTCTCTCTCGTCTGTCTGTCTATCTCTGGTTCTATAAAATCTATGATTTCTCTCAACCTTAGTCTACATGAGTTTCATTCATACTTTGGATATAGAAGATTTGCTTTTGGGTAGACGCCATCAGTGGATATGTTCTGAGCAGAAAAGCTGAGCCGAGCTTAAAATAAAGCTCAGCATTCCCAAAGGAAAAGAAGGGGATGGCAGAGCACACACAGGTTTTCAAGACTGATGAGTATCCTATGTTTCTCGGAAAAGATGACAGATAGGTTTCATGGTCCGAGTCTAGTATTCATTTATGCTAGAAAAAGTGACATCAGCAATATTTTTAGTGTCAGTAAGTTAGCAGTCTCAGATCTGCACACACACACACACACACACACACACAAACACACACACACACAATTACAGTTATCTGATCATGTTCAAAACCTTCGAGCACGAGAATGGCAACACATGAACATCCTGGTAACAGAGAGAACAGGCTTTATCTTTCAGATTCTCTTTGCTTAAGATGGCTAGGCAAATCTGTACAGCCTTGGAGAGAACTTTACCTCCCAGGTCAAGGGAATGAGTCTAATTTTAAATAAGACAAATTCTGATATTCTCCAATTGATATTTTAGGATTATGTCTACCACAATTAAGTAAAAAAAGGTTCATATTTAAAATGGCTTTATTTCTAAGCAAACAGAACAAAACAAAACACAAAGAAAAAATTTACATGCAAACACTTAACAGGTCATTCCAAGGTCAAGTGGGAACATTTTGTGTGTTCACAGGTAGGTATGTCCCATGAATGGAGAATACTCCTGACCTCAACCTGGGGCTAACAAAAAAGCAAACAAGCAAACAAACAAAAAAACAAAGGAACGAACAAAAAAGAAACCAAGAATTTCCTAGGGCATATTGAGAAACTAGCTGGACTTCTAGTAAAGACATCAGAAAAAACCTGGTAGCAAGCTTCATATCAGTAGACCTGGAGAGCCAAGTATAGAGGCACAGGCTTGTAAACCCAGAGGAGGGGAGACACCAAAGGACCACCTTACGGGCCAGTAAGGAATACGCAGTAAGTTCTAAAGAAACAACACACAACAACAACATCATCACCTGCAGATCAGTGAAACAGGAGAGCCTGGAACTGGGCACGAAAGTGTGTCAGCAACTGCACTCTCATTGCTCATGGGAACAGAACACGCCACACAGACATTTTAACTGTGACGTGCGGATGCTTCTCACCATTCCCGTTTCTTCCCTCACTTTCTAACTGTACTTATTTGAACTTTCTGGGGTGGAATCCATCTGTGTAACTGCATGTGCTGTGAGGTTTTTCAGTGGATGTGAACTCTAGTATAGAGAGGCAGTTGGTGTGGCCAGGCTGACGACTACCCTTGCCAAAAGTCGCTTACTAAAAGACACAGCATAGTCTGCATGTGCCACGGGCATATTCCACATGTGCCACATGGCAGCCTCTGTGACTGGCAGAGGAGGCAGATCTGTATTGATTACGGTGGGTACTAGTTCTGGGAACTCCCACCAGGATTTGCCAAAGGGTGACTGCAAGCTGGCTGTTTGCTGTACTTCGCAGAGGTCAAGGGCAGCCACTAGGTGGCAGTACCACATCAGTTTATTCTCACCTTCACGCTGGTGTTTGCCTAACTGGTCAACGTTGGTGCAGTGAAGTGATGGGTAGAAATACCCTCTCCTGACGCCCCGCTCCATCTCCCTGACACAGGAGTGAAAGCCCCTCTCCTGGACACTCTAAAAGCAGGTGGCATTCTACCATCGGAATCAAGGTAGAGGAAAGAAAAAAGGTGACTTCGCCTCTCCTCTCCCATACTAAGCAGCCCAGCATTTAAGTGACCTTTGAGTGTATGATGTGTGTTAAGATTGTTGGGGTAGGGCCTGGGATGGGATTTTCCATCTGGATACTGATCATTCTAGACCCCTGTCTGAGGTAGATGTAGGTTGCAGCATTGCTGCACCTTCCACCCAGTGGGGAGTCTCCAGATCAAAGGCTATACCCTAATAGCCCATCTATAAAAAAAAAGATAAAAATCCCGCTGGATGTTTCAGACTAGGCCCTGTTGGATATGAATCAGCATTTGAAGATAGAAAAGGCATGTGTCTGCCTTAAGAGAGACATACAAGGATTCCCCCAACCTGCCCCCAGAAGGGGAAGTAGACAAGATCTTTTTGGCAAATTGTCATGATGGGGAGGGTGGTAGAAGAGTGGGGAGGGAAGAAGGGGAGCAGGGAGGAGAACAGGAGGGATTCAGAAGATCGAGTTGGGTAAAGAATAGAGAGGGAGAGCAAGGAAAGAGATACCTTGAAAGAGGGAGCCATTGTGGGGTTAGCAAGAAACCAGGCACTAGGGAACTTCCAGGAAACCACCACAAGGATGACCCGAGCTAAGAATCTAAGCAATAGTGGAGAGGGCACCTAAACTGTCTTTCTCCTGTACTCAGATGGATGACTACCTTAATTGTCATCATAGAACCTTCATCCAGTAACTGATAGAAGCAGATGCAGAGACCCACAGCTAAGCACTGGAGTCCAGTCACAGAGAGGGAGGAGAGACAGTACAAGCAAAGGGGTCAAGACCATGATTGGGATACCCACAGAAACAGCTGACTCAAGCTAGTGGGAGCTCACTGACCCTGACCGACAGCTGAGGAAACAGAAGACTGAACTAAGCCCTTCTGAATGTGAGTGGCATGGGCAGTTGGTGGGACCACTAGCAGTGGAACCAGTATTTATCCTTAGTGCATGAACTGAGTCTTTGGAGCCCATTCCCTAAGGAAGGAGGACCTTGGTCCTGCCTCAAGTGATGTGACAGACTTATTTGAATCCCAATGTGAGGCCTCACCCTCTCAGAGGAGTGGATGGAGGGAGGAATGGCGGGAATGTGGGGGAGTGGAAGTGGGAGGAGAGACTGGAGGGAGTGGAAACTGAGATTTGTGTGTAAAATAAAATTGCTTTTTTTAAAAATAAAAAAAGTCATGTGCCATAGGGCAAGGGAATTCACTGAAATGTGAGGCACTGACCAACTCTTAGCTGTGTCTGAACCAGGGGGAATGAATCTTGGTCTCTGAGTCACATTTTCCTCCAATACACAAGAATCTGACCTTTTGTTTCATCAAATACCTATGAGCCTCAAGATAAAGACATGAAGTCCACATGGATGCTGTGTTCTAGAGCAGGCAAGGCCAACCTGAGTATGTGAAAGTAGACACAGAAAAAAAGGCATTCCTTCCTACAGCTACCCTTCCTGCCTCCACAGCTGCCTCCTTAACTAAGACTACATGACTATCTTCACGTCCACAGGGAGCCAGGGGTCCCTTGTCCTGTCTATATGGACTGTGAACACCTGAGAAAGCTTTGACAGAGCTTCTCTCCAGAGAGTCAACTGAAAAAATGTACCCTGCTGGCCCAAATCCACTTCCTTTTCAGAGCCACAGCTATGTAGGCAGTCAGTATGACATGCTACTAAATTTTTAATTTTCAAAGTACACAGATAAAGATTGCAGTGTGGAGCATGTGGTGATAAGAGGCTGCAGGCTCCAGCCCTGCACGGTCCTGGGCTGTGCTCCTAGGGAATAGAAGACTCCTGAGCACCACTGCCTTATCCCTTAGAAACAGGGAAAGAGCAGAGTCGGAAGATGGAGCCACCAAACCCAAAGGAGAGCAAGTTCTCGGGACACGCAGCTGAAGGTGGTAAAAGTGATCACACATATTCTTTAGGTCATATTCAAGGTTCACCAGTTACATTTTCCTTTTTGGACTCAAGAATTAATTCCAGAACACCTACTAGAGTTACAACTTGGACAGTTAATATGTAGCTTTGACTGTTTTAGGGATTTGACATGGTCATCAAAACAAAAAATGCTTCCTGCAGATCCTCACCGGCAGGAACAAGGCAGAGAGTACACCTGGTGAGTGAGCCACACACCCATCTCACCAAAGTCACTAGCAAGATTTTCACCTATTCCTAATGGATGTGCTGTGTGGTCCTCAGTTGTATGACACCTGTTGGCTTTCTCTTCAGTATAAGCCATTATTGATCTTTACTCCCGTTAAACTATACCCATGCGTGTGAAGCTACGAGCCCGGTGATATTTCCTATTAAAATGAAAAGCTCAGGGTGATGACGACTCATTGACCAAATGCAGCATCTGGATCTAACTGCTGACTGCTCTCTGTGGTGATGGTGGAGGATTAAGTTTACAGGCAAAAATCAAAAGGATCAACAGCAACATTCCACCAAATCAGGCAGCTGGGTAACCACAGGGATAATTGACAGCCTCGAAGTAAGTATCTGTGTGTGTTCTACATAGACATTCTCCAGACAGCTCATAGAAATACCTGACCTAGAAACACAAAAACCAGACTAAGTCAGAACCGCATCACAGTCGCCCAAAAAGAGTCTTCACAAAATGAATGGAAAAGCTCTATTGGTATAGAGTTGGCCGAGAGAAAGTGTTCAGATCATGTTGATGAACTGAAAATAAATCCAAATAGCTATATGGGATTACTGACTGCCTTGTTGGAGAAGAGGATGAGAAGGTGAGGAGAGGGACAGAACATGTCCTCATGACCGTGCAGTAACAGCAGACTATCTCCAGAAGTCCCTGAACATCTTCTCTGCTGGAGTGAAACGGGAGAGAGGAATACGACACGACCCACCTGACACCACCCAGACTCTCAGACACACGGCTACAGGTACATGAGACACAATAGTTGAAGATTCCCTCTCATCTGGTTGCTTATTTTCTGGCTTTGCTTCTTGTAAAGGAAATAAGTCAACCATTGAAAGAACGGGTGAATTTTGACTCAGCTTTGTGCACGAATTCGTACAGGTGTGTTGATTCCCTTAGTACTTTAGTTGACTACAGCAGGTGCTGAGGTCAGAGAAGATGGCCAAGCATCCTTGCCCAATAGGTTTGATGTCCACAGACAGTAAGGGATTGTCTTAAGCCAGAAGGCAATCAGTCCTCTATCCCCATCCTTCCTGTCACTTCCACCCTCTGGGTTACAACCAGTGTGTAAGGTGGGTCACACAAAGGAATGGCTGTGGGAGGTCCCCATTGGTCAAACACTTTTCAGATCATCTTAAATACTAGGGTCATTCCATCTTTGGGTAGCCACACTCTGCTCACCTGGAATTTTACAGGAAAACACAAAACCAAACAAAAACAGAAGCAAGGCCTCAATTCATGTATCTAAAATTGTGTACGTTGTTCAGTGATAGTAGTAAGTTGACAGAAAACTATACATAAGTCATAGGAGTATAAAGATGATCCCCTCATTGTTTTTCATGTTGGATATATGTCAAAGTTATTTCAGTGTTTCCATGGTGCAACACTCAATGTTTAAAATAATGAAGCAGGACACAGCCCACTTCCTTCTCTTATGTTTGATTTAAAAGCGTGCTTATTTTCTTAAGTCATACCGTTTATTTGTACATTTCCATAAATTCTCTTGCTGCTGTAAAGGCAGCTGAAGGCTTCATAAAAGTCTTGACTTCAAACAATGAAAAAAGATGTCAGAAGTAGCTGCCATATTTTTCTTAAATGGAAATAAAGGGCATTATATGGAAATTTTGGTTTTAAGCATATCAAATACTTGTTTGGTTCCCAGTATACTTACACATAATATATGAGCTGATTATTGTGAAATTATTAAACAAATATCTTTTAACATATTGTTCAGTCCATCTCTCAGTTTCTCTTTCTTACTCTCTCTTTGTACGTGTATGCATACATACAACAAATGTACATAAATATAAATTTATAAATTCCATATAAATATGTGGAATTCAGAATTGTAATCTCCCATCCTATATAATGTGTGAAGCATCTGAACTTATCTTCCTGAGCTCAGAGGGCACTGTGGCCTTGACATACGGCTTCGAACGGAATCCAGTGCAGATGACAACGACCCGGGCTGTCTAAGTCACCGGGCTCAGTGCAATTTGTGGCACAGAGATTACGATAGTTCAGGAGGCTCTAGAGGATGGCTCAAAAGAGAAATGGACTTCAAGTTATGTCTGGTTTCCTGACTCATTTGATGAGACATGAAGCACCGTGTCTACCAGAACAGGCAGGTACACCCAGGGCTGGGCTGAGGCTTCAGGGCAGTGGCCAGATGTCTGTAGGTGCTGTCTCTCCTAAATACTCCGATGACACAGCACTCAGCTGGCTTTCCTTCACATCTTTCCATCTGTTCAGCTTGTGTTTCCAAATACCAAGCTGCCCCAAGATGGAGTTGTCTTTACCTGTGCCTCATCCTTGAAATCAAGGAGCCATATGTTCCGACACATACACCTTCAAATGCTCCCAAATTGAGCCATTGTTCTTGGCATGGCTCCTGCTTGCCTCCGGTTTAGTTCTTTGCCTCCTGGGCTCCAGCTGAAGAACTTTCCATTCATGGGACACATGCTGCTCTCACAAAGGGCACTCACATGCTGTCCCTTCCTTTCACGCCTTAACCCTTTCTTCGCTTAGCTTCTTCTTCATCTTCTACCTCCAAAGAAACGTCTCGGCACTGTCAGACAGTCCTCCTTCTGAGAATGGACTGTAGACTCTCTGCTGCCAGGCCGCACGTACACAGAACCAGCCCCACGACTCTTACACCATCACTCCTCTCAAGGGTTGTCACTGTGCCTTCTTGTGCTGTTCAAAGCTCCATGCCCTGTTCTAGGGAATGGAAGCTAACCGACATGACAGAAGCTTAACACAGACATAGGATGAGCAAGGCAGTACCCATTTCCGTTTTCTTTTTCTAGAAATGAGAAGACTGAGGCTGAAGCGGAGCAGACATCTTAGTAGTGCACAAGTCTCTCCCTTTCTCGTGATCTCTTTATACGGTCATCTTCCCTGTTGCCTGAACAGTCCTTCTTTGCTTTTCTTCTTTCTTTCTTTTTTTGTCTTATTTTTATTTTTTGGTTTTTGGTTTTCAAGACAGGGCTTCTCTGTGTAACAGCACTAGCTGTCCTGGAACTAGCTCTTGTAGTCTACACTGGCCTCGAACTCACAGAGATCTGCCTGCCTCTGCCTCCCCAGTGCTGGGATTAAAGGCATGCACCACCATGGCCTGGCCCTGAGCTGACTTTCTAAACCAACAGTTTTCAATCTGTGAGACCTTCCACAGGGATCACCTAAGACCTATAGAAAACACAGATATTTGTATTATGATTAGTAACAGTAGCAAAATTATAGTTATGAAGTAGCAATGAGAATGATTTTATGGCTGGGGCGGGGGGAGTCAGCACAACATGAGGAACTGTTTTAAAGGGTCCCCAGCATTCGGAAGGTTGAGAACTGCCTGATCTAAAACATAAGTGTAACTGTGTTACTTGGTCTACTCATATTGGGTGTGTCTACACTGCCCAGAAAGAAAGTTACTTTCATTCATTAACATTTGGTTCTAGCTCACCTTTCTCAATGCCTCCCCAGTCATCAGCCACATGGCCAAGTCTGTCACTTTTGCTCCTTTGCTTCTAACTGTCCTTAGCTGACATTCCCATCCTCAACATTCTTCCCATCTGAGAAGTATTCCCCATTCCCTTAGGCAGGAGTCCAGATGTACTGCTGAGTCCTCGGGCTCAATTATAACTTTCCTTTGTTATTGGGCCACCTGTCTCTTCCACTAGTCATTGAGCACCCACAGGGGAAGGTCTCTTCAACCCCACGATGGACTCAGTTCATGGTTCCCAGTAGGAGCCCAATACATTTTGCATGGTGGCTTAGGAGTCAAAATCCTATAAGCTTAATAAGTAAAAAGGTCTCAATTTAGAAATTAACTGCTTTAAATAGGAATTTAAGGGCAGAATAGATCAAATGTAATAGAGCTGGATATCTGTCAGTAGCCAAATAGAGAGATATAAATTATAAACTTAGATTATTCATGCCAATGCACCCATCTATAGCTTCCTGATTCTTGTTGTCATCCTGTCATTTACTAATTGTTTATTTGAGTCAGCACAGAAGAAATTAAGAAATTTGAAGGAAATACCTATTTTACATTAATTTCAGTGCAATTAATTCTAACTCCATGGAACTAGTTGGAAAGTAGTATTAATGCTTCTCCCCCCATATAAAAGAACATGTTCCTCAACTGTGATGAAATTTTTCAAGCATCCATTCACTTGTGGTTCTGGTTCATCTTATTTTTATATTAAGTTAGATTTTGACTGCAGGAGAAAATCTTCTTTAGCTAACGTTAATACGGTAGCATTTGATGACTCTAAAGATATTGATGCACGTGACAGTGAAAATCACGTGACAAAAAGGGCTCTGCTCTACGCTGTAACAGAAGGCACACTGTACTTGTGGCATTCGTTCTAGTCATTTCCATGTCTGTAATACCAAAGATCCCACGGGGCTGTTCAGGAGTGAAGACACTGTAAATACGTTCTCGCCTGGTTCTTAACGGCAATTAACAAAACAAAACCAGAACTACCCATAAAATGAGGTTATAACTCAAAGACACAAAACAGAACAAACAAAAAGCTTACACAACTATAAAGGAAAAAAAAACTTTACTAGTACTTCATCACTTTCAGTTTAGGGGAGATAGGAAATGAGGGCACAGCAGTGAGGAAATCTCATAGCTCTTCTCTCAGAAGGTTTTTGTTTTCTTTCCAAATATCCATTGTTCGTTTCCTTATAATTAGGATTGATGAGTGGGCATCAGAAGGTATCTAGTTCAATTTTACTTAATAGCTAAGAAGTTGAGGCTTAGATATGTGAACCGGTTCTCCCAGGATGTGGGGCATGTGGTCGGCCAATGAGAGTTTGCACTCTGGCCTCTTCATGCTCCGATACAAGTTGAGGCTTTCTTTGCCATGTCGGCAAACCCAAGGCTCACAGCCTGGCATCAGGATTCAATACTGGCCACTAGGGGATCCATGGGTCTTCATGGATTATTTCTACTATAAAAAATTTAGAGCTTCTAAAATCAGTGCCCTTCATTAAACTGCTTTCCTGAGAGCCCTTAAGGGCAGAAAAATAATTTTAGTAAAATCCATTTATTCATAGAAAATTAAATATTTTATGCAATGGATAATTTGAGATCCTTGTGTTCTTTTTCTTTTTTAACTCTTCCATCTGATTTGGACTCAGGAAGCAAGACATTTCTTACGTAACCTTCATGAAGCAGCTCCTGATGATTCTGAAGTTCTTTCTTCATGAGAACAATGAACATTATGTGGCCAGATGCCGAAAATAACCAATAAGACTTCCACTGAAGCAGAAAAATCTTAAATCAACTGTTAGTGCTGCGCTAAAGATTCCCATATTCTCAGCATTCGGATAATTAAACCATCCCCTTACCAAAAATGCCCCGCCCCCAATCCCTGGCATCTGGATGCTAAGGGAGGACCAGGCTTTCCCTCATCACCTTGCCTTTACTGTCATGCACCTGAGCAGAATCCCTGACTGTGTCCCCTCATCCTTCCCCATGCCGTATTCATTCTTAAGTCCTGTCAGGATGGAACATTTCATATTGTCTCAGATTTTCTGCTCCCCTCTTGTCGTGTATGTCTCTCCAAACCTTACTGCTCTTACTGGTCCACATCTCTTATCTTTCGCTCTAGACTAGAAGTCCCCAAGGCAGGTCCATAGTATGGTGCTTCCGCAATTTGCCATTTTTACGCCTTGGCCACATGTGTCAGGCAAGCAGCTGAGAACAGCAGCATGGAGATGTACTAGGTGAAGGCAGAAAGGAGACTGTGGGATCTGAACACCGAAGCATAAGAAGGTCTAATGCTGAGGAAACTGAGTCCCCACCTGGCGAATGGATTTGCCACTGCTCAGCTGACAGGTAAACTCATGATAATTCACTCCAAATACCCAGTAGTCATCTGTTCCAAATATTTTTTTTGGTTTCCTACCTTTATTTTCTCTATAATTCAATATGTAAATATTCCATGTCTTAACTTGTGTGCTCATAACAGAAGCTACTCATTTTCCTCCTACTGACATTGACCACACACATACACACGTAAACACAGAGACAGAAATATATACAGAGACACACACAGAGAGACAGAGAGATACACAGAGATACACAGAGGGACAAACACAGAGACAGAGATACACAGAGGGACAGGAAGAGACAGAGCTACACACACACACACACAAAGAGATGCACATAAAGAGATAGATACACAGTTCTTCAGACAGACAGACAGACACCACACCTATACAGAGAGAGGCAGAGACAGACACAAAAGAAGACATATATTCAGACAGACTTATGGACAGATACACACAGACAGACAGATGTACATAAACACACACCCCCACACACACCTATACCACATACTCTTTTGCTGTAACACTGATGCACTAGAGGGACACACACACCTTTCTGAATAGCTCTAGACTATTTTCCGGTGAAGCCACTTTCTTATTGTTTTGTTTATTCTACAGTCAGGTCGTCACTAACAGCCATTACCCTTGTGCCAGTAGCTTCCTTGCCTTTTTAATTTGCAGCTATTTGAGAAATAGGACTCTGAACTGCTCCACAATAGTGTCTAATGAAAGGCAGAAGGCACTCACTGAGACCGCCAATTATTTTTTCTATGAATAAGGCAGATCAGCTTTAAGAACTGGTATTTCAGGCTATTCATTCACTGTCTTGATTCTTGCTTAGTTGAATTCTGGATGAACAAGCTATTGGATAAAAGATGACTGGGTGCGAATCGAGGTGACACAAGGCCAGCTGCGTCTTTTATGAAGCTCCTGTTTCAGATATGTTGTTATATTGGTAACCTGTTACAGGGAGACACCTGTGTGCTCTCTGGGGCAACAAACCTGTGACTGCAGGCTGAATTAAAACAAAACAAAACAAAACAAAACAAAAATGAAAATAGAATGATGTCACCACAGAAACAATTCCACTTTTTTTCCTATAGTCATACACAGCTTGAAATGATATTAGCTTCTTCTTGTCACAGAGTTTCCCCAGAAATGAATGGGTTTTTCTAGGGAGTAGGGAAAGTAGGATGTTTTTTTGTGTAAATTTAATTTCTTCTGGAAGGTTTTTCCCCTCCAGCTTCTCTGTCTCCTGTCTGAGAACACGAAACACGCAGTGATGCTAATTATATGAAATCTACTGAGACACATTTCGTGGGCTCTCATATGGTCAGCTTCTTTGAATGTCTGTGATGCTAGAGAGGAAGCCGTATTCCCCAACTGCTGATATAGGCATAGATCATGTTATTAAATAATCAACAATCTTGCTCATCTTTATCTGTATGTCCCTTAAAACTAGGAATTCTATTCAGCTCCAATTATGAGAATAAACGTGTCCATATTTATTTGAATTCTCTCATTGTTTTCTTGTATAAGCTCTTAGATTACACAAATACATACATACATATATATATATATATATATATATATATATATATATACACAAATTCTGTCTGTTTATGTCCTGGTAAATTTCATTTTTATTCTTAATAAAGTCTTTGTTTTAAAAGGCTATTTGAGAAGATATTAATACAGTAAATCAATTGTTTTTGGCTAATATTTACTTATCTTATATTTTCCTAATATTAAATTTTCAACCAGCTTAGGTGCGTGTGTGTGAGTGTGTGTGTGTGTGTTATTTATCTTGTGAATTTTCCATAGGTAGAATTTCAGAGATTCATAGTGTCATTCATCTGGCTATCTAACTCCTGTGGGTCTGCATCTATCATATTTCTTTGAAAATCCTCATGGCTCCATGGGTTTCATGTCCTGTGCTCTATTTGCTTGGGCATTATACATCTAGTTCTTAATCAAATCTGTATTGGCTATCCTGAGTATAAGACATATTTCACTTAATGGCTAATATTGATTGTTAACTTCATAGGCTATGAAAGCAGCCAGGAGTCAAACTTCTGGACTTAAGAGTTTCTCTTGCTTCTGTTTATTGAGGTGGAAAACGCACCCGTGGGCTGGGATCCTGAGCTGAGTGAGATCCTGAGCTGAGATTCTGAACTGAAGAAAGTGTGTCAAGCAGCAGCACGAATCTCCCTGCTCCTGATGGTGGTCGCAATGTGACCAGCTGTCTGATGCTCCCACCGTTCTGCCTTCCCAGCTATGATTGACTAAACTGTACCCTCAAACTGTGAGTCAAACTAGCTTCTTCCTCAAGCTGCTTTTTCCAGGTATTTTCTCACAGCAACAAGAAAAGGCAATAGCATGCAGCCTTCACCTTTGAACAAAGCACCAGCCCTTAAAAGACCTTAATATAACACATTGCACCCGTCCTATTATATAGCACATTAGTTGAAGTCTTTGACCCTCTAATGTATTCATTCCTATTGCTTTTCACAGTTTTGTCCATGTTTCTTTATATTCCCCATGAGGCTCCTTTGATTTCATCATTTCCTCCAACACTGGGTGTAAGAGGTCTCCCTGAGTTTTCATCTTCTTCTCCGAAGGAAATCCTTACATGCCTTTTGGCGAGAACTTGCTTGCTGTACAAACACTGTCACTTTTTGCCGGGCGGTGGTGGTGCACGCCTTTAATCCCAGCACTCGGGAAGCAGAGGCAGGCGGATCTCTGAGTTCGAGGCCAGCCTGGTCTCAAGAGCTAGTTCCAGGACAGGCTCTAGAAACTACAGGGAAACCCTGTCTCGAAAAAACAAAACAAAAAAAAAAAAACAAAAAACAAAAAACAAAACAACAACAACAAAAAAAAACCCACTGTCACTTTTCATGGCCTAGTATCTTTGGTTTGTTCTTGTTCTAAAATGAATCATGGAGACATAGAATTCTAGGAGGCTATGGTTGCCCCAGCTTTGTAGGGTTTGCTGCTGCACTACTTTGAGGTTCCTCTTTGGTTCCTTTAATGCCCTCCCCCCATTGTTTCTTTAAAAAAAAAACAGCTTTATGCTTCTCATCTGATTTTTCATTGATGAGTAAACACATAGAGCCCCTCCCATTTATATATGTGAAGTGTCAAGCCTGGCACTGAAATTCTTTGGTTGCTTTTCCCTCTATTTTTTTTTTTTTTTTTTGGTTTTTCGAGACAGAGTTTCTCTGTGGCTTTGGATTTTCCCTCTATTTTTAAACAGTGACTTGAATGTGTGTACTCTGGGGATTTAAATGGCTGGGGAGGGATGGGGGGGAAGAAGCTTATATTTTATGTGGCGATAAGTGCCCCCCTAAACCTCCATCAACACACCCCTCCAGACAGGTGTATGTTTGCTTCAGCCACATCACTTAAATGCTGATTTCTCAGTATGTGGTTGGGTAAATTCCAAAGCATATTAAAGTAGGTCTTCAGGTATATATCTCCAAGTCAGCCGACTCTCGACCCCTCCAGCCCTACCAAGTGCAGGCTTTACTAAGACTCAGAGGGGATACGTTTTTGCTTGGTTCCCTTTTGTAGTTATAGTCTAACATTTGCCCTATTCTTTTATTAAATTGCTAAAGATATACCCTTTTAAATGTTTCCCAACTACAGTCAAGTTCCCTTAGACCACAGTGACATTAATTTAGTATTCTGGTGTTGCAGAATACTCCTTTACACTGTTTGAAGCTGTGCCACTGTAATTGGTTTAACAAAGAGCTGAATGGCCAATAGCTAGGCAGGAAGAGGTTGGGTGGGGCTTCTGGGAACAGAAAGGACCCTGGGAAGAAGAAAGGCAGGGTCACTAGCCAGACATGGAGAAGGCAGCAGGAGTAGTATGGAGAGGTAAGGTAACAAGCCACACAACAGAACATAGATTAAAATAAATGGGATAAATTAGGTTATAACAGTTAGTAGGACAAGCCTAAGCTAAGGCCAAGTTTTCGTAATTAATAAGAAATCTCCATGTCATTTTTGTGAATTGGTGGCCCGAAGAAAAATCCATCTCACCCTGACTCTGCATGAGGATCATCTGAGGAATGGTGATAATTTTTTCTATTTCTATTGTTTTCTTAGTTTCTTTTCTCTCCCCTTCTCTCCTCTTCCCTCCCTCAACCTTCTACTCTTTCTTTTTCTAGAAATAGAGTTTTTCTCTGTAGCTCAAGGCTAGCTTGAACTCACTATCTAGTCAGGCTAGCTCGAATTCAAGATGCTTATCTTTCTGTGGCCACACATGTGTTTGAATCTTAGGCATAAACCACTGCATTCAGCTGGGAAGCTTTTAGAATCCCGATTACAGGGCTACAACCCCCACGCCAATGAAACTCTAGGCTCACTGGGATAGGACTCGAGCAAGTATATTCCTATAATCTGTGAGTGGCCTGATAAATAGGAAGACTGAGAGCCACCATCATAAGTAGCATTTGCAACAAACACATCACAGCGTACCAGATTGCGGAGTGGGCCAGCATGAATCTGTAGTGCGAACTGTGCATGTTGCTCCCAAATCTGTTTGTCAGAGGCTGCAGTGACTATATGTCATGTTCCAGTACAGACCACGTTCTTTACGTAGCACTGAAAGTATAGTGCCTCTTGGTTTTGAAAGTTAGAAACAGCTCTCAGAACAGCTCAGCAGAAGTTTGTGAGCCAATCAGTACCAGCTCTCTTACTGTCACAGAAACATGCTTGCTTGCTTGCTTGCTTGCTTCCTTCCTTCCTTCCTTCCTTCCTTCCTTTCTTTGATACTTTGTAACCCGTGCCATTAGAATATCAAGCCTATCATAATTGCTGAATGCCCAATCCCTGGTTTCTTAATATACATTCGTCTTCTCTGAATATTATTGCAGAACATGCAATAATACTGAGTTACTTTGTATAGGCGTGTGTAGGCATTATACTCGGTGGACATTAACGGGTTCTACGATGGCATCGAGAAATAAACAAAATGCATCCTTGTCAGCAAACCCAGACTGTTAAACACTTCTCCAAATAGTGAACTTCAGGATCAGAACTTTGCAGTTTGAGCTGCCCATTTCATGAGAGCAACAAAAATTTCCAGGCGGAGAAAAAAAATGCACACAGGATGAAGGACAAAGAGCTAAGACTTTCTAGGAAGTCTACCATCAGTGTGCTAGGCTAGGGGCACATCTGACACATGGTGGTGTTGCCATTCATCCTAGTAAAAAAACAGGGACAGAAGACATTATGAAAATATGTTTGTAATAGTTGGTAAGGTCAATCTAGTCCCTTAGGAATACTGGGACTCCTTCCCAAAGTTCTAAATAAATATTTTCAAGTGAAGAACAAGATTAGGGATTGTAACTGTTAATCCCTTTCTATGTCCTGTTCCCAACACATCAAAAGATGCAACCGAAATAAGTTTTTCTATTCTTGCCATGTCCCATCCCTGGATTTCTACACTTTCTCCTATCTTAATCCCCCTTAATGCCACTGACCAAGCCAAAATTCCATCCAGACATGTGGAATGGCAGGTAGTGAGCCATACAGCAGAGCATCTAAACCAGGCTGGTACAAACCGTCTCCCGGACACTCTCACCCTCTCTTGGTTCTGTGACTATAGCTCTCCTATACTGTAGACTGTAAATAGTCTGTGCATTCTACTGGAACTGATACATCACACCCAGGCCACAGCACTCAAATCTGGCAGAACAGTGGCAGTCTGTTTTCTCTCTTCGAGGAGATAAACAGCTACGCAGTTGCTTCAGTAAGACGAAGGAGATGAAGGTGAGAGGAAATACAGGAACAGATTGGCTGAAGGAACAAGCTCAGAGTTGTTTTTGGTAAAACTGGTCAAAACACTTAAATATCTTATTTTGCTTCTGGTCCTTAGGAATTGATAAAATGCAAGACAGGCATGACTGGAGAAAAGGAGAAGTCAACAATACAGAAAGAAACCCAGGAGAGCCAGAGTTTCACTGATGACACAGAAAGTCTGTTTAAGCATCAGTCACAGCAACACATACGACCTGCCAGACTCATGACCTGTCCCCCTTCCCAGTGCCATCAATATCCTCTTAGACCCAAGATGCTCCCAGAAACGGTGGCTCCGAAATGGCTTAGCTTCTATCTCCTGCCTCCATCTATATTCCCTTTCTCACCCCCCTTTACTCTAACTAAAACTGTTTTCAGTTCCTAGACAATCACTCTACTTTTCAGGAAGGGAATCCATTTAAGCCTCTGAGCCAAAGTCACTATGTTTTTAGTGCTCTTTGATAGTCTTACACACTCTTTATACCCAATTTGATTGTTCTTGCACCTAATTTTCTCTTTGATGGCTTTCCGTGGATAAAAGATTTGTACTTAAAACAATTTTTTAAAAATTCTTATAATGTATATTCATGTACACACATACTTTAGAGATGTTTTAAAAAACTCAAGCAACAAAAATCCAAATATGTGTTGTCTAATACACCACTACAGGTACATGACTACCAACAGGTAAATAACACTAAGGAAAAAAATGCATTCAATATTCCAGGATCACCAGCCACAACTTAAAGGCTCAATATGACATGCTGCTAGTACTGACTAGATTGGCCAGTCTAGAACAACATTGCCATCACTGAAGTTGGTTTATAGCATCCATAGATTTAGGGAAAATGATAGAAACTGAAATGTACTTATCATTGATTAGTTTCTCTTATGCCTACTCTTAGCAAAATGAAAAATATAAGCCATGCTTTTCATTAAATGTTGATATTAGATACAGTCGAAAAGATGGAGAAACAAAGACTCTACTAGAGACAAACTGTCTGGCCCATGGCCACTGAGGTGAGGTTTCAAATTAAGTAGCATAGGCCAAGTCAAGTCTTGCAATGACAACTTCTTGGGATTGACTTTTCTAAAGCCATAGCCATCTAAGGGAATTAAACACAAGTAAAGCCAAGACTGTCCTACTCAAGGAATTCTCTGTCTTACAGTAGTTTAATGGTTCTATAAGAGGAAAGGAGAGAATGATTTGAACATTTATTGTCATACCATTTCCACATAAGAGTCCAAAATTTTCCTACTAAGACCATCTCAAGAGGGCTGAAAAATCCTTACATCTACTATTCCAATGAAGAGACCAAAACCCAAGAACTATCATAAAATTTTACAAAACACCATGCACAATGAACAGCATGATAACCACCTTAGTACAAGGCCCAGAGCTGGCAAAGCCTATGCTTAGGATCAGCATCCCAGTCTCAGTTGGAGGACGAAGAGCTGTAGGGTAGCATTTCATATTTCAGCTCTAATGAGATGACCTTGCCTGTTCCATGAGAGGACGACAAAGTAGGAGAGGCGGCTTTGCAGAGCAAGGGCGCCAGGATGAAAACAAACGTGCTGTACCGCCAACCCGTGCCAGGTTTCCAGAGCGAAGAACCCATGACAGTGGCAGCCAGGGATTAGCCAGATCTAAGGGGGGCCTTACACAGAGCTTAGCCACAACCAAGTCCAAGGCTCTCGGCTTGTCCAGCTGATGAATCTGTCACTCTGATGACAACCCCCAGAGAGAGGTAATTTTCCATGTAGAAGGAAAGCCTAAACTTCATGATGTTTAAAATCCTGGAAATGACCGTATGAACTACCAGTAACATTTAAATAAGTATTTACACCTCAAAATTTGGAAGACAAAGCCTAAATGAGAACCTAAAAAAGTATGATTACATTACAAGCATCTAGAATAACATGGATTTGGGGAGATAATTTTTTAAGACAGGAAATTCTGTTATACCTGGATCTTTGATCAAAGCGGATTTTCTTCTTTCAAAAGTGAAGCTCTCAAGAGTTACATACACACCACCCGGTGGAGTACGATGTCGGAATTCAAACCTGAGTCTCCGGACCAGGAGCTTCTGCTACATAGCTTAATGAGCATAGAAATCATCACCCTCGATCTCACAGCAAGGAACAAATAGAGGATGTGATACTGAAAATCGACAACTGTGATCATGGGACAAATCATGACCACAAAACCAGAGACAAAAACATACTGAAATGCACATCTGGCCTCAAGTGAATCCCAGCCAGAAACCATCCATAAAGTCAATTTTCGGTAGCAGTACTTTTTAGCATGTAAGTACCAGCCCCTGGGGTCTAAGCATGAATTGGTCCTCTTTGGCCTGCTAGAAAGAGGAAGGAAAATCACCAACAATAGCTCCCTCAGTCTCACTTAAAGGGAGGAAATGAAGACTGAGAGGCACTTCTGAAGATCATAGTCCAGGGACCAATCATAGGGCCAGAGAACACTTCTCTGCTTCGTCAGATCAATAGGATTCCCATATAATGCCAAGAATCAAACTGAGAAGGGAAAACAAAGAAAACCCCACAAACGAAATCGATAGCCCAGAAAAATTATTCTCCAGAGGTAAAAGAAAAGAAAGGGATGGAGAAAGATACACCGTGACAACACTAATCAAAAGAATGATTAATTTCTGACCTAGGAGACCTGAGAACAAGGAAAGAGAAACATTAGCTATCAAAGGAGGCATTGCATACTGATGAAAGGGTCAGCTATATAACAAGGGGAATTGCGGCTGATGAAAGGGTCCACGTCTACTAAGGCATGGAACTACTAATGTGGAGAGGCTCACCGGAGGTGTCAAAAAATGGGGAGTGAAAACCCATGTCATTGCACGGAAAAATGGACAAAGGCACGATTACGTTTGGAGACTCCATACAACTTTATTAATGGACAGGTCCAGTGGGCAGAAAATCAGTAAGGACAGAGTTGAACTGAACAGTACCATCGATCAATGGGCTCTAATTGACGTTTATAGAACACTCTGTACAGTGGTAGCAGCATATACTTTCTTCTCAGACTCACCCAGACCATTCATCAAGAGAGACTACTTCTGGGAGCTTTAAACACATCTTAAGACTTTTTTTTTTGAGACAAGGTTTCTCTGTAGCTTTGGAGCCTGTTCTGTAGACCAGGCTGGCCTCGAACTCACAGAGATCTACCTGTCTCTGCTTCCCGAGTGCTGGGATTAGAGATGTGCACCACCGCTGCCCAGCATACCTCAAGACATTTAAGCATTAGTATCAGACAATCTACACTTTGGGGCTCACTGGAATAAAACTGCAAGTCAGAACAGCCAGATAGCCCAACTTCTTAGTGATAAGCAACTTCGAAATAAAACAGGTTTCAGAATAAATCTTGAGAGACATGTGAAAATATTTCTAACAAATGAATATGTAAAAAGTTTATCAAAATGTGGGAGGAAACACTGAAAACAGGTTTCAGAGGAAAAATTTTAAGCCCAAATGTATGCACTAGAGCAGAAGAAAGTTCTAATATCAGCTGTCAAGACTTCTGCTTTAGGAAACTATACAAAAAAAGGAGCAAGAGAAATCCAACATAAGCAGAACAGAAGAAGCAATCTTAGAAATTAGAAATGAAATTGGAGACAAACCAACAAAAGCCAGTAGAGAAACTCAAGGAAGCCAAAACTTGGGCTGATAAAAAGATCAGTTAATAATTGATAAATTTCATACCATGAAACTTAGAGAAAAAGAGAGAGAAGACAAAAGTCAAAAATACCAGGATTAGAAAAAAAGCAATTAACCCACAGATATTAAAAAGTCTAAAAAGGAAAATTACAAACAACACTTTCACCACACATTTGATAAACTTGACAAACAGACTATTTTTTTTCCAGAAACCACACGCACAAAAAGATATTACTTGTGGGCTTATATCTAATGCATGGAATCCAGGGAGTTGCTGAAGGCCTTTCTGAACATACAGTCCCTTATTCAGGTGAATGTGCTGATGATCCCCCTCAGCTTAATGAATAAAGTACAGGATTCTCTGCAATGTACTCTAGAGAGTAGTCAAGATCACCCTAACACCTGGAGCAAAAGACATTGATTAAAAAGCATTAAAACTATGGATGGTATGTTTTATAAATATGGTTTCTAAACTCCCCTCAAAATGTGATATGAAGGGGAATTGGGTAAAATGGAGAAAGGGCTTTAATTGGAAAGAGGTCAATACAGGAAGAAAAGAAAGATAGAGGGAAAATAACGTAAAGGATGTTTGTAAGAGCCTCAAGGGAATGTATTATTTTACATTTACCTAAAATGACATATAATACACACCCATACATACTCACATGTGCACTTATGTGCAAACACACATATGCAGACACACATACGCGCGCACACACACACACACACACACACACACACACACACACACACTGCATCCCACAAGAGCCACAGACCATTTCATGGAAACCTCAGCTCTAGCCATGAAAAAAACTGTTGATCGGGGGAGCCCAAGAGACCACCAAACAATGGAGACCATTGCTCTCACATTTGGTTGCCTCCTAGAGGTTGAAAGTAAGACTCTGTTGCTGAAGATACCATCCACTTCAGACACTGGTCCCAGGGGCTCAGAGCTGGGTCTGCCCTGAAAGCCTCCTCCCTGAGGAAGCTGCCAAATTAGGGAAGCAATCCACAGTCCGACCCAGCTATGACGCTTAACGGTCACAACAGTGGCCAACCCTGAAAGACATTGCTAAGGTGCAATAGTGGCATTCATATCTTGGTGGGAACCTATTCTAGTTACACCTAAGGCCTGCTCAGCGGGAGGGACGTCCATCTGGTAGCCAACTACCATGGAGAGAATCTGCTGCCACCACTTTGTTAAACCAGCATAATTCCTAACCGTTTTCTAAATACTCTTACCCACAGATAAATGCAGCTCTCGATTCTTGCCAAAGAAGCTTCTCTTCTCAGCAGATGGAGACCGTTACGTCAAACCACAACTGGGCACAATCCAGGGAACAGCTGACTTCGAGGTCTCTAGACCCGATGGATGCAGCTACGATACTACCTCACCTAAGGCTCAGGAAAGATTGCGGAGGAAGGGGAAGAAAGATTTTAAGAGCTAAAGGATTGAGAAGTCTGCTGCTTGTTTCCTATGAATGCCAGGGACAGCACACTGCTAACATTGCAATGATAGACGACCTACACAAGACCTGTACAATGATAACACCACAGCAATGTTAGCATGGAAAATGTCCCAGGGACCCACCCCTAGGCAAAGAGCTATAAACACCTAAGGAACACGAAAAGAGGGAGAACGTTTTCCCCAGGTATGAGCCCCCTGATTGGTTATACAATGCCAAGTGGTCAGCCCCGAAATTATGGACGTACAAGTGACATTAGAAGCAATCAGCAGGTTGTACTTGTACATTTTTGGATTTATATATGTAATAAAAATAAAGAAAAAGAGGCCATGAATTTGAGAGGGACTAAGCAGGGCTGGTAAGGAGGAAGGGTGGGAGAGAAATCATGTAGCAGGGGTCGGAGGGAAGGAAGGGAAGGAGGAAGTTATGTAATTATGTTTTAATTTAAATAAAGATTAAACAACATAAAATGTTGGCAAGCGCAATTTAATGATGTATAAGAGAAATTTTTATCTATGATTAAATTAAATTTATTTTCAGTATACAAGGTCATTTTAATCCTTGAAATCAATTATTGTAACTACTATTTTGCTAATATTTGCCTAGTGTTTTATGTTTAAAGCATTTATTACAGCTTACATATGTTATCAGAATGTATTATTGCATCATTCTAATAGTAATATCCTCACACGATCAAGTGTACAAAGTGGAAAACTACAGTTTCATAAGATGATTTTGCAGTATTGACAGTGAACACACATGAAAGAGCTATCACCTTTTCATTGGACAAATATGGACCATAGAAAGAGAACATTGAATAGCCATTGAAAGAAATGAGCAGCATGATTCACCACTGAATTGAGACAGAGATAGCCCCAAAATCTCCATTTATTGTCTTGATTTTATCTTTTCATTTTACAAACAAAATATGTTGTATATCTATGGGTGTTTTAACTGCATGCATGTCTATACACCATATGTAGTCCTGGAGTTACAGATGTTTGTGACTTTCTGTGTTAGTACTGAGAATCAAACCCAGGTCCTCTGGAAGAGCAGTCAGGGCTTTTAACCCCTGAACCATCTACTCAGCTTCATCTTTTCATCTTTTAAAGTATCATTGATCAATATGCAATTGCTCTTACCTAAAGGCAGATGCCTGTAATGTGTTTTTATTTCATAAGAGATGGAGGCACATAAAGAATTTGAAATAGAACCTTGACATTAATGCTTCTAATTTATCTCTTCATGGATAAATAGTCAAATTATCTATGATGGATTGACTCTGCTGTGATGTCAGGCTGAGAAGGCCAAAAGGTATCATTAAAATATTAAACACAACAAGCCTTAGCGTCTAAGGGTCTATACCTCATTTAATTCATTCGTGGCCCTATTAATGAGCATTCCAAATCAAATTTCAAAGATTTTTCCAAGGAAGAAATTACTTTAACTCCAGAAGACCCCATTTACTGAAAGGTGCAAGAAAATGTCCCAGGAGAAATCAACACAAATGTATGCAAGGAATATCTTCTATCCGTTATCGCTAACTGGAGCAGAACCTTCAAACTGTGGATGTTATAAACCCCAAATAACACACCCATCAGTCAGAGTTGGATAGAAGAACAGGAAGCCAGGTAAGAAATACTAGAGAGAGCCCCTGGGACTTCCAGGGTCATGGGAACCCATCACGGTCAATCCACGGAGTAATCTGTCAACCTGCTCTCCTTCCACCCAGCCTCATTTAATTCACATCTCTTCCCTTTTACCTTTTCCTTCCTTGCACTTCTATTATACACACATGTCCAGTGTTTTTGGTCAATGATAATTGAAAACTATTTGAAAGAGGGCCTGAAAAGATAGCTCAGAGGTTAAGAGCACTGGCTGTGCTTCCAAAGGACCAGGGTAAGTGCATTTGTCACTCCAGTTCTAGGGGGATCTGACACCCTCCTTTGGCCTCCTTTGGGTATGGTATACAAATGATGATAGTCAAACACATAAAATAGAAATCTAGAAAACATTTGAAAGACATGGTCAGATTCTCGATGTGCATGATTAAGGAGACAAGAGAGGACCCAGTGAGCTAGATAGAGGTCAAGAAAATTCTAGGTTGTTTGATGTTAGAAGGTTAAAGGTGAGAAATGAGGAGGGCATGAAACACATGCGCAGTGGAGGCATAGACAGGACTTCTTGCGCCGGCAGGAAGTAGGCTACCAGCCACTGCTTGCTATAGAAGGAATTACATAAACATCTTTTTTTAGTCATATAATGAGCAAATGTCTCCTAGTCTTGAAATAAGAAGCTTTCCATTCCTCAGAATCATCTTAAATTTTGTCTCAGGGAAAGACATAGAGAGTTATTTGATTCAATTAGAGAATCTGCCTTATGAACCAACTGAAACAACTGAGATAACAAAATTGGAATCCCGACTGACCATAATGCGCTATGAACAAGGATTCTATCCCCCTGCCCATATAACTGCTCTGAACACAAAGCTAGGGGAGCTCTTTGTGGTCACTGTCTTTTACAACAATAACAACCTCAGCTTTAAAAACGCAGCTTGAGTACGCAAACTCGGGTCACTGATGAGCAACAACGCTCCAGATAATCAGATGCAGGATGGATCTTAACAGCTCAGAATGCTGGAAAACCAGGTGGGAAGCCAAAAACCACAGGTAGAATGAAATGATACTTTTTCTTTTCTTTTCTTTTGTCTTTTTTCTCCTTTGATAGGATTTCTCTGTTGTAGCTCTGGCTGTCCTGGAACTTGTTTTGCTGGCCTTGAACTCACAGGACCCGCCTGCCTCTGCCTTCCCAGTGCTGGGATTAAAGGCATGCGCCACCATACTGGTAGATGATACAACTTCTAAATGACACAAATATAGTACCAATATTAACTGTGGAGCCCAAGGCAAGGACACTAGACCTATATCTCGGCATCATGAAGACATACATTCAGAGAACCACAAAATCCTGGAGATCCAGGAAACAACACATAGAGAGAAACTATGCCATGTGACCAATAGGACCTCCGCTCTCCAAATTTGGTTTTACATCTGAAAAACAGGATCATTTCAACTGACATAGGAAATGACTTGACATATTTCAGTGCCAATTTCCTTTCATGATAAAGCACACAATAAAGTATGAATACAAGGGTACGTACACACCCTGAAAAAGGCCCACAATGAAACCCCTTGGCTAGCATTACACTGCCTGCTGAAGGAATGGAATGCATTCCTTCTGAGGGATAAAGCAAGACAAGGGTGTTCATGTTTGCCATTTTTAAAGCAACACTGCATTTTACCACAGAAACTTGTCAAACAAACAAAGAAACAAATAATTAAATGCCATCATATTAGAAAAGAAGGGTGTTAATGTCTTCATTTTCAAACATGATTTTGTATGCATAACTGCTAAAATTTAGAATAAGTTCTGCAAAGTTGTAGGAAATGCAAGACCAATATGAAATATCAGCTGAATGTTTGTGCAGAACATTCTGAAAATAAAATTAAGAAAAGCTTCCATTTAAAATACCACCATCATTTTCTTTTACCAGTTGCTCTAAGGTTTGTATTGCCATGTTGAAGAGGAGAGGCAACAGCGGCCATTCTCGTTAAAGTCCAGATCTTAAAGAGTGTTCAGTCTTGTCCCTTTCAGTATGATGTTGGCTGTGTGTTAGCTATAGCATTAACTATTGCAATGAGTTCCTTCTATAGCTAGTAAGACCAGAGTTTTTTCATGATAGGATATTGCATGAAGTGATTAGCTACATATCTGATCCATCAACTCTTCTTCTTGGTACACATCTAAAGGGGAAAAAAGGTCTGCACATTAAAGAGATACCTGTGCAGCAATGTCCTCACAATTATAAAGATGCTCACTGCCAGGTGGTGGTGGCCCATGCCTTTAAACCTGTGAGTTCAAGGACAGCCTGGTCTGCAGAACAAGTTCCAGGACAGACACCAAAGCTACAAAGAATCTCTGTATTGAAAAACAAGCAAAAACAAACAAACAAACAAAAAGATGCCCACTGATGGATGACAATATGGAAACCTATTCAACTGAATATTTTTTCAGTCACACAAATGTTATCCTATTCATTGTAGCAAAGCTGGTAGAAGGAATGACATCATGTTAAGTAGAATAAATCAGACACCAAAGGTAAGTATAACATGTTCTCACCTGTTTGTAGTCTATGTCAAAAGAAAACTTGTATGCAGAATATGGATTTTGGAAGCTAGCAAACATGGGAAAGGAAATGGAAGATGGGGGCTGTTTAATAGGTAACAAAATAGAGTTAGCCAGAATTATTTGCTAAATAGTAGCAAATTCTGGTGTTCTAAAGCACAAGGTAGACTGACTCTACCTTAGAATAACATCATTTCAAAGACAACCTGAGCTACACAGGAAATAATAATAATAAAAGGTAGCTTGGTGGCAGATTATTTGCTTAACATAAGCAAGACCCTAGGTTTGATCTTTAGCAGCGGAGAAGAGTACACACAGGAGTGCTATTCAGTACTATATACTATTCAGCTATAAAGAAAAACGAAATTTTCAGGTAAATAGTTGGAATTCGAAAATATTACACTAAGGGAGGTAACTAGGACACAGAAAGATGAAGACTGCATGTTCTCTGTCATTTGTGGTATCTAGCTCTGAATTTTCAGATGTGCATATAGTACCAGAAAAAAAAAAAACGGAAAATTCTAAAGGAACTATGGGAGTGGAAACACTAGAGAGGGGACTCGCAGGACACAGGTGACTTGAAGAGTGGAATGGGAAAGATGCAGCTGGGGGCTTTAACTGGGAGGAAGTTAAGACAAAAGAAGAGAGAAAGGAGAGAAAAAAAACCACTATGGATGTTGGAAAAAAACATAAGAAATATTTCTTTTTTTAAGTTAAAATTATACATAATATATGAGTAAATGTAAATGTATTTACTCGTATATATTATGCATTTACACAAAAATGTATTTACACAAAAGGAGTTATGCTACTTAGGCTTGACAATGATCCCTCCCAAACCACAGATTAACTAACAAATTTCTGGCACCAGGCATGGAAACCATCTTTATTTAAACCTGTTGGTCAGGGTAGTTGTCCAAGAGATTCCAAAAAACAAGATAGGCTACTGCTGTTGGCGTTGGTGGCCTTCCAGAGGCTGAAGGCAAGGCCCTATTGCTGCAGATGTCACTACTTCAGACATATGACCAGGAGGATCCTAGCAGATTTGAACATGTCATAGTACCAGAAAATACTATACAAGCAGTCAAGGAAAGGAAGGGATCAATAATAGGTCTATCTATGAACCACAACAATGATCATCATGGCATGATGTCCTTAAGTGTGCAATAGTGGTACACATAGCAACCAACAGCTATCTAATTGACCTTAAGGCCTACTCAACGGGATGGAAATCACTTCTGGTACTGGAAACTTACCTAACTTTTTCTGGCTACTGAGGTCATGGATCTTAGAGCACAATTCCCAACTGCATTTTAAACATCTATCCTTATATTCACAGATAACTCAGTCCATCATATATGCTCCTCTTTATAGCAGATCATCAGAGAAAACCACAACTAATCAACATACAGAGAGGAAGGGATTATGGGATGCCTTGACCTAATGATTCCATCTACAACACAACTCCTAGACCTAAGGCTCAGTAGCATCATGGAAGAAGGCCAGAGAGCTTTCAAGAACCAGAAGACCAGGAAGTCAGCTGTAGGGTTGTACGAGAGAATGACAGAAAAGCTTCATTCTCCACCTCAACAATATGGCTGCCTTAACAAGACCTCAAGAAGCACAGCACTAAGACATGCTAACGAGGGAGGGAGAAATCTCCTGGAGCACTGCCCCTAGACAAGGAACAACAGGCAACCAAGGAATGCTGAGAGAATTAGTCATCCCAGGAATGAACCCTCTAATTAGTTACCTAGTTCCAAGTAGTCAGCCCTGAAGTTATTTGCATACAAACAACACTAAAAAGACTCAACAGATTGTTTGCATATTTGTGTATTTATACACATATGTAGGATTTAAAATTAAAGAAAAAGAGGCTACTATGAATTTTAAAGGAAGTGAGAAGGGTACATGAAGGGATTGGAGGCAGAAAAGGGAAGGTGGAAATGGATATGCATATTTTATTTTAAAACAATAAAAATGTATTTTAAATAATAAATTACTCCACTAAATATTTTATGAATAGCTAAAAGATTAGATCAAAGGCTCTAAACATAAAGCATCAATAGGAGATAGCCACGTAGCACCATTAATTTTCCTCATTAGATCAGTACACAGTACATAGGTATATCAAAATATTACACTGTGTCTTATAAGTATATACAGTTATGTGCTAATAAAAATCTTAAGTGCTTAATGTGGAAGATATGCTAACTACCCTAATTTATTTGATTATCACATATTATGAATATGTATAAACTGCCACACTGTACCCCACAAGTGTGTACATTTATGATACAAACCAAAAAGATTACAATAAATGTTTGAATAGGTTCATATGCTAATCTTGATATGCATATTATACAATGTATATATACTGAAAAATGCATAGGGTAGTTTTGAAAGACCCCAAAGACGGGTGTCTCACTTTGGGGATCCCTCTACCCAAGAACTGAGACCAATCCACTGGATGCAAAAGCAAGAGGCAGTTTATTGTTCACACAGGCACCTGTGGATGCTGCAAAACAGCCCAGCTGGGTGAACAGCTAGCTGAATGAGCATGCTGGGCTAGGGATACATCACGCATTTATAGGGGGTTCAGGAGTTACATAATAGGCTGCATAGCAACAAGCATTTCATTGGTTCTTGCATGGTGAGCTAGGGTCGAGCTTAGGACAGGGCTGTTTGTCCATCTGCAGGTTCATAAGAAAAACCATAAGATCTAGATAAGGCTAAGTTCAGCACTCTGGGTTTTGATAGACTGTCTCAGTGGTTTGCTGTCTTCCTATTGGCCTCGTCTCTACAGAGCTAGCTAACCGTAGATATCCTGTTCAGCTGAGCCCCATTTGGTGCTTTAAAGTTTGTTTTTCTAAGCTTATGTAGGTGACCTAATTTAAACCCTGCTACAGGATGGGGCGGGGGTCTCTCATTATGACAGGCTGGGATGGGGGTCTTTCAATTTCATGTGCCAACTATAAAAATAAAATTAATATCAATAGCAGAAAGGTTATTATTTTTTTTTTGGTTTTTTCAAGACAGGGTTTCCCTGTAGTTTCTAGAGTCTGTCCTGGAACTAGCTCTTGTAGACCAGGCTGGCCTTGAACTCAAAGATCCACCTACCTCTGCCTCCCAAGTGCTGGGATTAAAGGCGCGCGCCCCCACCTCCTGGCTGCAGAAAGGTTATTGTGAGTAAACTGAAGAAGCTTAAAATTACATATTTTGTAAAGTACCAAAACGTTATTTAGAAAAATAAGGATGATATTAAATAAAAAGATATACAATGTCTATTAATCAATACATTCAATTTTGTTAAAACAGAAATGCTACCCAAATGTTTTACAGATTCAATGCAACCATAAAATGTCCAGCTGGACTTTCTAGAAGCAAACAAGTCTCTGAAAATTCATGGGAACTGCTCAGGATAGCCAAAACACAGGAAGTGCCTAGGACTGCCAGAACACAGGAAGTGCTCAGGACTGCCAGAACACAGGAAGTGCTCAGGACTGCCAGAACACAGGAAGTGCCCAGGATAGCCAGAACACAGGAAGTGCTCAGGATAGCCCAACCAATCCTGACGAAATGAACAAAGCTGCAAATTGAAGTATTACCATTTTAAAAATTTGCTATGAAGCAACGGTAAACAAGAGACAGTGCTAATGAGGTAGTGGAGCCGCAAGAGTACAGGACTGGCCATCTATAGATGGACCTGCCTGTAGAGCAAAGGGGACTAATTTCAATCAATGGTGTAAAACCAGTCAATGGAGTGAGAGGTTGTTATAAAATAGTGCTGGGATAGCTCTATGGCTGCTGGCAAAAAAAAATGAATCTGAATGTTCATTTCATGCTGTATATGAAAATCAATTCAACATGGATGAAAGACCTAAAGGGAAGAACTAAAATATAAATCCTGCAAGAAGTACAGGGACTGTGCATGAGACTGAATTTTGTGATGAATTTTTAGATCTGATATTAATAGTACCAGCAATAGAAAAACAAATATATAAATTGGATTTCATAAAATTGAAATACCCATTGTTCAAAAGATACTATGAATTAACAAGACAACATAGAGAAAGGAAGAAAACATCTACTGAGCAATCTGATTGGAGACATGTATCTAGAATATGTGATGCATTCCACAACTCAATAATAAGAAAACAATTCAACAAAATATGGATAAAAGAAATATAAATTTCACCAAGTACACATATATCACTAACAGAAACATGAAGACATTGGCCTCTAGGCTACAAATAAAAGCACAATAAGATGTCACTTCTTACCAAGTAGAATGTAAAGAGTGAAAACCTTAGCCATGTTCACAACAGCAGGCTGAGGAGAGACTGGAATATTAACCCTGCGTGCAGCAATGGAAGATAGGACCTTGGAATACTCCATTAATATAACACTATAACTCCATCAATATAACTCTATCATATAACATAACAATTCTACTCCTGAAAGTATATTCTCAAAAAACTAAAAGCATATGTCTACACAAAAATATGATTATGGTCGTAATATTCGCAGCAGCTATGGGGTGGAAACAGCTCACGCATTACTGACAAGAGGCTAAACAAACTGTGGCATGCCCACACAAGACATACAAAAATGTGATACTGTATAGACCAACCTTGAAATATCATTCCATAAATAAGAAGACTTCCAGGGTCAGAAATTAGGTGAGTAGTTTCAAGGAGGAAAGAGAAAATTAATGGGAGACAGGCTATGGACCTGGGGGATGCAAGGGCTCCAAAACTGCCTCTAATGAGCATTGCACACATCTGCATTTGTGTGACTTTACGGAAACGCACTGACAGATGAACCAAACGGTATGTGAGCTATTTCTCGGTGAGGCTGTTCTAGCAAAGAAAATCAATGGACTAAATGCATGGATCTAAATGTGAACATTCAATAGTAGGATCCAAGGTGTGAGACAGCAGGCATGGATTTCAATCATGCAGATGTGGAAGGCACTGTAAGGAAGTTAAAAAGTTGGGAAAATACACAAGAGTAGAAGAGGTAGATGCAGGAGGGTGCACTTGAGAGAGACAGATTCCACTGGAGAAGAGGCCCTCAGAATCCTCTGCATTGAGCAACTAAGAGAAAGGGTCTGGCTTACGGATCTGCAGCATTCGAGCCTCTGTTCAGAAGGCTCTGTATCCAGTGCCCTACCTCAGTGAAAAACTGGGTCAGTATTTCGTATTTCCTGGGGACACAATTAGCCTAAGTGTTCTAGTGTTACCAAAACCTATAACATAGAAGACGCATCCCAGCACATCAGACTTCTGTAGTGCCGCTTATAATGTTAAGTTTAGAAATAATAGATATATTTATAAAGCTGTGATTTAAAGTTAAGATAGTTTAATTAAATAAGTAACAAAAGCATTTGGGACATTTTGCTTGTTTGTATTGTACATGCTTCTTGTCAGGCCTTTGAAGTACTTAGACAGGAAATTGAATACATGAATTATAACAGAACTTAAATGTTGAAGGAAATCTAATTAAGCAAATTTGCAAATGAGGCGATTTAAAAATCTTAGTCTGGTAAGCCTGAGTTAATCAGCCACTAATAAACAGTACAATGCTATTTGTTTTCATTTTAATATGTATATATTTTATATAATAAATATTAATAAATTATATTATAATAAATATTAATAAATATATATTTATAGGTTTTACTTAATTTCTTAAGGGAAAGTAGACTTTAAATACTTACTACTATGTAACTGTTGAAATTCACAATTGAAATACACTCTTATGATGTGGGAGAGTCTTCTGTTGTGTTGATTTTATTCGTTAATAAAGAAAACTGCCTTGGCCCATTTAATGGGCCAGCCCTTAGGTGGGTGGAGTAGACAGAACAGGAAGAAGGAAGTGAGGTAGATAGCTCAGTCAGATGCCACGCCTCTCCTAAGTGAGACAGATGCCATGCCTCTCCTCTCTAAGCCAGATGCGATGAGACTCCGTCCCAAGATGGACGTACACTAGAATCTTCCCGGTAAGGCACCACTTTGTGGTGCTACACAGATTATTAGATATGGGTTAATCAAGATGTGAGTAAGAGGCTGAAACTAATGGGCCAGGCAGTGTTTAAAAGAATACAATTTGTGTGTTGTTATTTCGGGTTTTAAGCTAGCCATGCAGGAGCCAGGCGGACAGGAGCGGGGCTACGGGAACGAGGCCCGCAGCTCATCACTACACTCTTATATTTAAGAAAAATGCCCCACTCAGACTTTCCTAAAAATATCTTTATATAACACTCTTTAAACAACAAATTCATGCTTTTAAGTACAGAAAGTAAGACCAGAGGAATCCATGTTGTTTACTGATAAACACTTTGAAGCATCTAAGTGCCAAGCAACCAAGCAACACTCTAGTAGTGGGAACATGGAAGTAACTAGAAGACAAGTCCCTGCCCCCTGGGCATGCACATTGGTGGGACATCCACAGTAATAAACTCGCATTATTTATTAGGTAAACCTGTGTTTTCTAAACCTGTGTTTTTATATCATACATGCAGGGAAAGATAGCGATGTGACTTAGGACACTGATTCGTAAGCCAGGGCAGCTGAGGTCAATTTCTAGCCCCCACATATACCAACTGTGTTATTTCCATGAGTCACTCAGCTTCCTGGGCTTAAGGTTTTTCATTTGTAAAACGAGGATAAAAACAGAGGTCTACAAGGGAGTTACCACTAAGTTAAGAAGATTAATAGCTGAAAAGCACTTAGAATAATGCCGGACACACAGAAAACATGATGGTTATTCTGTCATAGAAAATGTCAGAAAATAAGTTCTGTGAAGGAAACTATAGTAGATTAAGAGGTCAGGGAGTGATGCAAGGAGGGAGAGAAGGAAGAGTAAGACCTGTGGGAAGGATGGCCAGCATAACCGAAGCTGGTACTGTAAGCAGAGGGAAGCGCAAAGACTCAGAGACTGGGACAGGCTTGGTGACTATGAAGAAAGAGCATGGGGAATTGTGACCTTCGACTTTGTTCAAAATGCAATGGGAACTAAGAGATACTTCTGATTTGAAAAGCAACATAATCTTATTTATGAAGATACCTGGCCTTTGAGTGGCTCAAGCATGATCATAAGAAGTCCAGACAGACCGTAAGTCCTGGACAGTTTTTATGCCCCTTTCCCCTTATGAAGGAGAAACAGTAGTGACGTGGACAAGAAAGGCAGATGAGAGGAGTGGGGTGGACTCCATATAGTTCCGTAGGAAGACCCAATGGAGTGCAGTAGGAAAACCTGAGAGCCCCACAAGCACGTTGTGCTTCCTCCAGCCAAGATCTGACGTTGGATACAGAGGGAGGTTTGGACAGACTGATCTGATCAAGGCTGGAGCTTGGTCATGCAGTTCTGATGGAGAGACAGTATTTAGAATGTACGCAGAGAAGGAATTATCACCATGGAGCATGGAAGCTAAGCCAGGTCAGTAATCTGAAATTCCTCATGGGGGAGAAATATTTTTAAAATAGAATGTTCAGAATCTGGCCACCTTGAGCTAGAGACTTTGGAGTTATGGGTCCAGTGACATCAGTGTCACCTGGAAGCCCACAAGAAATGCAAAGTCTTGGGTTCCACACCCTGAGCAGAAGCACCCTAGGAGACCCCACACACAAAGCATGGGTGAAGGTCTAGGTTCTTTCCAGAGTACTAGAGCCTCGGGTGGAACAGCAGACAAAAGCAGAAAAGCCAAGGACCTGGGAGACCAGGAGGGTAGACATGCTGCCTGTGTGGGAAACAAAGCCATCCACAGCGATGACTATGGTGTAGAGATGACCGAGAGAGGTATGAGGAACGAGGCTGGACCTTTGGGAGGAAAGCAGAGGGTTACAGAGGGGTACATCTTACATGTTGCCACAGGGCTGGGGTCTTTTAAGGGGAATAACAAGAATACAATGGTCTAGTAGCAGAATTTGCAGTCAGGGGTGTTTGAGTTTAAAAAGCTACCATCTGAGAAAGCTTCTGGAAGAAGAGTGCCCTCAGGGCAGCCAGTGTGGGTTACAGAGTGTAATACTAACACACCATCTGACCCACAGCCTTTAAGGCACCAAACACACTAGAGGGAGCAGGTTTTGTTTCTTAAGGTTCTCTTCACAACTCTTAACATGCATTGCAAATGCCAGAACCTCTAGGCAGGAAATGCTTTGAAAGCACCCAGTTCATTTAAAATATTTTCTTATGTATATGAGCAATACATCTATACAATTTAAAACACTCAAGTTACTTAATGACAAAAATATTTTATATAAGGCCTCTAAAATATTTTATTTAGATAAGGTGGTAGTGGTGCACACCTTTAATCCCAGCACTTGGGAGGCAGAAGCAGGTGGATCTTTACGAGTTCAAGGTCAGCTTGGTCTATAGAGTAAGTTCCGGGTCAGACAAGATGACACAGAGAAACCCTGCCTGGAAAAACCTTGTTGCCATGAGTTTAGCATCTTAGAGAGTTTAAATAAACTCCCATCTAGCAGTTTAAAAGTATCAAATTACTGAAAGCTACATGTCATGGCGTTTCCTTGTAATTCCAACACTCCTGGAGCTGTGGATGATGGTAAGGCATTTGAGACCAGCTTGGGTTGTAACAGTGAAACTCTGTTTCAACAAAACAAAACAAACAAAGAAAAAAAGTAGCTGGGTCTTGAGACCGCCCATACACAGCAGATGTTATTATATAGCCACTTTACAGAGAAGTAATCAGACGCACAAGGAAGTCTGGTTAAGGTCCATAAAATTCCAAAGAGGTAGGGAAACCATTTCTGGATCCCAAATTAGGCCATCACTCTACAGTGGAATCTACGCTGCCTACCACTAGCGGCTATCTTCAACCCAATATTTAAAAGATTCGTAAGAATAAACAGCAAACACCAATCCCCCTGCCTTTTTATCACTCAGAGACTCATGGGTGTCAGAAACCTTAAGCAGCTTGTGCTTGCTCCAAAGGTACACAGAAGTCAGTCTCACTGTAGATAAAAGGAATCTGCCCCGCATTTTTAAAAAGCCTTAGAGAAGCCCGCGTCATTATTATCCATCACAACTGATTCCAACATCAACTAATTCTGCCTGACAGGATCCCTACCTGAAAGCCTAAAGCTTTGCTGTTGCAATCAATCCCACATTTCTTTTGCAGAGAGTCCTATGAAGACTTCCCTGCTGGGATCTGAAGTTTGAAATGCATCCTGTTCCAGGGCATGTTCCCTTTCTCTGTTTCCTTTCATGTTCCTGATGCTTCCTGTACTGAATGGATCATCACATTCATTAGAATAAGTATGAAACAGATCAACTTTAGTTTGTCCCCTCATCCTTTCTTGTCTTGAAGGGTTGGTGGTCTATTTATCAGAGGGTGTGTGGAGGCAGCATCCTTAGCGGTGGGAACAGGAAATTTCAGTGTGCTGAGTCCTTATGGACGAGCACCAAGGAGCTGTGCTGGTTATGGGTCTGGGTCTGAGGAAAGAGACTCCAGGAGTTCTGGCTAAATGTATATGAATGACCTAAAATTACCATAGGACTTACAATTCACCTCTACCTGTGGCATTAGCTGACCACCACATGAATATGCACAGTAACTACATTAACACAGTAAGAACTCAGCAGCTTCAAGATTGGGGTATTACCACATGTCTCTTGGGCTGAGAACTGATGTTTACTAAAAGAATGCAATGAGGGTAATGTTCTACTCACACAGATTAGGATTGTGCCTATGCCACAGGCCCAAAGTAGGCATGAGAGCTTTAAATTTACAGTGCAGTACCCATTAGAAACCCTGGAATTCCTGAATTTTGTTTTAAGTCCAGCCTGGCTACTACAGGAGTAAGTAAACTGAATCTGACATATTCACCATCACAGGACACAGGTGCATGACACAGTCTGCTTAAAAATGCTATTATCAGACCCCTCGCTCCTTCGCCAGTGCATTCCTCAATGTTTGATTAAAATTTATGAACCCAGCATGTGCTTCAGAGTCCTTAGAGTCTGCCTAGCTGGCAGGGAACAGAGTCCTCTAGCACATACACAGAGAGTTAAGGTCTTTGGGGTCATTCAAGCTCTGGTCTGAGGCCCAGCCCCTCAACCTAACTTCCAGGTAACTAAAGTTGAGGGTTATCTTAACTCTCTGAGCCTCCAGCTTTGTAATTGCTGTGCCGGGAAATCTGTAATTATTTGCTAAATTTTCAGCTCCAAAGGAGCATTTTTATTCCGATGACACCGTACTTCAGTGCCTCAAGTACAGATCTCATTTGGTCATTTGTGTCTATATTTTATACATAAAGTATAAACTTTGCTTCCTGTGGTTCATGTTTGTCCATCTGTATGACATTGCCACTCCCTGCTCAGGAGGCAGGAGATAATGACTTCCATTTTTAGGGGCAGTGAGCATAAGGCTCAGTAAGGCTGTTTTTGTCTAATGGAGCTGACTCATGTGTAGTTTATACACACGCTAAATATCCCTCTAGGCCCCATGTATTAGGGCTAAGTCCCAACATCATTATTCGGAGGTGACGGGAACTTTGCCAGGACCTCGTGAGAAGTGTTATGAGGACTGTGTCCTTGATGATGACATTGGGATCCAGATAATTTTCTTCCTGTCTTTTTCCGCTTTCTTGTTGCCATGAATTTATCAGCTTATTCCACTGGACCACTGCCCTAAAGAAACCAGGTCAGCTGACCAGGAACTGCAGCCTCCAAACTGAGGGCCCACATAAAACTCTTCTCATTTACATTCATTACCTTGGATATTCTACTATAGTAAAGGAAAGATTGATACAACTCATTAGAATGATTACATTTTACTATAATGCTGAGCCATGCTATATATGACTCAACTGTGCAAAACCGTGAACAGCGATTAACACAACTTAATCACCAAGCCAGGAAGGACGGGCTTTCTAGTCACCTCCTTCATTCACCAAATTAGTAAGCCAGAGACCTTTATGAGGTAGGTCGTTAGCTAGCTAGACAGACAGATAGACAGATGGCAGACAGACAGACAGACAGACAGACAAACAGGCATTTTCTACCTCATTTCTTAGGAAAGAAGTTCTTTGGAGCCACAAGCAAAAATCTCCAGCTAAGGACATCATAAACAAATTGTATCTTTCTTTAACTTGTAAGACTGCAATGAAGAGAAACCAAAGTGAGCTTTAGCTTAGGGATAGCTGATTCAAAACTTTTTTATGTCATATATTAATTTATTATTATGAGGGCTTTTATTTTGTGAGGTCTCACATTGTTTCCCACACATTCAGTGGAACTTATTATTTAACCTAGGATCCTCTTGCCTGGGCAGGATCAGTTAAAATAAACTAAATATATTCCTCTCTGGGAGATAACATGGAATGAAGAAGGAAGAGATTGGAGCTGAATCATTACTGTAAAATGAAGATCTTATCAGTCATGCTCAACATTAAAGCCCTGCATCTTTCATAAAAACTTTTGTGTGAGCACACTCTTAATGCAAGCGTACCATCATAACTATGACACTGTCCCAGATAATGGATACCTCCATCAAAACACAGGCCTCTGTCTTCACAGTCTCAAGAATAAGTATCATGTTTACGAAGAATTTGGTAACATCCAAGAAGTACAGCAAATAAACCGCATAAGAGGTTCCTACAGAGACTTCTTAAATTTACAATAAAATAATTAAAATTGAATTATATATTTTTCCCCTTTCCCTTTCCTCACTACAGCTTCTCCCTTTCCCCTCAACTCCTTCTCAAATTGGTTACTGTTTTCTTTGATTTTTTTTACACACAAACACGCACATAAGAGAGAGAAAGAGAGAGAGGAAAGAGAGAGAGAGAGAGAGAGAGAGAGAGAGAGAGAGAGAGAAAGAGAGAGAGAGAGAGGTCCTGTTGAGTCTGCTTGATGTTTCTTGAGTATATATGATTTCAGGTTATCCAATACAAAGTTCTCAGCCCTCCAGAGATTTTTTTTTTTCATGAAAACCCAATTGCAGTGAGTTTTTCCTATACTGAGAAGTATAGGCTTCATTTGCCACATGGCAAAGGTGATTTGTAAAACACCACCCCATTATTTAATAACACTAAAAATCATGCTTCCCTTATCACTGCCTGGAGAACAGGAATAGAGCCAGCTCCTCACACATGTGGGGGTGAGTCCAAATATCACTCCGAGTGATCTTGCAAGACCAGATTACTTTTCCAGTTAAAGTCATTCTGCAAATTTTCGATGCCTGGAAGCTTCATCCTCAAGAGCTAGTCCCCTACATTATCCAGATTTTAGATTTCTTAACAATTCAGCAATTGTTATGAATGCCAAGGCAGTGGAGTTACAGCTTGGGAGGCTAGAATCCTTAGGAGATCAGAGCAACTGTTTCATATCACGTTGTGTTGGGTGGGCAGAAGATATAGATTTGCCAAGCAAGTACAAGAAAAGAACGAAGCAGGCATCTCATGGGCACTAATCTCTTGGATGGCTTAGGACACTGATTAACATCTGTATAAGCTACTTGCTCCTATCATCACTTGTACCAATGTCCATGTTTGGCAACCACCAAACATCTAGATTTAGTCCTAGAGATAATATTGTTGGGAGGGAGGACTCTTACTTGATGCAGGAAGATAAAAATCCATCTAATCTCCCCTCAAACATGTATAATACCACACTCTGCTTGCAACAACATAGAAACAGTAGTGGCTTCTACAGTTCAGAGATCCATGATCTTGCAACATTATAGGCTGGTAAAGAAATATTCTATTTTTTGCATGCTCCATATGTCTCTGCTACCCATTCTTTACTCTCCCTTCCATTTAGGCATGCAAAAATGATTCTTAGCTTGTGCACTTTTTCAGAAGCAAGTAGTAGCTGAGATCTGGCCCAGGGTTATATGGCTTGTCCATCCCTTAATTAGCTAACTTAGCACAGTGAAAATAAAACTTGCATTTCCTCAGTTTCTGCTGTTTTCCCCTCAAAATAAGAAATCATCCAGAAGAAACAAAAACCAACCAAACCTGATAAAATTTCTTTCCATAAGTAAAACCAGATTGAGAACTATGTGTTAAAATTCTTCTCTTTCAAAGCTCCTTGGACTTCTTAATGTGGTTACTTAAAAATATTCTTAGATGAGAGACGGCTGATAGTTTAAACCTCATGATGTTTTGTTTGTTTGTTTTTTTTTCCTTCCAGAGGTTGTGGTGGGCATTTGGAAACATCCCTTTTCAGGGGAGTAGAGCTCTTCTGAGACATGTTCTTCTTATACTATATGGTCTAGGCTGACCCTGAACTTCATATGTAGCCTCCTTTGGCCTCCTGTCAGGCTCCAGAACACTGAGGTTATAAGCACACTCCCCGACAACCAGCCTGAGACTCAGTTCTCTGGACAAGAGGAGCATAATTTCCCCGTGTGTTCATAACAAGAGCCACACCAGACTGCCTGTTACTGCTGCCATACTTGGCATTACACACTCAGGACACTGGGCGTGAGTGCCGAGGATACAATGGCAGTAACCTACAACAGGCAGCCTTAAATGAAAGGGAACTCTGACTCAGGGTTCTCACTGCTTTGGGGGCTCTGTCACTAAAACCCTTAGAACAGGATCCCCTTTGTCTCCCTTCTGTAATTCAGCAATGACTCCAGCTGTATTGAGTTGAGAGCCCTTGAAGCCACAGCCAAGATAAAAGACAGAGGAACTCTGTCTGAAGTCTGCGTGCTCCCGCAGACGAAATAGAAATTCTTCGGACTGAATGCGGGGCCAGACTTCAAACCATGCCTGCCACATTGCTGTGAGGCCTCTTCCTGACCAGCTCAGAGGGAGGCTTCGGATTCTCAAGCCCAGTGTGTCTGCAGTCTTCACATTCAGCAACTGCCGCTGCCACCACTGCTTCACAGGCGTTTGAAATTAGCACAGAACTCTTCATTAAGCCACATTAACTTACTAAATCAAGAAACTAATTACTTGCGAAGGAGCCATTTTCTAGAAGATGATACCACTTTAACATATGCCTTTAACATAGATTCCCATTAGCGATTCTCGCCAATAAGAACCCTATAGAGCATAATTTTGATAGATGAAGCCCCTCCATCTCAAAGGCATCCTCCTACCTGATTGGTACACATCTGTGCAGAACACATCTGTGCAGAAGCATTTTCCCACAGATCCTCACTCGGCTACACTAATTGTTCTTATTCATGACCTGGTAGAGACATGCACATCTGTACATGAATAAGTCTGTTAAAGAGGGTCCATAGGGATCAAGATGGTACAGGTAAGGCTTTTCTTTTCTTTTTTTCCCCCCCACCAAGGAGCTTGATGGAACTGCAGGGTTTTGTTTGTTTGTTTGTTTGTTTTTGTTTTTGTTGTTTTACCTCTATCTGCCCAAGATGAAGGACATAATTGACAACTGACATTTAAAGAACACCGACAAACCGAACTGATCTACCCTAATAGGACTTCCAGGAAGGTTGTTTTTTTTAAAAAAATTCACATTTATTCACGGGGAACAAGGTACATACCATGATGTATGCGTGGAGACCAGAGGACAACATGTGTGCAGTGGTTATTTCCTTCCACTAGGTAGCTCCTAAGGACCAGACGCTCAGTAGTAAGTGCCTTTATCACGAGGCCATCTCATGGGCCCCACAGAAGAGTTTTGAACACATACTGCTGGCTACTGATTATGACAGCAATCTTCCTTGTTCTGCAGACCACATGGAACATTCCCAACATGGCATCTTCATTATTTTTCCGATCCCTTGGGTGACACTGCTTTTATCTTCCTTCTTGTTTTTTTTCCAAGACAGGGTTTCTCTGTGTAGCTCTGTCTGTCTTGGAACTTGCTCTGTAGACCAGGCTGGCCTCCCACTCACAGAGGTTCACCTGTCTCTGCCTCCCGAGTGCTGGGATTAAAAGCGTGTGCCACCAGCACCCGGTTCTTTTTACTATTCAATCATCAGTACCACATGCCTAACAAATACTTGCCCCATCAAAATAAACCAATGACCTTGGTAGGGCTGCAAGATGAGGGATCTGGATGATATAAAAAATAATGGGTAACATAACTGTCCCAGGTTATTACAAAAATGAGAGTCTTTAGCTAGGACTAGAAAACAGCAAGGTTCTGAATTCTCACTTCATAGAAACCTCTGATTCTTATAATTTGTTTTTAAAATAGAGTATTATTTTATGGCGGAATGGTATGCTATTGTTCTGGATATCACATTTACTCTACCCTTCCTCCACAGAAGAACATCATTTTACTCCATGCTATATCTAGGATGAACAGATAGAGTAGACAATGCCACATGTTTCCTCTCATATGTGGAAGATAAAAAACAGCCACCTGAATAGAGAGAGAATGACAATCACCAAAGGCTTAGGAGATGTAAGTAGCCAGGTGTCAGGGAAATTGAACTACAGATAAAAAACCACAGATAGAAAATATTAGTTTTAATGTTTCATGGCACGAGGGTCACTATGATTCACGGTAATTTACTGTGTACTTAATAACTAGAGGAGGGCACATGAGCACTATATGCACAAAGTAGCGATAAAGAGATGTAAACATTCATTACCCTGATTGACAAGTACATATTATATAGCTGTGCTGAAAATGCCACACTGTATCTCATAAATATGTGCAATTATTCTGTTGATCAAACTTTAGAAAAAATATTTAATATGGAAATATAAACCCCTCAATTTGCTCTTTAGGTTATATACATGTACTATCTATGCCCTATAATTGTGTATAATTAAAAAAACAATGGGGACACAGTAGGCATATAAGCAAAACCACAGTAGGAAACACCATCTACTCTCAGATATACCGTACGCTAGAAATTCTAAGGACAGTGTTGGTGTTGCTTTGTTTAAACCCTACTATGCTGAACTAACAGTATACTAACTGGACTCTACAGAGAGGTAGCTCAGCTCTGTTCAAACACAGAATGCTTACAACGTCTAATAAGTATGATCACATAGATTATTGGAAACTAATTGTTGTTACTTTTGAGACTATAAAATAATTACATTTACTCTTTTCTGTTTCTTCTCTACAGTCCCTCTCATGTACCCCCTTGAGCTCATTAAAGAAACTAAGTCATAAATTTAACTTTTACTGTGATCACTGCCAGAAAAGATATTTTCTGCTAAACCCAACCACTCTGATACTTTATGCCTTGCTTTGTGGCTTTCAGATGAGCATACTGTGACTGCTACATGACATTTCAAATGAGGCTCTAAAACTGTAATATAGCTATCCCAAAGTCTGCAAAAACTTATACAAAAATTGCATTCTTGCTAGAATATCAGGCATAATTTAGAAAACTAAAACAGCACACCGTGTTTAACACACAATGTTTTAGAAAGGCAACTTCCAGAGAAGAGTCCCGAGAGCACAGGCATAGGGCAGCAATCACACAAGCATCAGGTATCAACGTGGAATCAAAGTTACCATGTGTTCAAAGAATATGGCAATCTCTCTATATACATTATGCTAATCTGTTACTGATGCTCCAACTAGCCAAAGGGCGACCCACAGCTAGAACACTCCCCTTTCAAAGTCCTGAGCATGGGCTGTCAGAAACTCAGTAAGGCACAGCGAGGAGGAGAAGCATGGCCACTCGCAATGTCTAGCTACCTACATCTTTGAAGCACATTCGACATCGGGCCTTTGGTCATGAAAGCAGAAGCCAAATCAAACTGAATTATTGCTTCAAATGGAAAAGAAAACAAAAATAACAGTAAGTATTCACCGAGGAAGACAAGCCTACGTGAGGCTGTGGCAGATTCTGGCTTCACTTTTCAGAGCTGTCAGCGTCATCGATGTCATGGAAGATCTTTAGTGATGTTGAAAAGAAATCACCTCTGTTCCTTCCTCTCTTTGACAACATTAGAAAATGTGGCTTCCGGAAAGACTTTAGAATGGGGAAAGGGAAGCCTGGGGAAAAGAAAACTCAATGAGAGAGTGGGTGTCTTCAAAGAGTCCCACCTGTGGGTGATATACCTCTGAATTTCTTTTCCTGTATTGTCTTAGGATTGAAGGCAAGACTGATCCAGAGAAAGGCAGTCTCCATGACTTTGACATACTCACAGAGCAATGAGGAGAAAAATTAAAAAAAAATTAAACCACAAAATATGTGTAAATCAAGTCTCTGATAAATGACTGATAATTAAACTACATAAAGAACTCTTAAAGTGAAACAAAGGAATCTTTTTAAAAAGCAGTGAGCAAAATGAATAGCTATTTTCCCAAAGATTTATAAAGAGCTAATAATCATGAAAAAGTATTCAAAATCACTACTCACTAGAGGGCTGAAAATTATAAACATAATATCAGGCCATATTTTACTTTTTATGATGGCTGTAATATTATGTAAGTAAAAGTATATAATTTATATGTGTACTTTTCTTTATATACCTATATTTATGCATGTGTGCTCATATACATGGCTACCTGGTGTACAAGGTTCTTCTGTCTTTGTGTTGCTTTCATTGGTTAATAAAGAAGCTGCTTTGGGCCTGTTGATAGGACAAAACTTAGGTAGGCAGAACTGAATTTTGGGAGGAAGAAAGCAGAGTCAGAAAGACGTCATGATCTACCAGAGACAGACATGCCGAATTTTACCTTGTAAGCCACTACCACATGGCAATACACATATTAATAGAAATGGGTTAAATTAATATAAGAGGTAGCCAATAATAAGTTAGAGCTAATGGGCCAAGCAGTGATTTAATTATTACAATGTCTGTACAGCCCTGTATTTTAGGGCAAAGCTAGCTGGGTGGCCAGGACAAACAAGCAGGCCCTCCTTGCAACAGCTACCAATGCTATTTATCCATATCCAGGCATACAAATTAATATGAAAATATATCTATTTACACATACAATATTCATGTGTATGTGTTAATAACTAACAATACTGTTAGGTATATAATGAAACTAGAATCCTTATATACTCTCCAATATGGTTCACTGCTGCTGGAATATAAAATAATACACCCTCAGATATTTACCTGGGGGCAGAATACATGTTTATCCAGATAATTTTGTACAAAAATTCACAGAACCCTATTGATAAAACCCACACCAGGAAACCGTCTAACTGTGCATCCGTTGATGAACAGTTGGATAAAATGTTCTTACAATAAAAAACGGTTCACCAATAAAAAGGAGCACATTGTCAGACACACTGTAACAGAGATAAGTATCATGTTTAAGCAAAGTAAAAGAAGCCAGATGCAAGAAATGATACAGTCATCCCTAATGTCTATGGGCAATTGGAGCCTGTGGATACCCACAGTCCATGGATGCTCAATGTCCCGCACATAAAATGTCTCAGTATTTGCATATCATCTACAGCAACCTGTAGGTCTTAGATTATCTCTAAGTTACTCCTAACATGTAGTACATGTTAAATAGCTATGTTGTATTGATAAAGAATAATAATTAGGAGAAATTGTAAAAACTTTATACTGATACAGGTTTTAAAAATATTTCTGAAGATGTTTTCAACTGTATTGTCTGATTTTGTTGATTTGAATGTTCCAGAAAAGCAAATCTGTCTTCATAATCATCAGCACTAAACCATCCAAATCGGTAGATTTACTACATATAAATTAAACTTCATTAAAGTTGTCTTAAAATGAATATAGTGTAATATCCATTTTTATATATTTTAGTCAAAAATTATGCTTAAAACCCTTAATAATTAAGTTTTATTTTTATTATTCCATACTTTTCACTAAGCAGTGAGTAACAGCCAGGAGATCAAAGTGCCTCTGACTTCAGCACCACACTAAATTTTCATATCTCATTACTGTTTTTTCCCAGCATCCCTGGAAATTTGGCAGTGATCAGAGTATTTATTAATCCATGGGGGTTTTTGAGTCAGGGACCAAGAAGAGTTGTAGCTGGCAGGGTGGGAAAGTTCCAGGGCTGTTGTCCTTCCTGGGATCCCAGGAGTCATCCATAAACTATCCTGCCAGGCCAAGCATCAGAGAAGCAGCTCAGGCCTTTCTTCATTGGAGCACAGCCAAACAGACTTCCCAACACTCAGTAGGTGCTTTATCACCTAACACCGGCTCTGGACTAGAACACAAAGGCCCTATTCCCTGCCTACTAACAGTGAACAACTTCATTAACATGGATTAAGGTTATAAAAGTTGACTGTTGCAGTACGAAGCAGATATGTATAAATTTGGTGCATGGCAAAATGTATACATTTTCTTGTATAAGAAGAAACCTTTTTGTCTTAAAATTTTTCTCCTTTACTTTAATACAATTTTGCAGTAAAGAAGCATTAGTTATAAAATAACAAGATGCACTGGTGTGGGTATAGCTTTAAAATAGACACAAATTGGCATGTTCAACGACCTGGCTTTGATATTCATAATTTAAAACAACAACAAAAAACAAAACAGAAATAGAACGCAAAAAAAAACTGTAGGCAAATAATAAACACTGTTTACCCCCCAATCCAGCCTGGAGTCTAAGAAAGTATGAATGTTCTTAAAAACTAAAAGGGTCCGGTGAAAGTGAACTGTATGAGTTCGCTGACCAAGCCTTCATGTATACACCTTACACACATATTCTACGTGTTGTAACTCAAGGCATTTCCGAAATCTAGGAAGAAATGGACTTGAGCATAGATGCCCGAGGGGTAAGACGGCTATGAGCTGACTCTGCTGTCAGGGGTCTACTGAGCTTGGATGCCTAGGCTGTTCAATTTTGCACTGTGCTACTGTAAGAACCCCAGAAGGCACTTTCCATCCCTCGCTCCTGAGATGAGGCCATCAAAGCCCTCCTGCTGCAAATATTACTCTCGGTTGTTACCTCGGAGGTAGACTCCTTCACCCCATCAATCTATATAGGGGCGAAGAGAAAACGAAGCTTGAGACCATGCTTTTGTTTTTTCTTCCAAAAAACCTTAACGACCATTTCATTCGGGGACATTACACTAAGCACAGAGGTTTTGCAAGCCACTAGCGCATGCTGATGGCGTCTAGAGTGCAGACTTTTGTAACTTGAAGGGGCCATTTTAAAGCTGTGACTCATTTATGAGCATGAAAACGCCAGAAGTGTACTGTATGAATCAGACCCTGGAAGTAAACAAGGTATTACATTACCATCAACCACATATTACAAATGCATTGATGAATGCTTGCTGTTCACCTCGCAACAGCTGGAAGCTGGAGAGGTGAAAAGTAATATAGTTATCCGGGACCGTGTAACAAATACAAGGACTATGTTTACCTAGTATCGCAATGCATAGTTAATGGCACTTCTATAAACATAAAAGAGACTCCATCATAAATGCCATGTCTCAAATTTAAGCAAATGAGAAAGAATCGGGCAACCCTAAAGGCCAGGGTTTAAAAGACAGCAGTCCTCTGAGTGAGTCTCCTGAAAATATAAGATAAAAGCTTGGCTGGTGGACTGGGAGAATGGGCCAGCATTGTTAAATGTAGTTCTCCATTACACTCTCCTACAGGTAATCCTATATTGATAATAGAAACCACAATAGAACAGGTGAAGCAGCCACAAGCCATTCCTCCTCCAAAAGTTGGCATTTGCCACATGAAAAGGGAAAATAAAAGTTCAAACATTTTTTTTTTTTTTTTGGTAAAAAGCAAAGTGAAGACTAGGATCGAGGCACATCAAATCACTTAGCACACACTAAAGCCTACTTTAAAGCACGCCCGACAAAGGGTAAACAATGACCTTGAATGCACAGACCAAGGCAGTCAGGTAAGGGTATCAGTGCAACGCTGAACAGAGGCAGCAGATATTAATAACAATTACCTTTTGGGTTCTCATGAATAAGAGTACTCATTCTAATGTATAACTGGACACGATTCAGAGCCCATTATCCATAGAAACTGGAATCCCATATATTATCTATAAGTTGAAAGGATGAAAGACTAATTACAAAGCACTGTGGTCTTTTTCTTCAGGAAACCCTACTGCTGTGTGTTCCTGGACCAAAAGGTATTCCATTGGATAGGTTCCCTCCCCAACCTATTCAAAACACTGATGTCAGAAGACAGCTACTTGTGTAAACTTACGCTGTGTGTCACTTTATTATGGAGTATGATTTGCCTGTAATATTCCACCAGACACTATGAAGAATAAAGTTACAGATGTATTTCAGAAATCATCTACGTTTTTAAAAACTAAACTTTTGAAAATACATTGTAAATGACTATTAGTAAAATTGCCACACACATAGTAGAAAATAAATAAATACTCCATTGGGGTAATATTATAACATACTTATTAACACAATAAACATATTGAAATGGAAATCTCTGGTTCTGAAATTTTCTCTGGTAATTGGAAACCACATTAATTTTTATCTTCTGGGTTTTGGTGCCGGAATTCAGTCAGGCCACTTGCAATGCAGCTCAGAGTTCCAGAAAACAATCACATCCAAATTCACTCTTCACTTAACTTTTCCACTTTCAAAATGAAATCATCTCAAATTTATTTTTCAAAACATCTCCCTCTCAACTAATGCATACAAGTTAATCTATTTAAATATGCTTATAGACAAGACGATGAATAATAAATCAGAGTATGAAGTTATATGTAAAAGGACATCCTAACCTAACGCCATGATCCTTTCCCCAGTGACAGAAACATTCCCGACTTTTACTTGGGAACACCGGCCCCAGAGTCCATGTGCTCAGTACTCATTTGCCTTTGCATATATCCTCTCTTTCAAATTAAAAAAAAATTGTGTCAAAAAAGAACATATTGAGCACAGAAATATTCCATTTCATTGACTCTTAAGCTTCAGAAGGTTGTAATACCACTTAGTCTCTAAAACTTCAGTATTAATTAACATACACCAAGAATGTGTCCCAGAAGATGAGAACAAGCAAGTATACTTCCCCTCCTGGAATTCCTGGTGTGATTTAAATGCTAGTTGTTCTCCAAACCTTGATGGTGATAATAATAATAACTATAAAAATAAAGCAATGACAAGATGATTTTCTTAATATAACATAGCACTAGCCCCCATGCACACACAGGCTTGCCAGATTGCTACTATAGTAACATCTTAGGAACAACATCATGGACACATGTTAAATTGACCATTCACTAGGCGATTTCTACAAGACTAAAGATGTCTGAGGAGATGCACACAAATGCTAGGTACTTCCCAAAGGGCAGGCACTTAAGCTCGAATATTCCAGTTTCTTCTGTTTCAAAATTACTCCTGAAGTTTCTTCTAGATTTCTCCTAGATAAATCCTGATGGAATGTCCAGATCTGAGCCATTTTGAACGTCAGATTATTTACCAGGATAATGTCACACTTCTTGGCTTGCATTGGAAAAGACTACATCAGAACCAGAGTGTGATGACTCTTGTTTAGCTGAAGGCAGATGTTTACTAACCAAAGAGGCAAGTGAACTAATACTAGATTCCTCCCTTCTCTGCTTTTACCTATCATTCACCCAAATAAATAAATTAACGATTCAACAAATTCATGCATATTCAAGTACTTACATATATATGTAAAATGTAGAAATTTTATAATTATAAAGTCACATATTATATTATCCATACTGCCTATACAATACATCCATTGTATGTATATAGTATAAAATATACACATACACTTATCCACAGGCGAATAAATATTGAACACATTGTATACCATGAATGAAACATAGATTCCTTCTATAGGATGCTTTCCCCATCAATAGAGAACACTTTCAAGAAACTTCTAGAAACCCTGCGCTTAGTAAGAGGACAGGGACCAACATGACCTTTTCCAGAAAGTTGACTGACTCTTTCAATCTTAAAATATTCTCACAGTTATTGTTTTAAAGATTTGTTTTCTTTTTAATTATGCTTTTGTCTGGGTATGGATAAGTGCAGGTACCTGCAGAGGCCGGAAGAAGGCACTGAATGCTTCAGATCCTGAGTTCCCTGACATGGCTGTGGGAGCCCAAGCTCAGGTCCTGTGCAACAGCAGTTCACAGTGCACTTCACAGCCAAGGAAGACCTCCAGCCTTGAAACATTCTTAACGTTCTTTTAATTAACTAAAAATAGAGTTTCTATTAGATATAAAACATGTCCCTTTGATGTAGACAGGATACTTAGATGGGCCAAAGATAAAACAGTGTGGTTTGCTTAGATCAAACATGTAAGGGAGTTATGCTTATATGAAACAGTATATACTTAGAAAAGACATGAACAAGTGTGGTTGCACCAACCCCAGTACATAGGCGCAGGCTGGTGTGTCCTTGGGCTAGAGAGCAGGACGTCCGTCTTCGGGCAGCGTTTCTGGTGTTGATCACCAAGGAGTGAATTAAAAATGGGTGACGTTGACAAAGGCAAAATGTTTTTGTTCAGAAGTGTGCCCAGTGCCACACTGTGGAAAAGGGAGGCAAGCATAAGACTGGACCAAACCTCCACAGTCTGTTTGGGAGGAAGACAGGTCAGGCGGCTGGATTCTCGTACACAGATGCCAACAAGAACAAAGGCATCACCTGGGGAGAGGATGCCCTGATGGAGTATTTGGAGAATCCCAAAAAGTACATCCCTGAAACAAAAGTAATCTTCACTGGAATTAAGAAGAAGGGAGAGGGGGCAGACCTAATAGCTTATCTTAAAAAGTCTACTAATGAGTAATTTCACTGCCTTATTTATTACAAAACGAATGTCTCGTGACTTTTAATGTGTGCCGTAATTTAATTCAAACCCCAAAATTCAGATCATGAGTGGCTAACAATGTTTTCTTGGACAGCCCTGATTTAAGTAAAACTGACTTGTAGGAAAAACAAAACAAAAAACGAAAGAAGGGTGGGAAGGAGGGAAAGCAGAAGGAGGGGAGGAAGTCAGGGAGGGGAGGAGTGAGAAACGGTCAGCAAGGGGAAGAAGCGAGAGACAGAGAGAGACAAACCAACATCAAGGAGGAAAGGGCAAGCTGGTGCAATAATATTTAAAACGGAAACTCTGTTGAAATAGTTTATATATCCTCATATATTTTAAATTTTGTTTTTTGATATTATAGTACAATTACATAAGTTCACTTTTCCCTTTCGTCCATCCAGACTTGTCCATCTATCCTATCTTGCTCTCTTTCAAGAGCGTGGACTTCTCTTTTCACTATTTGCTCTCACTTCTATATGTCTATGTACACACACAAATATTCCTAAGTACCATCCGCTCGGTCTGTATAATAGTACTTGTCTGTGTGCTTCTAGGGCTGGCTAGTGGTGTTGGATAACCAATTGGTGTGCTCTTCCCAGAGAAGACTACTTCTCCCGCTCTCAGCACTCCTTAGTTACCTGCTGTTAGTGATCTGTATAGGGTTCAGGCTTCCGGGCTTTTCCTCATGCAATCAGAATGACTATTGTTGTTGTTCCTGTTCAGCTCACATTTTGGGAGCCATGCTGGTGAGATTCTGTGGCTCTAGCTTCTGACATTTGTAGGAGACACAATCTTGGAGAGGAACCTACAACTGCTACTTTACTACACCAAAACAATCTCTAACTGCATCCTCAATGGTTGTCCTTATCCCCACAGACAAATGCAGTCATCACCCGTCATCAAGGCAACTTCTCCTTCCAACAGCCAGACCATTACAGAAAACCACAACCCATCAAAATGCAGAGTGATGGAGCCCGGTCCCAACAGATACATATCCCTGCATCTAAAAGTCACAATCTGGAGATGTTCCAAAGCAAAGTGGAAAAATTGCTGAAAAGAAAAAAAATCCAATGTGGAAAGTCTATCAAAGTGATGGGTAAATGGCAAGCTGTGACTCAGCCTTGTGGTTGCGATCCTGAGCCTGGCATTTGTCCCCTTTACCACAAAACCAAAGCTCTGCTGGTTGGTTTCTGTCACTACTGTAGATGCATTTTCCTGGTATAGTGGACACTTTCTCTTTTAATCACCTGTTGATGAAGATAGGAATGGCTACCATTTAACCATTTAAACATGACAAAAACACATATCCTTTGGGCTGCTCTAACTTGGCACGGCTTGCCTCAGAATTTCTATATTTGGGGTAAAAATGGTGATATGAATCATTTAAAAAAAGAAAATGCATGGCAGGTGAACAATCTGAGGTGACTTAGTGTCTTTGGAAACAATCACAGTAGAAAGCGCCCAAACCTATGCAAATATTACCAAGGATGCTTTTACCCACTACAGCCACACTGCCAGGCAGAAAATGGTAGTCAGAATCTGAATAGGTATGTCTACTAAGTTTTTAATATTCATTCTTCAACTTGGTAGGTAATCTGTTCCAGAAAGCATCTTAAGCCCATAAATATCATGATTGTCAGGTGATGAGCATTACCTTAAGCAGGTATCTTTCTTTAAAAAGAAAATGTTAGGAACTATTGGATATTATTGCTATAGTAGAATGCTTATCTAACAAGGGCTGGGTTTGATCCCCAGTACAGCAAAAAACAACCAAAACAAAAACACTTTAGTCCTTCAAATACTATACTTATACTTAAGTATAGAAGTTCCAGATGCATGGTTTTAAATCTTAGCCCCAGATAAACTTGCAGAAAAGCAGATGAACTCACCCATGGGTGCTCCTTGTGGCTCCTTCTCTCAACTCTCTAAGAATAGCTATAGATAACTTTAAGCAAATAAAAAAGTATAAATTCATAAAGACAAAGTGAATGAGTGGCAACACAGTACTAAAGATACCAGAAAGCTGATCTCAAGAAAGAAGAATTCTAGGTCAGAGGTAAAACAAGAATCAGCTCTCAGGGCACTGGGGACCTGACCACATATGACTCCAGCATGGTTCACACTGGCCCACTGCAGGGAGGAACATGGGAGAAGAGAGTCAACTACACAGAGGCAAACACTTAACCCCGTCTTCTGCTCTGGAAATGAGGAGTGCTCTTAGCCAAGTCTGTGGGAATCTGGACTTTTGTAGTCAGGAGAGAGCTGAGCAGGTCTGTGGACTGGTTGAATGGTTTCCAGCACACCCTGACTAGAACCTGAAAATGAATATTTGCATATGGACTTTTCAGATCTCTTCCTCCCCTGCTTTCACAGGAATTCCTACAAAGTACTCATTCATACTTTGGCTTCAATGATGAGGCCACAGAAATGATTGCTCATAGGGTGGTCAGATTTGCAGAGGAAATACAAAATACACTGTTACTTCCCGTCAACCAAATCTCCCCTCAGTGAAGAGTATAGTGTTTAGTTCTAGATAGAAGCCTAAAGCTTCTTTCACATATGTCCTTCAGTATGAACATGAAGCCAAGGACACTCAAGCATTGAAGGAAAGCTTCAGAAAAAGCAAGCAAAAAGAAGAAGAAAATGCATCTTTGGGGACACAAAATACAAAGAGCAAAGATTTTTAAAAGCAGCCTTCACATTGACAAACAAACCACTGTATAACAGCAAAGGAGAAGCCAGAGGCTATCAAACACAAATGAGCACATGGGGTCAAAATTTAGACACTGGAATAGCATGGATGAAGTTAATTCGAAAAACAAAACTATGTTTATTTGTTTACTTGCTTTTATTGTCAGGAGCATCCAGAGCTCAGTTATGTTAGGCAAAAGTTCTACGTAACTCCCTAACCCCAACAGAAAGTTTAAAAATCAAACTGAACTTGTCTTCCAATATAGAAAGCAAAGATAGACAGAAAATAAGAAAAATTTAAAAACTAATATACAGAGATCATTATCCACACAACGAAATCCAGGGGCTTTAAGAAATCAATTTCCTTTCTATGAATTGAAAAATAGGAATTTCAATACTGAATGGTGATGTTTTGTTCCAGCTTAGTAGCTATACATGAATCTACTGATACTTTATTTATTGTACTATATTTATATTATATATACTGCAGCCTTATGGCCCTGTAGTCAACACCCTGTCAACCACTCAGGTCATGGCCAGGATGGCTTTCAGGTCCCATGGCACTGACTTTACCATGGCTGCTGTATGTAGGTCTAATCTAAGTCTCTAGTGTTCTGTCTACCAACAAAGACTTGGAAGTCAGATGTGGGGTGAAAACCTGAAAGATCAGAGAAGCTGAGAAGCAACCAGCTGACCTTAATTTTGGATGAAGACCGAGCAAGAGACATGTCTCTTCACTCAACCCCCCCAAAAAACAAAAGAAAGCACCAAACTCAAGTCCTCACCCTTTCCTTCCAGTGTGGCTCCTCTATCCAAATTGCTGGTGTCTCTATGACCAACTGGGGTAGGTGTTAGCTCTGCCCCCCCCCAATTCATGGTAAAAATTTATTTAAGCCTTAGAGTGTGATCAAAATTTCCACAACAGAATGGGCGAAGAAAGTTCCCAGAATCATAGACTGAAACAGATTCATAATCTTGTACAATTTTAGAATACCAATCCTGGAGGCTTTCAGAAAGAAAAAGAAAAAAGAAAAAAAAAGATTAAAATGAGAATGGACTCTGAACACAAAGGGAAACGAAATCTTCCTTTTCTGAAGCATGAGTTTGCAATCTGAAATTTTATATCTAGCCACACTGTCCATGAACACTGTCTGAGAAAACAGACCACCATGTTGTCTGGGTCATTCTCTCACACACTGTGTCTTCACAGAAATTATCACAAAATGGGATCACCCAGAGTAAATAAGTAAAGACATAAGCAAAGGAATAAAGAAAAAGGCACCAGACACACACACACACACTCAAATATACAGACATACAGATACACACACACATATATAGATACACAAACATATACACACATACACACATACAGACATGCACACACATACAGATACATACATAAACACACACTCACATATACACACACATATACACACAAACACACATGTACACACACATGTACACACATGTACAGATAAACACACACAGCAAAAATCCCTCCCTGACATGACACAGCAGGAGGGAAAGGTTCTGAAAGCCACTACTTCAATAGGAGACTGTGGCAAAGTTTAATATCTAAAGAGGAAGAGGGAGGACTATAGAACGGGGAAAGGTTTAGAGACGATTCCATGGTAACAATACACAAAACTGAGCCGAAAGAAAAAAAATTAAAAAATCTAATAAACAAACAAAACCAAAACAACAAAGGAAAGTAAACGAAGTACTATTTATTCCAGAGAAAGGAAAAGGGGGGAATATAAAGAGGAGGGAAAAGTTCTAAAATAAGATTTACCATGTCACAGTGTGGATGGCGGAGTTGTGCAATTTTGTTTCTGTTCAAAAGTAAGAGCTAGAACCCACTCCTATTGCTCATGTACTAATTTTAGCTTGAATTTCCTTCCCAGGGTCCTACAGCCATACTCACAACCCATTCTTAAATAACTTTTTCGATAGGCCATTCATAAATGTATTTTGTTTATTAAGCAGCTAAGTGAACATTGTTGATAATATAATTGGTTCGCTTAGACTCTATGAGTAGCCTCTGAACACTGACAGCTCATATGCACCCCTAAAACACCAGAGCTGTGTGCACCCCTAAAACATTAGAACTTTTCAGACAAGAAACACACAGTCTCTTTCTGTTAGTTCTTGAATGTACAATAGAAACCAACCCATGCGTCCATCAAGTCTTTAATAGGTAACCATGCACAGAGTAGTACAAATGGGCACTACAGTTAACAAACTACTTTAACAGGGCCCCTAAAGTTCAAACCTGTCACATCAAGACTTCCTGCTTCAATAACAATCAATACTTAAACCAGAAGTGCCTCAGCAATGTAACATTTCCCATACAGCATCACCACAAAATGTCCTGGACTCTGAATTCTGACAGATTACAAAGACAACTCTCCATTGAAAACTGATCAAGTCGGAAAGCAGAATACACAAGCATCAAAGCATTGGCTCTATACAGAAACCCTGGGGAAAGCTTTGTTACTGTTATTCAAAAGACAGTGAAAAATTTCAAAACTCAAGCACATCATGTTCTTTCTCCCACTTCTGAAGTTACTATATGGCAAATTATTTTCTCAGGAAAAGAAACAAACTTACCTTTCACAAGCTCGGACAGTCCATGCGGCAATTATCCATAATGAGATACTAAAAACCAAGAGCACAGTTCCTGGGCAGATAGTCATTAAAGTCTTCATAACAAAACGCGTATTGAAGTTTATCTTATTAAGTGCCCCAATGCTTCTAGAGGAGGCATCGGTGAAAAGTTTGCTATGTAAAAGCATGACTCTGGCGATCAGATAGAGTCTTAAGAACATTGGTATAGATAAAATAATATCCACATCAGCGGTGGTTGTGGAGGGGGCATAGGAGAAGGCAAGCCGGGCCGTCCATGTGAACGTATAATTCCCAGGTATGGGATGAATAGCACACACCAGTATTTCCAAGCAGATGAAGAAAATACGCTCATAAGTCATGGCTATTCTCCAGTCATCTGCTCCATTGTCCACCATGAATAACTGAAAAAATAAAGTAGAAAAGCAGCTTCAGTATGGCATGAAAGCTCCACAAGTGTTAGTGCAGAACTCAGAAAGACAACAGGTGATGCTTAGCAACTGGGCGCGCTAAAGCTGGCATCTTGCAAAGTCTAGCCAGGTATGCTATTTATAGACGAGGGCAATGGTACCGGAGGGGGATTCCATTCTGTAGAAATTAAAATGAGCAGCTTGCTGTATAAGGAATTCAAGGTATTTGGGAGTCCACATTACTGGATAATCATAAAGTCGATTTGTTTTGTAACAGATTGCTCTCTATTTGAGGAGATGGTGTTTCAACCCATGCATGATGCTATTTAGGGTGCCGCTGTAGTCAGTGCAACCCTAGAATGCAGCAACACATGAGTATTCGTATGAGAAATCTTATTCTTGGCCTCGGAAAAAATCACAAGAAACCACAGATGAACGTGGCAGAAACATTTATTCTAGTTTCCTCACTATTGTTTTATAACTTACTCAACTCTTCCTTTTCTTATTTTTGCCATCTTTCATACCACAATTAAAAAAAGAATAACTTGTTTCTCTGGCTGTTTATAAGGAAGGACACCAGACCCTGGCTGTGCATGAATTACCAAGAGCATTTGGAAATGTGTTTTCACTTTTCTGGCTGTCACGATGACTTGTGGGGGCTCCTGGCATTTGAGTCCAGGAATCCATGAGAGCCAATCCTGCTGTGTGGCTGCAGGTCCATGGACTAGGAAGACTCATCTGCCCTGATACCAACAGTGTCCCCCACGGAGAAAGATGTCCTTCCCTTCCTTCTGCTAAGTAATCCAATAAAGTAGGAGTGAAAGCCAACAAAAACAGCATAGTTGCTTTCTCAATGAGTGAGCTGCAGACTGGGTTAGAGAAGATTCCACATGGCTGCGTCTTATGTACCCTCCTCTCCTCCACGGACATCAGGTAGATCCCTGCTCTTGCTTAGCTACTCTGTATGTGGTACTTCTCTCCTATGACCCGAACTGCTCCTTGCTTGGCTGTTACTTTGCCAAAACAGTTATATGGGGGCAAAACTGCCTCTTCTGTGTGATGCTTAATACAAGGAGATTGAAAAACATTAGACATTTTTATTAAAAATATGCCAGTCTTCTGAGGATCTACTTTCTTTACCAACTTCTTTGAGTGACAGTGCAGATTGTTAAAAAAATAAAAATAAAAAAAACTAAAACCTACCTCCAAAGGTGCTGAAAATCACACAACTCCAAAGAATCTTTAAGAGCCATTAAAAGGCCTCTGTTTCCTTTCTACACACACTTTCACCACCACCCACCCTGACTTTTCCCTCCTAGCTTCTCTCTCAAGCTTCCTGTGTCTAAAGCAAATTCCACTCTCCCTAGTACCCATGTGTCTTCCCTCTTAGGGGAATATGCAAATAAGCTCACACCATTACAACTCACCAAAAAGAACACAAAAGACACAAAAGAGAAGCAGGGCCAGCTGTCTACACTGGGTGGGGTTTTCAGTTCTGGGGGATTTCCCTCTCCATCAGCTCCTCAGCCACTGGTAAAGATCCACTGAAGACAGCTTTATTATGGGAAGCAGTCATCTACGCTTAACTTTCAGCTTCCTTTCCTGCCATTGCCTCCTTTAGGAAAAAAAATTCTCCTCTCCTCCATGGGTTTCTGCACTGCTTTGCTCTTTACATCTCTGCTACTCTCAGTGACTTCTGCCTCCTCCCCCACTTTGGTGTCAAGGTCCCTTTGGGGTCTATATATCACTGTCTCTGGCTGACCCTCCATGGGTGAGTTCATCCTTTATCCTCTTTTACCAGATTCCTACTTTTAGAAATGATCTCCATCATATAATAGTCACTTAAAAATGTAAATTATACAATCCTATTACTACCAAGAATAATGTCATTCAAAATCCCTCCATTGCCTGATAGTTAAACCTAATCTGCATGCACAACAGACAAGGCATTGTGCCATATGGTTTTTGCCTATTCCCACCTTCATTGCTTATGGCTCTCCTTACAGTTTCCATGGTTGCAAATTACAGAACTTGATGTCTGCACTCCTTCCATGTCTTTTGTTGTCTCTCTTACAGCCTAGCCAATTCTTACTTATTCAAGTGTAGATTTCACATCACCTCCAAATCTAAGCACTCCTCTGCTGCACTATGGTTGCTTATGGATCTCCTATTGAAGCTTCCACAGAAGACAATGAATGACACTTTCACCCCAGGATGTCTCTGAGGCTCAAGACAGGAACCACATCTACCTATCAGGGCTCAATGGGTGCTCATTACAGCAAATGCTTTGATGCCGCTGTCTTAAGAATGACTATGCTGACCACTGCAAGGCCCTAGTGTTCTTTAAGCACACTCAGGGAAGATGATAACGCCGAATATGAGACATATGTGTATCTCAAAAGAGCCTGCAAATTTACACCAAACATCTGACTGATAAGCCACTGCATGTGTGTGATTTTGAAATCACACAGGAAGTCCAGATAATTTTTTTCTTTGGTAACTTCCATAAGGAAGTTTCTATTTCATTTCCTTTTATTACCCATTCTATTTCATAGTTCCTTCTTATTGTCAGATAGCACCTGAAATCATCTCATTTTAGGCTTTACAGTATATGCTGACATATTGTCAGGAGGAAGCATTTGCTTCTCCTGAAGTATTTTTGTTCGTTCATTTAATAGTCTATTAAAGAATTCTAAGCACCAGGTGCCAGGGCTGTGCTACATCCTAGCCCTGTTGTAGAAGTCACAGCAGACAGACAGTCTGCCCACTGACATTAACTTTGATCAGGAAAGAAAAAACATCAAAAAAAGATGACTTGAAGCAATTTAATAAAGTAATTAAGATTTCTGGATGTTGCAGTGAAGGAAGCGAGCAGGAGATGAGATGGGGAAGGGTAAATTAGAGATGACAGCAGGAAAGGTCATCAGGGAGGACTCCAGGGAGCACCATTTAGTGCAGGTACTGATGAGCAAAACAACCCATTATGTAGAAGACACCCCAGGCAGGGTAGAGAGCACAGGTGAAGGCACTGGCTGTGCACCCGCTTCGTATGCTCAAAGAAAGGAACACTGGAGTGGGTAAATTAAACGCCAAGGGGCAGACTGAAGGTGGGTGAATGCAAAAGAGCCCCTTGGGCAGCCCTTGTGGGAAATGGCACCCAGAGTGGATTCCATTCCAAATAAATAAGAACCCACTGAGACGACTAGGCATGGAAGTAACAGGACATGACCTGCAGCCTGCAAGGCTCATCCTTCTGCCATGTAGGATTTGGAGTAAAAAGACACAAGTGTAGAAGGATACACGTTACACAATACTACTGCATTCAAGTGGTTGGAGCATCTTTGTAAACTGGACTAGGGGTTGCCATGGAAATGCAAAAGTGGTTCTGATGGGCATGGTGATGGCAGTATCTACCAAGGTAGAATTTGCTGATGTGTTACAAGTGGGAGTGATAAAGAAAAGGACTCACAGATAGCTATTGAGTGTCTATCATGGAAAAAACAGAATGAATGAAGAGGCCACCTTCTGAGAATATTTCCTACACTCTGCAGAGCGCAGAGGTAAGAGATGAAAAACCCTTTTCTGGCCACTAATATCTGAGTATAGATGCCAAGAATAAATTAAGATATGGAAGTCACACTGAGAAGCCTGGAACCTTGAAATAAATTTGGAAAACATCTGGATTTAAGTGGTTTATTAGACCAAATGAAAAGTAGAAGAGAGCAAAGAGAGCAGGACCTGACAGATCTCAAGGCTAAGTCTAGGAGAACCTAAAAGGCAGGGCCATAAGAGGACCTGAAACGCAGCTATAAGGGAGGAAAGAGTGGCCTTCTGAAAGCCAAGGACATGTGGGCTGTCAATTACAAACTGTAAAATGGTATTTACTGGGTTCAGAGTAGTGTTAATGTACTCAATAATCTCTTCAGAACACAAAAACATCACAAACATTACAGTCCCTCAAAGTCAACATTAAAACCCAATTGCAGAAATTACACATTTTCACTTCATGTAATCTCTGTGAGAGCTATGGTCTGTCTTCAGCTCTCAGGCAGGGGAGTTCACCAAAATGACTGATAGCAAATCAGATCTATATTTCTTTTTTTAATTCTGATATTCTTAAAAAAGAAATATTTTAGGGGACTGTTACTTATTTTCATTCTGGGACTGTAGATTGTGTCTTTCCCAGACTATGACCCCAAAAGGCATCCCACAATAAATTTCAGTTTCCCAGGATAACTATTTTATATTTGCTTTGATGGACACAAATTGATCTATGGCTACCTCATTATCTATAATCAATGGAAAGCAAGAGAACTTGGTAGGAGAGGGTCTAGAGAATAGTAGAGGGGCCCAACTACACAACTGGACGCTCCACTGTGAATGGGAGAGACTTAGCTGCAGAGGCCCTACCTGCCCCTCTTTTATGCATTCCTACAAACCACTCTGCAGGATCTTGAACTCAATGATGGCACCTTATGCATCCTGGAATCCTTTACTAGATCACAATCAAGAGCACTGCTCAGGAAAAAAAAAAAAACTGGAATCCAAAAATACTCATTGAATATTTCAGTCATGTATTCATTAAGAAATCATGAAAAGAGAGAAGTAGCCATACTCAATGAAATATAATAATTAAAACCACGTGGCACTGGCAGAAAGTGCAAAGCACACTGACGCATGGGAGCTTCACAAGGGTAAGAAAGTAGCCATCATAAACAAGCACCAGTTGCTGTAAAGTGACTGGCAGAGAAGCCAGTCGCCATCAAAAATAAAGTTAGGTCCAGGACTGAGACCTGCCCTCTCCAGGAAAACTGCATGTCATGCATATAAAAGATCTAACTACGAAAATGAAGCCAAGAGCATAGTGAACATAGCAGATCAGAGAAAAAAAAACAAATGAAAAGTAACACATATGCATTTCACTCCATGAAACTGTACCCTTTTTTCCCCACCATTTAAGGTGGTGAACTGAGGGCCCTAGGCGTGAGAAGAATAGAGTGATAAATAACTCAATAAAGTAATAACTAAGTAAATAAAGTAAATAACTAAGCACTTTAATTCTGGGGACCATGTGAACAAAATTAACAGCTAATAAAAATTAAGGAAAATCATTTAAAACAAGAAAATGGAAGAATGAGAATGAAGACGGTCATCAGACATTTAAATACTTCCTACCATAGTCTACATGTTCAGTTCTAGAAAGTAATAGCTGTGTTATGAGCGATCATATACAGAATCAAACACAGAAATCCTATTTATAGCTAAAATATCCTTATCAAGCAGAACCTTGAATGATTACATTTTGTAACTATGGCCAAGAGCATGAATAAAATGATAATATTTGTTTGTTAACCTTTAAACAAGTATGCAATGAGGTCCCTTCATACAGGGAGACCTGGGCACCTGCTCATGCTGCTTCCTGAATTCTGGTCTGAAACATGGGTCATGCTAGGCTTTGTCCAAGCCACTCCCACAGTTGGGAAGGATAAAAAGAACATGCATCTTCTGTCATGGGCAGTGGTGAGCCAAACATACTCACATACTCCTGTTTTATTTTTGACCCTTCCCACTACAGACATAGCCACTTCCACAAACCCCTCACTTTGCAGTATATACTGCCTTTTCTCTCTCCTACACTCCAAACATGATGCAATTAGGATCTCTGGTCATAAGCACAAGTTGCTAAAGGGCACAAAAGAATGCCTTTGGTCGGAAGGAAGGAAGGAAGGAAGGAAGGAAGGAAGGAAGGAAGGAAGGAAGGAAGGAAGAAAAGAAAGAAGGAAGAAGGAAGGAAAGAAAGGAAAGAAAAAGTCAGCTATGGCTGATATAGCATCTTCCTTCTCTCCTTCAGGTGGACCCTTGATCTGCAGCACCTATCTTGTGACCCAAATCAAAAGATTCTACACCAATGTCACACACACCAATGTCAGCGTGGACATTTGAGGCCACAGAGCCCGCAACCGTATTTTCTATTATTTACACAACTAAAACCTAAGACTGCATCATTTAACTAGGTATCCTTTAAACGTCTGTGTAAATATCTGTAAAAGAAAAAGCCCATGTATTAACGGAAATACTTCATGGAGGAGACAGTCAGGAACTCAGTCAAAAGGAATGCCTTTCAGACGCCGAAATGTAAAACGTGAAAGCTGCTGGGCGGTGAAGCTGTTTGTGGGTGGATGGCTCCTGCTCATGACTTTCAAGTGTCAACCAACTGCGCTGAAATCTCTTCGTGTGAGTCAGAGGAAACACGATTTTTAGTGCCAGAGAACATGTACTCAATACATGGCTGCACCACTTCCTAGCTGAATGGTCTAGAGCAACATAGTTAAACCCTCTAAACTTCAACCTGCTCATTTGTAGCATGAAATAAAAATAATACCAACCTTACATGGCTATTCTGAGGCAACACCCACTCTGCTGCTGTTAAGAAAGGCCAATCCACCAGCCCAAGGATAAGGACCTTGTGCCTTGGACCCTCAAGAGACGTAGCTATAGGAATTAAATGAGAACTTGTGTTCTGAAAGAGGAAAATTTAGCCATGGAGGAGAAGTTGACTAGGAAACGGTAGAGTTAGCCCTGACAGGAGCACTACTAACTTCACCTGTGCCTCCTTCTGAAGGCATGCTTATCAATTTGCTGATGTGTGAGCTTCTAAGAGTGTCCTCCGCTAATCTAATCAAGAGCTTTGGCCACAGATAAAAGCTTAGAAACATCTACTTAATCCAGAGATGACGGAAATTAGAATGGCTTTGGAATCTGCTGCCCTTCAGACCTACTCTACTTAAAATCAAATCTTGGCCCCTTTCACGGGGCTGCTGGCAACTGTGTCCGTTTTCCAGCCCTGATGCCTTTACCCATAATTACATTCACCTCAAAGGGCAGCTCATGCAAGCCTCTACATGCATAAGGAATGTGTGTGATCTTCTTTCCCAGAAGATGGCATGCTCAATTTCCCTGCTCTTTTTCTCTCAATGGAATGGATACCACAGCAAACACTGGTGTCTGTGGTTTATGCATCCATGCTCCAGGACCTGAAGCCAAGCAGAGCTCAGTCTGAGTGTGACCTACCACCATCCCTCGGCGCAATGACACTACAGAATGACCCAACTTCTTCATCTTCAATTGTATGTGAAGGGATTAAGGAATCGATTGACAGGGAATCAGCTATTAGTAAGACTAAAATGTGCAAAACCATAATTAAATAAGAGAAAATTCATTTCATTCTAAAAGTTTAATGTATAACAATAAAAGTCTATGTTTTCATTTAAAGCATTATAATAACCACTACATAGATAAAACATAATATTATCACCTTCGTTATTTTAAGCACTTAAAAGCTAGCTAAAAGGCAGTTTATAATTATTAGTACGTTTGCCCCTTAAGAGCTTAATTAAAGGACAAGCAGTCGAAAAGATTGGTCATGGTCACCCCATGAGTGAGTGAAAAGCCCAAAGCTAAAGTTCAGGCTCTCTAACGTTCACATAATTTGACAGGAGCATCAAGTAACTCTGAAAAGGTGAAAGGAACTCAAATATTTATAAAGCAAATGAATGTTTACCCCCTAATTTACATTATTATTTCTGCAATGTCACATATAACTCCCTGATGCTCTTGGAAAACCTCCTATTCTCTGGCAGAAACAAATATTGAAATAGATGTCCACATTATGCCCTTGCCCTGTGGGAGCAGAAATAGAGCACATCCTAGTTCATGCTAAGTTACAGCTTCGTCATCTGCAAAAGTCTCTGAGTCTAACTTCAGTCATACAGAATTACATATTCCATACAATGTTTGAGATGGAATTGGAAAGACCTCACCATGACGATTCTGTTGTATTTTAGGTAAGTATGAATTCATGTCAAATGGACAATTATTTAGGCAGTGTGTTTTATTTTTTTCCTCATTTTAAGAGAAAGCTAAGACTCAAAGGTTAAGGAACCAGTTAGGGTAATATGGATGAAGTACAGAGATGGACAAGAACTCAAGTGTTCTCTCCACAGAACGTGTCTCTGCAGTAAGGAAACTGCTGTTTGTCACATACTTAGTAGGTATAAAACAAATTTAGAAAGAACAAGATGTTAGCAGTGATGATACCAATGAGGGTACATCTGTTTGCCCAGTTTGCTAGGGAATGCAAGAACTGACTGGAGGGAGAGTTATTATATGTAAAGTCACTCAGGTGTCTCATGAAGTATTGACAGACAGACAGACACACACACACATACAGAGAGAGAGAGAGAGAGAGAGAGAGAGAGAGAGAGAGAGAGAGAGAGAGAGAGAGAGGAGGGAGGGAGGGAGGGAGGGAGAGGGAGGGAGGGAGGGAGAGGGAGGGAGGGAGGGAGAGAGAGAGAGAGAGAGAGAGTGAGAGAACAGATCTCTGAAGCATGAGTCTAAACACAATTAATAAAAGACCACAAGATTTATTCACCAAAGAACAACACTGCATCCTACTGCAGGGCAGCCTCATGTTCCAAACAGTGCCCACCTTGGTAAGAAAATGAAATGTAACAGAATATTTCTGTGAAGTCAGTGATGTGTAGACCAATAATACCTATGCCTCAATTTTTAGAAATATCCATACTGTTAAAATACAAATTAGTATGAAATAATTAATCACGATCATCAAACTAGTCAGAGAAAACACTGGCTAGGCTCTCCTTCAGGAGGCCTTGTATATTTCATCCAGAGAGATGAAATATTCTTTGCACTTAGGAAGCTAATTGCAATTACAGAGATTCAGGAAGCTCATGAAACTTGTTGGGCTCTGGTACCCCAAAAGTTCCAAAATTCACAAGTGCTCCCCCCCCCCCAAGGCTAGAAAAGGATCTCTGGGAAGAAGAGACTCTTTGATGGAGTTGCCTGCAATGTGTGTAGGGAGATCCAAGGCTGCAGCCTTCACGAGTTGCCATTCACGTGATGGGCTCTTCCAGAGATGGGGTGGCCTTTGAGTGAGTCATGATCTTCCAAGGAACCCCAATAAACCCACTGGTTCACAAAGCTAGATTTTGGTGGGATTGTTTCTTTGGTTTGACATCAGTGGTCTGTCTGGGTTGGGTAAAAGTTTGTTGGCACCTCTGCAGGAAACTCACAAATTGGGGATGTGTGAAAAATACTCTCACACAGACTGAGAAAGACTGTTGAACAACATGCTGTAATAAGATACAAACTGAAATCAGAAGGAAGGGTTTAATGAATAAGAAAATATGCTAGTAAACAAGTAAAAGCTATAAATAATTATGAGCACCAACAATCTGAAAATGGCTAATTTGGAGAAGACGGAAAAGCAAGATGTAAATAGGATACTGGACATTATTAATACAGATGGGAGTGGAAATGGAGATTGACGGTGCATCATTTTGTGTACAAGGACAGAGACTCTGGTGTACTTTAAACATTGTTTTTTTTTTCCATTTGACTCGAGGGGTTTATTAAGGGTAAGCAGGACAGCCACTGGAATAAGCGAAAAAAAAAAAAAACAATAGAAATAAACTTTGTTGAAACCATAAGAGAGATCTTTTTTTACTGTGATCCAAGATGCAAAAAGAATGATTAAAATGCATGTTCTGCTACTAGTCTTTAATAAACATTGTTAAATATACATATTTGCTAAAAAAGTGAGACTGGCTACTAAAATGGAGGATATAAATTATGTAACCTCTAGGCTTTGAAAGTTTGAAAATCCTCATGTTACCACAATAAGAAGAAGAGTAAATAGAAAAAATGCAAATGTAACAGGGCCATACAAAGTCAAAGGAGCTGAACTTTAACTCCAACACGCAGCACTGAAAGCAAATGAAGGGGCTGAACACTTCTGGGGTGAGCACTGCATCCGCATGAAGAAGGTGGCCAGACCACAGTGTTTACAGATACTGTCTCATTCATAGAGCGTACAGAGCATGAACTACAACACACCCAAGTTCTTAATAACCATTGCGACTGCCAGTAGATGGTGGGTAGACAGAATAGGAATAAAATGGAAGGCTATTTTAGCTTTGGTTGTAATGTTCTTTTTCTCTTTTGATAAATAAAACCTAAGTGGGGAAAAAAATGGAAAAAAAAAATCTCTATTGCCATGAGGCAAAATCTAAGGCTAGAAGAGAGAATGAGAGAAAACTTGTGAACTCTCAGGAAGTCCTGGCTCAGAACAAACCCCCTCCCCTCCTTGCACAGGGGCGGGACCTCCCTTCCTGTCTCTTTCATGTGCAACAAAAAGGCACTGTTGGGGCTGAAGCCAGAGAAGAAGCTGTGAAGGAAGAAAGCCCCAGAATGGCTCTCCAGCTCAAGTCTGGGTTCTGGGAAACACATCCAGGAGTGTGTGCCCGCTCCATGGAACAAATCAGATGAAATCTCTTTTAAGTCTTCCTACATGAAGGCATTGAAATTAGAAAACAGACGTATGACAGATGTCAATCCCACCTCAATCATAGTTACGGTTAAGTAAAAATACACTCAATTTTAGCTGCTGTTTAATTTTCAAACCTTCCTTACTGAAAACCATTCTATTTAGATTCTTAATGACTACAATGGTTGTTATAATAATACTTCCATGACTAGGAGAAATGGCAAAACAGACACTAAGTAGCAATGCTATCAAAATTCAAAATGCCTGTAATTAAGCCCAAATCATTGGAACTAACTCTGAGTGCTCATGTGGTAGGACCAATCAAGACTAATGTTATTTTTATTATGTTTTTCCAGTTTGTGTACTTTGGATTCAAAATTGGCAGAGTTTTCCTTTCAGTGTTCTACTGAAGAGCAAACAATCTGGGCTGGGGAGAGGTCTCAGCTGTCAAGGGCAGTGACTGTTCTTTCAGAGGACTGGGGTTTGATTCCCAGCATCCACATGGCAGCTTCCAGCCATCTGTAACTCCAATTCCAGGGTATCTGATGCCCTCTCCGTCCTCCACAGGTACCAGTCATGCACATGGTTCATACACATACATGTAGCCCAAACCCGCAATCACACAGAATAATAAGAACAAAGTATACACAGTCACAAGAGTCTTGCCATGGTGATATGAGCTGTGCATAATGACACAGAATAGTAGTATATGCCAAGTTCAAGGTATGGCCTACACAGAAGTTCAAAAATCTCAATGAAAGGCGTGGTTCAGCCTTTCTAAAAACATAAAGGAGGCTCTAATAACACACAGCTAAACATGCTGTCAATAAACAATCAGGCTAAAGAAATGGGAGACAGGAAATCACAAAGAACTGCATAGCTTACAGAAGGGAAGTTGGCCCCACCATTCAGTTGAACACAGGTCTGAAAGGCAACGTCATAGCCGCTTTTGATCAGAATAACATGTCCAATGTTATTATGGAGATTATTAGAGATTCTGTTATTCCAAACCACCACCCACTTAATTAATATGGGCAGGTGGCTCTAACAGACGAGAATGTGAAGGGAAAAGTGGTCACACCTGAAGAAGGGCATTTAGATGGATGCCCAAGAGTGGAGCACCATTATGGTGCAGACTTAGAGTCATCCAGAATTGATTGCCGCCATCAGCATTGTTTCATATCCTCTCCTTCACTTTCATGGGTAATTGAGTGTTGGCTTCTTTCCCACTTTTGTGGACATCCCTGGATACAGATGAAAAGCTCTAAACAAGACATATTTTATGGAACAATTAATTATGGATAAAGATTATTCTACAACAGTCTCCTTGAATCAACTGTGGTGAACTTCGGGTAACATAAAATACCACCTGGAGGAAAGGGGGTATATTAAAGAAAACCAAATGTTTGGACACTGGATTTTAGGAAGTGGTAACTGTTTTGGTTTTAACTGAAGTGGAAAAAATGGTAGTTTTTCTTACACATCCCAGGTAAAATTATGCATAGCCATTCCATTAAAAAAAAAAGAATCTCTGAAGCTACACATCTGAAGATATGAATTTGAGTCCCAGGTTTGCTACTCGCTAGCTGAATAAGAACTGGAGTGAAGTCTTGTGTTTGATGTGCTTGACACAGGGCCTGCCCACAGAAAGCGCGGGAGCTCTTCTCATATGCACTGCTTCACTTTCCCAAAGAATGGTCCAAAGCAGGAGGTAACAAGTCCAGGGTGATTTTCTGCATTGGTTATGTGAGTCAGGTTTTGTCCTTATGGTACTTCAACCACAAAGGGTCAAGTGGCCCATATTCGTCTACTCACTCTCCTCCTCTTACATTTCCATCTCAGATCATATTTACCATCACACAGCCGAACTTTCAACACACTTCCCTAAAGAATATTCCCTCCCTTTCATCATCACTTTTGCCATAATACAAAAGACACAGAAGGCTCACCAAGAATACTATACAAGGGGCTGGAGAGATGGCTCAGTGGTTAAGAGCATTGTCTGCTCTTCCAAAGGTCCTGAGTTCAATTCCCAGCAACCACATGGTGGCTCACAACCATCTGTAATGAGGTCTGGCGCCCTCTTCTGGCCTGCAGGCATACACACAAACAGAACATTGTGTACATAATAAAATAAATATTTAAAAAAAAGAATACTACACAAAATAGAAAGCAGTAATAAAATGAAGGGTCTGATTCCAAGATAGAGTTAGAAGTAGCTCTCATACACTGCCAGGATTGGAAGAGTTAGGGAAACAGAGGGTAAGATTCTATACTGAAGCTGAAGCCAAATATAACAGCATTCAAAACTACAAGTCCAGTCGTCTGGATCCATGAGTGTTACCACATTGTTGCAGGCTAAACAAGAACTTGAACCATGAACAGAGGTAACCCTGCCATCCTACCGAACCCAAACATTACTCAGCAAGGTCTGTGCTGTCAGAAGGATCTGAATAAAAGATGCAGATCGACTCCTTTCCTGCCTCCCACTTGCTTAGTCCCATAAAAACCCTGGATGGTAAAATGACACAATATAATCAACGCATGGGTCAAAGTGCACACCATTAATCCCAGCACTTGGGAGGCAGAGGCAGGAGGATCTCTTGAGTTCTAGGCCAGCCTGGTCTACAAAGCAAGTTCCAGAACAGCCAGGGCTACAAGGAGAAACAAAATGAAAGGTGTATAAAGACCCCAAAAAAGAAAAGATAAAACAGATCCACAGATATTAATCAATGAGTGCTAAGAACTCAGTTATTCCCAACCGATAACACCCATGCATGCTGCTCAAGAAAAGGGAAGAAGAATGTGTATGAAGTAACTGGTCATGACTCCACGGAGAAGGAGGCATCTGGCTAAGGAGTGCTGAAAAATTCAAGAGAGCACTTTGTAAAGATATAGATGTCTAAGAATACAGTCACATTAGGATATGACATGGTCATCTAATAGGATAAAATAAAAAGGATGCCCTCGGAGAGGGCTCCATCTCCTGTCTCATGATAAGAACTATCTAGAGGTAACCTGTCTCTATCAGAGCCTTGATTTCCACAGCCCTTCTGAAATAAACCACAACATGTGGATAGATCTATTTCCTTATTTCCTAAAACCTGTCTTTTTTTTTTCATACAGCTCTAAAGAGCAGAAACGAAAACAGAGCGATGATTTCAACCAATGACAGCTGACTCTAATCCTGCGCATCTTAATCATTTAAATTCAAACTAAATACAAATGATTTATAAAGCTAAACTTCTTTAACGATCCCAATCATTATGACAGAAAAACACAAAAGCACAGAGAGAGCTTTTCACCAAGAAAAGGCACATTTATTAAACTCCTCTCAGCACATTAGATCCTTGGAGATGGCTTGGTTCACACATATCCTCAACCAGCCTTTGATAAACTGAAGGAAAGGAGCAAGGGTGGCTGGCTGCCCCCACTTCACAGATGAAGCCATAGGGACCATTTACACATCTACTGTTCAACAACATAGAGGGAAGATGGGTGACACTATTTCAGGGATGCTGACTATACAGAATGGCCAGGGGAATGGCCATCAGGTTCGCACATGACATTTGTCCTCATGGGGCTGACAGTCGAGGCCGACAGAGCCTGACAGTGCCCGTGGTAATAATGACCTCCCTCAGTTGAACCTGGAGGTCACGGTCACATCTTGTACTTTTATCATTCTTTCCCCTTGCTACTCCCAGACACATCGGTCGTACACTCCAAACAGAGGCTCACGGTGCCTCGACAACAGGGGCTTATGAGAAACATGATTATGATTGTTGTCATGGTTACACTGGTAAAGGCGACACCAGTGGAATAATTTGCATGACTGCTGTGTCCAGCACTGGACTTGTCTTAGGGTTTCGGAGGCTGTGATGTAACACTGTGTCACAAACAACTTGAGGGGGAAAAGATTTATTTCGCTCACAGTTCCATGCAACAGTTCATCACTGAAAGCGGTGAGGGCAGGAACTCAAACAGCGCAGGAACGTGGAGGCAGGAGCCGATGCAGAGGCCATGAATGAGTGCTGCTTACAGACTTGCTCCTAGGTCTTGCTCAGCTGGGTTCTGTATAGAACCCAGGACCACCTAGTGCCTGGGTAGCCCCACCCACAATGAGCTGGCCCTATCAGATCGCTAATTAAGAAAATGTCTTACAGGCTTGCTACAGCCCAATCCTACTGAGGCGTTTGCTCAACTGAAGTTCCCTCCTCCCAGATGACAAGCTTATGTCAAGTGTATGTAAAAACTAGCCAGGACTGGACTAAAGGCAACTTAATTTTCAAGTAGCTTTGTGGGCTAGGGCACATGTACTCCAGGATTACAGATGAGAAGCCGAAACTGTGAGATGCTAATAGGCTTCCAGAAATTGCTGGAGCTATGATCGAGAAATGCGCGATTGAATCATCTTCTATTCCACCTTAAGACTGGTTATCCCTGCATTTTCTCTCTGTCTTGAGAGAGCTGCTAAATCATCAGGATGGTTAAGTCAGGCAGCAATGGCTTCCTGAAAGAGGTGATTCCCCAGGAATGTTCAAGGATTAGCAAGATTTGAGGAAGCAAAGGAAGAAAGGCATTCTACGCTTCGAGGGCATGAAACAGTGTAAAGTCCTTTGGGAACCTCAAGCAGGTGCTGGAGAAATAGTGAATTTGGTCAGGAAGGATGGGGATGGGGTATTAATGGGTGTGCAGTGGCCAGGTCACGCCAAGTCTGGAAAGGAACATTTATGCTATACTGCGGCTATGTTACAGTGAAACAAGCAAAGCCAGGGAGTCAAATTGTTCCGGCAGCATCAGGGAGGGTGGAACACTAGCGGGAAGCATGGTGACACAGGAGACTGTTATTACAGGTGAAAACCAAGGAGGGCAACAGCCAGGATAACCCCTACCCCCAAAACTTTGCACACTCCTCTGAGATGGTGCCAGACCATGCTGTTTATGTATAATTTTATTTTATTGTTTATTATAAGTCACCATGATTGTATTATCTTACTTCCATGTGTACTAGTTTTTAAAAATATTTTGCATTGTTTGACACTTCCATACACTTACATAATGATAATACTTGCTTTCACCCCTCGTCTCCTGTTGGAACTCCTCAACAAGCCCCTCTCATTTCCAGGTCTTCTTTGTGTGTGACCCACGGAGTTTAATTAGAGTTTCTTGATGAATGTGGGTGGGATGTAATTTGCTGCAGCAATGGCAACTGTCTCTACACAACCGACGACAATGGCACTACCCTTCCCCCACCAATATTAAACTGTCAGTGGTCTGCCAGGAGGAGTGGGGCACAATGGGCTCCTCCCCTAGGCATGATGGAATGTTGAGGGGCCTTATCTTGTGTGTGTCTTCTGCAGATAACCACAGCTACAGGGAATTCGTGGTCTGTGATGACATTGTCATATCCAGAAGACGTCTCCGTGCTATATTTGTTTCCATCCCCTGAGTCTTATGTTCTTTCCAGCCCCTCTTCCACAATGTTCTCTGAACCTTAGAGAGATGGTAGAGTTATCCTCGTCAGGGCCAATCCCTTCATGTATTCTCTGCACTTTGGTCCCTATTGCTACTTAAGATGAGGCTAAAAGAAAAAATAAGCTTAAACAAAAATACTAAACTACTACAAAGTGCCATATGAACACTAAAGTATATAATAACATTTCATTTGGCATGTAATATAGGATGCTATATATCATTTCTATATGTTATATCTAATGCATTGCATGTCACATATAAACTACTGAACATACTATAGGTCATAATATATACTGTGTATTAAAACACATGCAGATAAACAGCATATGATATAAATAGCACAAATATAAAATTCCTATTGAATATAAATACTAGAGGCTTTAGGAAAACCTGAGAGATCAAAGCCCAGCAACTGGAATGAAAGAGTGCACCTGTCTGCAGAAAGCAGCCATGATGTCATGGGTACTGCACAGTAAGCAGCCATAGGACCCAGTGGCGTGAGAGAGGGCTCAGTGTCCAGTGGGAGAGGACAGAAAGCAAAGTCTTTCTTGTGGCCCTAGGTGGTGGTGTTCTTCTCCAAGAGCAAATGTCAGAGGTAGGGAGGAGGCCTAGGGGAGAGACTAGCTTGGCTAGGACATGGGAAATGCTCCCTGAGGACTGCCAATGGGAGTGCCCAGTCCACTGAGAGAAGAAGATATGATTTCTGTGAAATATGCCTTTAATCAGTAGGAACAGAAGTCAGCAAGCTAACTAGAAAAGTGTGGCATGTGCTGGCAGATATGCTGACTGTAAGAAATTAAATAAGAACACTCCTTACTACTCCCCAATTTGTGATTAGAAATGGTCACCTATGAAAGAGGACCTAAATATAAGCATAGGAGTTTCCCTCTCCAAATGAGGCCAGCTACACTAACAGTGCCAATGACATTTTACCTAGCCAGAGATACCAGCTTTGCCATGATTGTGTTACACCATACCGTAGATGGTATATGACTGCCCCTGCCTCCCAGGCCTCTCTGAGAATGATGAGATATTCCAAGGCTCCAGAAGCCTCTCCACACAGTCACTGCGTTCCTACTTGGTGGTGTCAATTTGGTTCACATGGCATCTTGCCTCACATCCAGAAAGCATGAGAACTCAGGACATAGTAGAGACCTTATACCCAGAGATTTATATTTCCCAGGCTCTGTACTCTCAACCCACCATACCTCAGTGCGAAAGACCTGAGCCAAAAGAATAAAGCAACTGGATGCAGAAGTCATTAGGCCTTTATTTTCTCCTTGCTTTTGTTGACTGTTCTCTTCTTCTTCCTTTTCCTTCTCCTCCTCCTCCTCTTCCTCCTCCTCCTCCTCCTCCTCCTCCTCCTCCACCTCCTCCTTCTCCTTCTTCTTCCAGGGTTTCTCTGTGTAACAGCCCTGGCTGTCCTGGCACTTGCTCTGTAGACCAGGCTGGCCTCAAACTCAGAAATCTGACTCCCGAGTGCTGGGATTAAAGGTGTGCACCACCATCGCCTGGCAACTGTTCTCTTCTTTAACCTATAGGTTGGTCACCTGCTTCCTGTAAAGGACTAGAGAGTAAGGAATTTTTTTTTTCTGTTTTCCCTACCACATGGTCTCTGTTGTAGTTATATTACTGCAGCAAAAATGCAGTAATATCCCATTCCCATTAGATATTCTGGGCCACGCCCCAATGAGACTTTGGATTTTAAAACAGGTAGGCTGGATTTCTTGGGGGGCAAGGATCATCATTTGCTAATCTCTACACTGATTAATCAGTATTTTTTTCCTTTGCCCCATGTCCTTTCCTAACAGAACTCGGTTCATCTCCCTTGAGAGATATCCCATTTTTAGCCTCCTGTAGGCTCCTCCAGAACTCGAGACTCTAGACTCTGATTTATAGTGATGATGGGAGAATCCCCTGAGCATGATGACATGCTTGCTGGGCGCACGTCAGTTCTCTGTGGGTACTGTGTCACCAACTTTCTAATACATTTCAATGAGGGGCACAATCGTTTCCACTCCACAGATGCAGAAAATGAGTCTGGGGGGGTGACACTCTCTTCTCCTGATAACACAAGAGTGAACCCCAGCCGGGCGGTGGTGGCGCACGCCTTTAATCCCAGCACTCGGGAGGCAGAGGCAGGCGGATCTCTGTGAGTTCGAGACCAGCCTAGTCTACAAGAGCTAGCTCCAGGACAGGCTCTAAAGCTGCAGAGAAACCCTGTCTCGAAAAAACAAAAAAACAAAAGAGTGAACCCCAATCTCTAGGGACCCAGAGCTGAAGTCCTCACTGTGCTGCATTCCTGAAGCACGTGTGGCTGTCCACACGGAAGGCATACACTGCGTCTCTCCTCCTCAACTGTCCTCTCAGGGTTTCTGCTTAGCATTGCTACCCACACCCTCCTTGATAGAGACAGGCCCTGTCAATTGTTATCTATCACTTCTAACCATTGGGGTGCACACATCTTTTTAACATTCAACATAAATGCAAGTACAAATGACAGACGCAACCCACCATGATGAGAACAATGGCGTCCTACCAAACTAGTCCTCATTACCAGAGTGATTAAAGAAGGAGCAGCAGGGTTCATGGGAGCTTAGTGGCTCAAATCTGTAATCCCTTACTCAGGAGGCTAGACAGGAGCAACAAAAAGTTCAGAACCTGTCAGGGTTACATAATGAGCTCAAGGCCCAGCTCTGACAACTTAATTGAGATGTTGTCTCAAAATAAGAAGGGAAAAAAATGTAAAGTTCAGTGGTTGAATGCTTGCCTAACATTGAGACTTTAGGATCAATCCCCAGGTAGCACTCTCTCTCTGTTTCTCCTCTCTCTCTCTCTCTCTCTCTCTCTCTCTCTCTCTCTCTCTCTCTCTCTCTCTCTCTCTCTCTCTCGCATGCACGCACACTTTGAAGATCATCTTCAGACTGTTTACCTAAGGACTCATTTGTGAAGCAGCCTGCCTAAGAGGATTCCCCACAGTGTATTCACTTGGCACACTGCTCTCAGCCTTTCCACTTGTTTTCATCTGGGAATATTCTGGGGAAACACATGTTGTGCTTTGAGATTACCAGCCATGTCAGGATTCCCGATCTGCCACTGGTCCTTAAGGGACTCATTGAGGATGCAGGATGATCTGTGGCCTGAGATACTCTTACTTGTGGTACCACCCTCACAGGATAGAAGAGTCGGCTGCTGCTTTTTAATCATCTTGGTAATGTGGACTAGCTTCGTAGTACCCCACTGTTCTTAAGAAGATGGAGTAAAGTCATCAACCACTTAAACCCCGTTGGGAAAGGACAGGTCTTCATTTACAGCAACAGGAAAGAGGGGAGGGGAAGGACAAATGAATAAATGCTAGCATTTAGCCTGGAATGTACCCCGAGTGTGTCCCACATAGGTCTCTGAGCCTGTCACCCACCTCAGCAGTCTCTGGTCCTACTGCTTGCCAAGTTGTTGAACTTTGTTTCCATGCAGCAAAACATCACAGCTTGGGGCCTGAAGATGAGCTTCCTCTCTCCATTCACACGCACAGCATCTTGCTGTAGCCACCTGGGCTCCTACAATTGTACAGGGAAGGCTTCTGTCTGCAGAGCTCAGGCTAACCCACTGGCTACTGCAGTCCTTACAGGTTGTTCTAATCCGGGTTCCAGGGACTAAGTTTAAAACACACACCCTCCCTTTCCTCTGTGGCTAGCAGAAAGCTGCAACAAGACACACTTAACAGATAAAATACTTCTAAACGGCTATACTGAAGCCGTCTGCGTGCCCATATCAGACTAGGTGAGACAGTGAACATGACAGCCAGTGTGCTGGATCCTGGTTCTCCGATGTAAGGAATACTCAAGAGACACAGCCTAAGATGAGAGGCACAGTGTGGTCAAAACTCAACAGCCGAAAAGGATAATCATTGTCAAAAGGGATAAAAGAGACTGTAAAATAGATATCCTGAAGGAAAAAGAAAGGAATTGATAGAGAAGAGGGAGCCTTTTAAAAGGACATAAATCCACAGGAATGTGTGAATACCAAATCAAAGAATAATAAAAAAAAGCTTTCATTCATGAATATAATATTGTTGGTGCTTTTTCTTTTTTTTTTCAAAAAATGAGCATATCAGAGATTTTTCTTTTGAACACTTACTGCTTAAATCTTGGTAGCCGGCTCAAATACATATTCATTAAATATCCCCTTTGATATTGCTGAAAATAGTTAAGTGCTTGACTAAAATACTAATAAGACAAAAATGAATACTTAATTCAAAATATTTTCACAGCATTAAACGTCACAGTGTGGCCAACAGGTGTAAACTGTCAGTTCAGGTTTAAGCAATAACATGTAGAAGTACATACATGTCTGCATGTGTGTATATATATTTCTTTCAGATGGATTTTACTGAAACACAACAGGTTTTGCTCTGTCATATGAGAACTTGACCCAAGTATGGGATTCCTTTCCCATATGAAAAGTTACCTGTTGCAAGCTTCTAAAGTATTGCAAAGCAATAATTCTGGTGTCAAAACAGTAAAGCTAGTTCCACATAGATTAAATTTCCCGGTGTGAGCTTTGCCTTAGCAGATATCTAGCAGCACTGGATACTGAAAACATAAGATAACTATCACAAATCCCATGTCCATCACTTTTATATTATACTTGATATGCATACAGTCTCTACAATAATAGCCTCTTCCAGCTTGCTTGTTTGTGGCTGAGATAAACACTGTAATCAAAAGCAACTAAGGGATGAAAGGCTTTATTTCAGCTTATACTTTCAGGTAACAGCAAGGAAAACTGAAGCAGGAACCCAAGAAGGCAGAGCAGTACTCTTTACTGACTTATTCCCTGGTTCATGTTTGATGAGTTTTCATATACAGCCCAGGACCACCTGCTTGGGAATGATACTTTCCACAGTGGACTGGTTCCTCCTATATCAAATAGCAATCAAGAAAATGGGCCTCAGACATGGCCACAAGCAAATCTGATATAGGCAATTCTTCATTTGAAGGGCACTCTTACCAGGTCCATCAAGTTGACAATGAAAAACTAGCCAGCAATAGGCTAATTAATTATTTTTCAGTGATTTAAATATTCTGTGCCCACAAAACATAAATCCAATGCTTGGACGAAAGTCCCCCTTAACTATTCAGTAAAAAAAATAATAGCTTAAAAATCAGTATTTGTGTAGTATTTAACTTTATAGCAATAGTTAGAAATTTAATAAAAGCATTGCAATTCAAGGTTAAACCCGTAATAAGAACACCGTCTTATAAAAGTTCAGTATTCTCGTGACAAAAGTAATTTGCGAATGTTTATGAGGCATTGGAGCATGAATAGCTCCTGAAAGATGACAAATACCTGAGTAACTAAATATCAGAGCCCTATACCCATAGTCAAGTAGCAAATTATTTCAAAACAATCTCATTTTGTCAGAAGACAGTCATTATAGATAAACGCTTATGTAAAGATGCCAGGGGGTTGTGGCACATGCCTTAAAAACCAGCACTAGGGTGGGGGGGTTGGAACAGAGATAGGTGGATCTCTGTGAGTTCAAGGCTAGCCTGGTCTACAAGAGCTAGTTCCAGGACAGGCTCCAAAGCTACAGAGAAACCCTGTCTCGAATAAAGAAAACAAAACAAAACAAAACAAAAAACACAAAAACTGGGGGGAGTGGGAGGGAAATGGGAGGAGGGGAGGAGGTGGAAATTTTGAATGGTATTATTTATAAAGCAATAAAAAAGAAAAGGAAAAAATAAAAAATAAAACAACAACCCCCCACACACAAAAACAAAAATCAGAAAAAGGAGAAATTTCTGATGCATAAATTCCACTGTGAGAACTTCTCTACATGTTGAAGTTCATTTTTTTTCAAAGTTTATGCCCCAGTGTGTACCATGAATTAAAAATCAAAGTTCAAAACTAAACCAACAAAAATGCATTGCTCAAAACCAGCGTCTGGCGTAATAGGCACTCAGCTGATGCCTGTTCCCAGTGAATCATGCTCCCTGGTTAAAAGTAAACCAATCCCTGAAGAGGTGACATTTTGAGGTATCATCGGTCATGTTTCGCAAAAAAAACTTCTCCCAATTCTTTCAGACCACTGTGCTCTGTGCACACTCGTTAGGCCTGGTGACACACGATATAAATCTCTCACTAGGAGTCATGTCTGCAGGGATGGGGGCACTCTTAGTTTAAATAACCTGAGGACCCACAGAGATTTCCACACCCAGGTACTTCCAATCTCCAAAGAAGCTTACATGTTTGCCTAGGGCTGTTTTCTACCTCGCTCCTTCCAGCAGGGGTTTAATGCCAGAATTTTCCATTATCCAAAGTATTCCCTATGCTTACTTTTCAGAGTGCCTGCTTAACTCTTTTAAGTCACTAGGGTCCTAATTAGTGATGAGGAAGACGAGTCAGCTGTGCAGCCTGAAAGAGTTAACTCAGTGCAGAAAGAGTTCCTCTTCCAAGGGGAAGCCAAGCCAGGGCCGGGTCAGAATGGTTAGCCCCATTCATTTGCTGACAGGAAACCCCAACCTCAAAAGGCATGCTTGCTTTCTTCCTCTGACAGAGGATTCCCTCGAACTCAGAATCGGCATGAAACCCACTAAAACAGATGAAATCTTTAAGATTGTTCCGCACAGTCCAGTGGGGCGGCTACACCATCATCCCCATTTCACGGACAAGGAAGCTCAGCCTCGGAGAAACTCAGTAACCTGTGCAAGGTCACCCAGCTAATTAGTGATAGAACCTGGAGGGAATCCAGACTGGCTGGCTCCTGAGGCAGGACACAAAGCCAGGAGACTATGTCGCAGGAACAGTAAACAACTCAGAAACAGAGTTAGGCGGCTCTGTTCAGTAGGCAAGCTGATTAAGAAAGATTTCAGAAACTATAGATTTGGGGGGGGGCGGGCTGAACTTACCTTCAAATAATGCTTTCACACTATTTCTATGCAAAATTTAATGATCAAACAGGGATAGCCTTCTCCTAAACTGTCCACTCATAATAAAAGCCAAGCCTATAGAGGAATAAACAGTCTCTAAGTTACAGAGAAGCACTTCCCCAGATGTACACAGCACAATAGTCAAAGACGTTGCTGGAACTCTGGGCCCGAACACAGAGCATGCCACGTTGGCACCTAAAGAAGTCATCGTTGAGTACTTCCAGGAAGAAGAGGAGTGGCAGGAACCTTTAAGAGTTGGTCAAGTTTACAAACTGTTTGAAACTGCACCCTTTAACTGGACCCTCTAACAAGATAACTGCTCTCTTGGTAGATGATCCCTGGGAAATCACCGGAGATACCCTGAGTAATATCTTCAAGGGATTGGAAAAACTTTTTTTTTTTTTAAAAAAAAAATACTTTTAATTTTTTTAAGGATCCAAAAATGTAAGAAAAAGAATTGCAATGATCACAGCCATGTGATGGGGGAGGGGGAAAAACATGGCTACTGAGCACACGTGATGGCAGAGAAATAGCAAGGATAATCAAAAGAGCTTCCTTTATAGAGCTGCATAGCAAATGCATACCCATCTACTCCATACCAGCCCAGACTAACAGGAAAAATCATTACCTCTGGAGGGTGGTACGGCTAATTTGTAGCCCTTTTTATGTTTTCCTATGCTTTACAATTTTCTACCATGGGTAGTTATTAATTTTATAGCCTAGAGGGACAAAAGGCAAAAATTTTAAAAGAAAAGGCATAGATCACGAAAGATATGCTAATGCTTGCAATGAGAAACACATCACCCTGTGTCCTAGGCTACTGTTAATAGGCTGGGCCATTGCAATACTACAATTCACTCAAAATGTGGCTTTTCAGCAAGAGGACAGGTCCTCGCGATATTATCATAGCAAATGCAGAGAGATAGGGATTGATTAATCGTCAAAACACCCAGGGTGGTTTTTACTTAAAACGCTGAAGAAAACATCACTGATGGCCAAGCGTGTGGCAAACAACAAGATGGGATGTGGAACACAGCCCCAGTGTGGACACTGTAGCCAGGCACACCCCACACAGCCTCCACAGACAAGCCTCTCCAAACCTGAGGAAAATGGATGTCACATAAACACCAGAATTTCGACTCGAGCAATACTGATGAGCAGAGCCACTGCCACAAAATCAACACACTACTGAACAGCACCTGAAAATATGAAGTTAATCGTTTCATCCAATGATGAGCTTATACGTGTCGTTGGGCGACAGTTTCTGGGAAGCGTGGCCATCTGAGATCAGTGACAGCTGATAGAATGTTGGACTTTTTTTTGTGTGTGTGATCCTGACTGGCTACATTGGGTCATTTCTGACCTCATTTACAGAAAAAAAAATGGCCAAATTGGAGTCCATCCAGCAGAATGTGAAGACGGGCATACAAAGCCTGACGAGGAATATTCGAAGAACAAAGCCAGGACTGGTTAACTGTGAGGCCACTTAAGGGGACACGAGCACTGTTTAAATGGGAAAGAATCAATTTATTCTGCTACACTGGAAATTACAGTTCGCAGTCTTGATCACTCCACTGCAACCGCACAGCAAGGTCAGCAGTGACCTTCAACTTGCCGAATCTAAAAAGCACTCCTGCTCCCCAATTAACGGACGTGAGCAATTCAGCATGGTGCTGAGTGTTTTTCTTTTTACACCCCCATTTCGCCCTCTCCCACCTCAAAGGCAGTTCCTTCTCTCTCTCTCTACCCCTTTTTTTCTAGTTCCTCCTTTACTCAACCTCCAGATGTCAGAAATATCTGATCGCCTTGCAGCCCTCTCGTTTAACTGTTGCCTCTCAGTGACTTCATCAATCCCTGTGAGCTTCAATAGTCTATGTTGATGATGCCCAACGTTAATTCCCAGTACAGAACTTCCTTCCAAACTTCATATATGAGAATTATGTATATATATAAAATCAGTATACTTTCAACAACATTATATTGATTCCATATTCTATCCTTCAATGTGAATCTTTTTTTCACTCAGTACGGAGGTATAAACTCAAGGTTTTGTGGGTGTCAGGCAAGCAAACACTCAGCTACATTACTGGAATATTTAGGTATTTTTGACACAGGGTATTGATAAGTTGCCTAGGCTGAGCTCCAACTCTGCATGTAATACAAGCAGGACTCAAACTTGTGATCCTCCTGCCTCAGCATCTGAGGTCCCAAGAGTGCACCACCAGGCTTAGCAAATCTTCCCTTTTCCACATCATGAGCTCAACTTCTCTAGATAGAGCCCCAGAAGTGATCTCTGCATCCAGGATTGACCTTGCCTCAGATTTTTGAATCTGAATTTATTCCACTTACAATACAGATCTGGAATGATCTCACATCTCATCTCTACTACTACTACTACCCAAGGCCAGTGAACATCATTTCTCTCTAGGGTGCAGCTTGCCAAGCCTGCTATGCAGTCTCCAGGTCAGTGTAATTCCTTCAGTGTAAAATAAAATAACCCTTCTGGAACATTAAGTTAGAACACGAGTCGACTCTACTTTAAACACTTCAGTGACTTGACAACTGTACTGAAAACTCTCACCGTGGCCTGGGGAGGGTTCCACAGCAGGTCTCTGCATCTTCTCAAACGTGTTTGGTACCATTCCATTGCGGCTTGGGTTACACTGATTTGCTTAGCACAGTAAAGGCCACCTAGTCACCAGGGCTTTGCATAGGCTGCTACCACAGACTCTGTTGATACTAGCTACTTCTTTTCTTCTATGTCTCCGTTTAAATACCACTTCCTTGAGAGTGCCCACTCATCCCTCTGTCTTTCGTCCCCAGTTTTCTGTCTCGGCCCTTTTTATTCTCATCATGATATTTATCAGACTTCCAAGGATTTATTATTTATTTTTTCTATTTTATCCCTTCTTCACTAGATCCTTGGGTCAGATAAATGAACCTTTCTACATTATTTACCATATTGTATTTGAAAAGCTCAAATTTTTATTACTGTTGTTTTAAGTTGCTGTTGTTTTGCTTTTCTATTTTGAGACAGGAGTCTTCTCTGTATCCCAAAGTAGCTTTACAATCACTACGTGGTCCAGGCTGACCTTGAATTCAACAGTAATTATCCTGGCTGTGTCCTGAGTGCTGCTATAACAGATGTGTATCACCAGGCCTGCCTGGAAAACTTCAAAACATTGATTAAGAACTGAATAAAGCCAGACTTCATTTTAACATGAAGAAAATCCTTTCAAACCACTTCCAAACTTTTAAACTGTTGCTTAATGATGGGACAGACAACCTTCCAGGAAGAATGGTCACACAGCAACTGGCTAAATACTTTTATCAAGATGACATGAAGGGCATTCTCATGCTGGGTATGATACCGGAATAAACATGACTAAGGTCAGTCCTTCTTGTTTTATGAACAGAATTCTTAAGGAAGTTTGGGTTGAAATATATTGCAAAGTAACTAATAACATATTATTCCCTAACAAGAAGATATCCTCTCAAAGAGGTGATTTCCCCCACATTAAATCAATGCAGGTTTCCAAGTATGGTGTGGGAAAATGACAGTCCTCGGGGCCTCTTCCTTCGAGCTACACACAAAGTGGTCCAGAAATGAGACAGTCAGGCAAAGCCACTAGGGGTAAACCTGAAGCTACTCTCCATTCATTTGTGACGCTGCTCTGTAAACACACCCGGACCACTTGACTCGATGTCGCGTGCATTAATAATGGAGAGACCTTTACACCGGCGGGTGGAGAAAATTCGTCCTGAGTGGTTCCGTTACTACAGTATACACAGAGTCAAAAGGCTTCAGAGCATCATTGCTACCGATGGGGAGAGTGTGGGCAGTATAGAATCAGGCCCTGCGCTGCTAATTACATGACAGAGTAGGTCAGCTTCCTGCCCTAGCAACTGTGGAGCCGCCACATAGTCTCCCTGTAGGTACATCTTTCACCTACTTCCCACACACAACAGAACCCGAGTCAATCCTCTTTGCCTTCTCTAACCTCATTCAAACTTTTTAAAGTCAAGCAATACAAATTTTCAAAGCATTCATTCCTGATCACATCTTTATAGTGATTACTCAATTGCAGGGATACTAGACATTATACTGGCTGCTGGATATAGCGAAAATGGATGCAAATAAGCCTGCGATGCCCTAAATATTTTATCTATAAATATTTTTCAAGAAGACAATAAGCTTTTGAGACCTTGGAAAGAACTAAATGATAAAAGTATCTCTTATAATATCCAGGATTAAGCTTGTTGTGGACGAATAACATTCAAGCAAACAGGGACAGAAACACTGGTCTATCAAGGGGTTTTTGGTGATAAGGCTCAAACATAGGGTCTTGTCAATGCTGAGTTACCCCTCTGGCCCTATCACTGAGTCAGCAATATTACTGCTGGAATATATCATTCTCATGTATATACATGTATATACATATTAAATATATAAAAGAAAATGTATCCATACTATATATATTAAAAATAATTAGAAAACACCAAATTATTCATCAGTACTCATCACAGGGCCAACAAAGCAATCCATATCACCTCATAAAATAGGATAAGACCCAGCTGCAAGAGAAGAATGAGCTAGGTCACTAGGACTGATGGGAAACACTTCCAAAACGCATTAAGGAATAAAAGCAAGTTATTTTTGTATACAGCTACTGCAAAATATTTGATTTTGAAATTCCAAAAGAATTCATAAGAAACAGACTAAGTGTACCTAGAAGGTAGCTGTGCTGTTGGAATTGTGTTTGCTACTTGTAGTTGCTACTTTGTAAAACCACAAAAAAACTATATGTGATATTTTGGGCATAGTCTGGGAGGATTCACATGTTCCCTGTAGAAGTGTGAAAGTCAGTTTCTCTCCGGAGTCCTTTACAGGGAGAAAAGAGCCGACCAGCTAATGAGAAGGCAAGCCTCTCCCACTGTCCAGGAGACAGGCAGGTCACTAAGAGCCCATCCTCAGCAAACCCTCCTCCTTTGTGGGGCCGGGCTTCACAAGTGACGAGAAGTCTTAATTTCAATTCTTATAGAACTACATAATCAATGTCTGAAATCCAAGCTTGAAAGAAATGCAGAGAGACATTCCTTCCTAAATCATCCAAAGAAAACTAAATGTTTCCCTAGTACTATTTATCACATAACTATACTACCAAAGGAAAATACTTTCCAATGTAAAGTATAGGACCTGCCAGTCCTCTGAATCCCATAAGAACCAGAAAGACCATTTAGCACTCCAAGGGGCTTCCTTTCTCTCTTTTCAGTCTTGTTTTGGTAAATCTAAAAATACTAAACAACTAATTTTGATAATAAAGCCGCTGTGAACTCTATCTTCAAACTTTCTTAAGGATAGACTTTCATTTATATTTATTCTGTTAAAAAATTATCTCCAGCTCTACTGCAGGGGTGAGGACAAATAGAAATGGCTCTAGAAATCATGATTCTGTTTTTCTTGCTCTTTAACCTTGAGGCAGGAGGTAAAAAGCTATTTAAGTCAGCATCACAAAAAAATTTGAAATTGAATTAACAACACTCCTTACAGTCACTTGGGTTTGTCAAAAGATGGTGATTCCATAGGCATGTATTAAAGTTTGTTTATTTATATATTCACTTTATTCCTGCATTTCGTTTCCAGATTTGCTGATTGCTGCAGAAAGCAAAGGCAAACAGGAATTTGGAAAAACCCAATATGTGCTTAGCCAGACCGCCTCCCAGTCTGTTCGACTCTATATAAGCATTCTGACAAATTAAAAAAGGTGGGGTGATTTCATTTGTGGTTGTGAGGAGGGAAGGCAATCAGGAAAATGAACTATATATGTAGCCCTTGCAATGAGCTGTCTGTGGTACTGAAAAAGGACCCTAAAGCTGAATTGCACCACTCTGTGTTCTGCTCTAAAGCCTCCCCATCACACTATTTTAATCCAAGCACTTCTACCCATGAGTCACCTGAACCATTTTATGTTGCCACATCGTGTATAAACATTTTATCAAAGGTCACACTGAGTCTTGCTTTCCAAGGTTCTCCGTGAAAATGTCAGGGCCTCCCAGGCTTGATTAAGGGATTCTCGTGGACAGACCGTTAGGACATCAGTTAAAATGCTTTTCCTCAGTGCCATGGGAAAACACACCACGCACCAGAAACTCACCCTGGCTGGCTGTCACTATTGAATGACCATACTGATATGCCAAAAGGAAGACACAAAAGCTGACATTTTTGATGATATCTTACACTCAAGGACAGGCCCCAAATGACAATACAGCCCCTGTACTTGCCACCTTACCTCAGAAATAAGTCAATATATTTGGTATTCTTTATAATAAGCCCTGAAGTGTCCATTAGCCAAAAAAAGCTACGTGAAAGAAATACACTTCCCATAGTGATAGAAATAACATTAAAAGGAGGGCACAGCTACTAATTTTCCATGATGATCATAATCACACTCAGTTTCTCTGAGCTTCAGGGCAAAGTATTAAGTTCTTTGGATAAATGAGACGCTTCCTACTTTTTCTGGTTCTTCTTGACTTCCAGCTCAGAGTTTCCAAATATATTTATTACTTTCCATTTTGTTAAAAAATTTAAGAACTTTAAAAAACATTGTGTTTTTAAATGATGTGTCTGTGTGTCGGTATGTGTACATGAGCGCAGGGACCCGAGGAGACCTGAGGCCCTGGATTCCCCTGGAGCTGAAGTTACAGGCAGTTGTGTGCCATGAGAAATGAGAGCTGGGCACCCAAATCAGTTGTCTCCAAGAGCAAAATGTGCTCTTACCTGCTGAGCCAGCTCTCTAGCCCATATATCCATTAAGGAAGCATTGTATATGAGACTATTAGAAGAGAAAATCCTCTTGATAAAATAATGAGGTTTTGTAAAAGCTGTGTCCAAAATAACTTAGTATTATTACCTAAGTCTCTACCTTGTAGTAAACATGGCAGACTTAACAGCGGCACACAGATCATAAGCCCAACTTTACAACCTAACATTTTGTGATGTTTGTGTTCTGAACTGTAAATAAGTCCACTGCGTGTGTTCTCCAGAGGGCCCATCTGTGTCCCAGCTATCCTCACTCATGCTGAACTGTCTAGTCAACACAGTTAAATATACAAATTAGCCAATGAGGACAATGTTTCAAGCATAAAATTGTATTCATTAGTGTCTGTGCATTTCTAGAATTCTTACACTGTATCAAAATTCTAGGGCACATATTTAATACTGGGCAGCTCCTCTTATTTCTGAGTGAGGTCAAAAATCTCCATAATTCTTTTATAGTTCATGTTTTTAAGAAAACATTTTGTTCCTCAGGAGAACACAAGTGGCCCTCCACTCCCACCCCATGAATGCTTGTTTAGATGTGTGCTTTTGGGTGGAAGAGTCAACACTGGGAAATCTTAAGAGTAATAAAAAGCATAATTGATTGGCAATGTCTCTCAGTATGGATTAAACAAAACCACGCTGTTCTTCATGCAAAACATTCTAAGTCACTTAGTTCTTAAAAACCTAGAAGAAAAACTCCAAGCAGCATTTTAAGCTTAGCCTTATTCATACACCAAAGGCTTCTGTTTAGAGGGGAAACCCAGATTAAGCCCCTCTGTATTGCAGGACTCTGAGCTAGCAGCAGGAAGGCTCAGCAGGAAGAAGACCAGAAGAAGCCAAGAGGGCAGCACCTGCTTCCAACTTGGGCCTCTTACCTCCAGGTCTGGCAAGGCTACTCACTTCCTCTGACTGTCCCTATCTGTAAACTAAATCAAAGAATCATTTCTGATCTTCCATTCTTCAAGTCAAAATGACTCAGGCTTAAAGCGTTGCAGAGTACCACGAAAGAATTGTGGAAGAATCTCAAAATCTCATCATCATGCGGACTGCACTAAAGATGATTCTGTAAACTGTCCTAATATTAAAATTCAACCCCATGCACCTTAGTATATCACTTCGCACTCCAAACACTTGCTTTTTACCCTCATTCTCTAAACTTATCCCTTCAAAAACACACCTGTCAAAGTTTTAACAAACAAAAAAGCAAAATAAAGTCGTTTTCCTTCTTTCTTGGAGTTAACTTTATCTTTATTCCATTTGGACAATCATTAAGATTGAATTCTTCAGTCAGGCATGTTGGTACACACCTTTGATCCAAGCACTAGGGAGGCAGAGATAGGTAGATCTCTGTGAGTTCAAGGTCATCCTGGTCTAAAGTGAGTTCCAGGGCTAAAGAGAGAAACCCTGTCTTGAAAAACCAAAAACCAAAACCAAACAAACAAAAAGACTAAATTCTTCTATCTTTACTGTGAATTTAGCAATTACTAATATGAAGATAGTTTAAATTAAACTGATCATAAACTGCCTGAAAATGCATACAATATTTTATTTTCTAAGGCATCCTACATTTGTGGGTTTCATAGTGCTACCAATGACTAATGATAGCTCAACAGTAGTCTTAGAAATTTAAGCTTGAAAATATCAATCTAATTCTGTAGTTATTTAAAGTCCTGAACTTTAATACTTGCTTGTGTGTGCGCTGACTGTGGGCTAGAGAAAACAACCGAGACCTTTTTTTAAGTGGGTAATGCCAAACTGAACAGATCAAAACAAACGTTTTCTTGCACAAGAGCTCATGAGGGCCGTGAAGTGATGTTTATCATGTACCGACTGTAACCAGTGAACTGGATTAGTAACTATACACACTTTATGAACTAAATAAGACACTCTAAAATGTGCTAAAGAGAAGGGGCAGTGCTTTTCTCACGTTGGTGTGGTCTAGCAATACCGTGAACTTATTTTCTTATGTTAGAATTATAGGCAATACCGATGGGTACGGCCTCCACTAATGACTTTCTCATTAAGAAAATGTGTATCAAGAAAGGACACCTTGCTACCCAGACTCTGGATAGTGTGTATCTCCCCTTTAAAAATATGTAACTGATGGAAGTTGATCCACCTAAAGAAGTTGAGGGAAATCTTAAGACTCTACCAAATACCTCTCAGAAAGGTCTGCCTGTTTATATGCTGTGTTGATTGGTTTGTTTTTTTTAATTAACTTTCTGCACGGCAGGTCCTGACACAATACTGTGTGTGTCTTCTTGTACCTCAAGCAAGGTCACAGTGGCTTGGAAAAGGCCCCCTGCTGTCCTGCTTTCCTTCCCCCTACTCTGTCTGCATGGCTTGGGGTCATTCAAAAAACAGCGGAGCCTGTGTTACCTGTATTTCCCTGGCGTGGTACACGATGATCAGACCGAGCAGGATGATCGTGGAGAGACTGATAAGGCATTTCAGAGCTAATGAATACAGCGACGCCTGCAACACAGTTAGATGGAACACTTTAAGAGAGAAGCACTTTTCAACCACCTTCCAGGCCATGGGAGTCAGCTCCGAGCACGTGGACCTGAACTCAAGGTAGGGGACGCGGGTGGGGGGGCAATCTGCCTTGGCTCTGAGATGCAGATTATCTGGCCTCAAAGCCAAGTGAGAGGAGCCAGGAACAAGGGAAACCTCAGAGTTTGGCTGCGGGGTCGGCACCACCAAGGACTAAAACAAGGCACCTGGCTAAAGGCTAGAGAAGTTTCTCCGGAGTTTAAGCGCTTTCGGTTGAAAGGTGCCTCCGAAACTTGAGCACCAGTAGAGGAACACGCATGCTTTCCCTACCGACTCCAGGAGTCACTTATTAACAAGCCTGGATGCGGTGGACTCTCAGCACCCGGAGAACTTTCCTCTCCGAGTTGCCCAGCAGACTATGGCTGTGCGTCCTAGCTGCTTCTGCTGTTCCGATGGGCACTCTGATGTTATCGGGGACACTTGCGACCCGGTAGGCTGGGGGTTCCCGACGGCGCCCATCCCTACCACCTGGCTCCCACTCCGGGAGGGTACTCAGAGGCTAAAGCCCGTACCTTGTCGTAGGCGCCCCACGACAGCTCGGTCTCAATGACCATGACCACGATGCCGAACATGCCGAAGATGAGCGCATAGTCGCTGAGCCGCTTGCGCTTCTCAAACAGGGCGCGCCGGTGGCCCAGCTTGTAGCCGATGTTCTGGTTCTTCTTTTTGCTGGACTTGGTACCGCTGCTGCTGCCATGCCCGCTACCGCCGCCGCCTCCGGTGCTGCCTCCGCCGCCAGTTCCGTAGAGCGCCAGGTTGTTGGAATTGTTATGCTCCGGCTTAGACACCACGATCTCCGGGGCTGAGGAAGAGGCGGCGGCGGCAGCAGACGGGGAGGACGCGCCACCGCCTCCTCCTACGACGGACGCGGGGGGCTGCAGGGGCTGAGCCTCGGAGTCCATCTCGTGCAGGTTCCGGCGGGACGAGCTCAAGTTGCTGAGCGGACGCATGACGCCCCCGTTGTACCTGCAGCTGCTCATGGCTATTTCGGTGAAGGGGTTGCTCTCGCGGCGCGCCTGGGGTTGGTGATGCTGGTGGTGCGCCGGGTGCGGGTGGTGGTGGTGGTGCGAGAGCGGGGGCCCGGAGCCCAGGCTGCCCAGGCTGCCTGTGGGGCTGGCAGCGGGCTGCAGGCTGTGGCACTGGTGGTACTGGGAGGCGGACGCGGGCTGCTGCGCGTACTGCTGCCGGAGCGCACTGGCATGGCTGGACGGCGTCAGCTCGCTCACATTGAGCTGGCTGCCCCGGCGCGACGAGCAGCAGCAGCAGCACGAAGAGCCCGACAGCGGCGAAGAGGTGCGGGTCCGGAAGGCGCCGCCGGGCGAGGAGGTGCGGAGCAGCAGGGACAGGTTATCCCCCGCCCCCGCCCCCGCCGCTGGGGCACCGGAGGAGGCGCAGCTGTTGCACCGGAGGCATGGGCTGCTGCCACCGCTGCCCGGCTGCTGGTGTGCGAGGTGCGGGTGGTGGTGAGGGTGCGGGAGGGGCGCGAAGGGCGCGCACGGCTTGTCCTGGCTCTGTTGCTGCTGCTGGCAATGCAGGTGTGAGGAGCGCGGCGGTGGCGGCGGCTGCTCTGGGAAGAAGCCGTGCTGGAACTGCAATGGGGTTTCCATGTCAGGGCTGTTAAAGCTGCAGGGAGACCAGGCGGTGGTGCACCCTGCGCAATGCGTTATGGTCGGGAGCGGGGACTCCTGCTGCTGGTGCGAGGAAGGGCCCATGCCGGCTCCGGTAGAATCCAGGCGGCGAGTCCGATTGGTTGGGCGCACCAAAACAATGGGCATGACATCACCTGCGGGGACCGAGACTGAGTTTGCGGCGCGCGCGGCTTAGGGGACCATATGTGTGTGTGAGAGTGGTTGAGAGGGGAATCTGCAAAATGAAAACCCCGGGGGGCACAGGCCAGCTCCGGCTGGGGTGAGGACACTCGAGGGCAGGGATTCCACCTGCGGATCGCTTGCGTCCGAGACCATGGCTGGGAAGACTGAGCTCCCCCACGCATAGCGGCTGGCTGCAGAGGTGGGAGAGAGAGCGATGCCTCTCGCTCTACTGTCACGGCCCCCCGACTGGTGCGGGACACGTTAGCCCGAATGACCTGCCTGGGGCACTGCAGCACGTCTGGCCACTCTGGTCATGGGGCAGGCGCCAGTACGGTGCGATACCCGAGCCACTTTCCCGCCCTCTTGCCTTGTAGGGCTGCAAGACAGCACCTGCTAGCCCCACTCCTTCTCCCCCGATCGTCCTTCCGAGAGTGGGCTGCAGGCTGCTGGCCAAGTAACTGCGGGGGCAAGGCTTTGGGTAGGGGGTTTAAAAAAAATAAAAAAGTTTGGCAACTACCTATGCGAATGCATCAGCGTTGGGAGAAAGCCAGAGCCGGATGCCCGACTTGGCCTCTGAGAGATCATAACCAACCCCTAGCAGGGATCTGTCCCGGTCGGCTAGCTCATGGAGTCCCAGAATTGGGACTGGCAGCGCTGTCTCTCTTAGAGGCGAGCATTGCAGCGCGGATAGGGTTAACCTCGCGACGCCCGGGCAGGGGGAGGAGAGGGCGGGGCCGAAGGAGGGGATCCCCGGCGTCCGGGGAGGAGCCCGCTCGGGTTTCCCGGGTCCCCCTGGCGGGGGCGGAGGGCTTTCCCCACTAGCGCCAGCTCACATTTGCGCGTTCTCCGGAACATGAGGGGCTAGCGCCCCTGGCTGCCAGGTCCGGGGCTCGGGCGCTCAGGCAGTCCAGCAGCCTGAGTGGGTAGGTCCGAGGGCTACCTTGGTGCTGCAGACGAGCCTTGTTCCAGGGTCTGGGGGCTGCTCAGCCACCGCAGACCGCCAGCTTCTCTGGTTTTCCTCTTCCTCCAGACCTGCAGTACAGACACAAAGCAAAGGCGGGTCACTAATGCGCAGACGCCAAGCATCTTCCTTGTCGTCCTTGACTGCAGCGGCTGGGCGAGGGGCCTCATGAAGGTTGATTGATGCCAGTAGCCATCTAACTGCCAATTAATGCCGTGGTGGTGATTCGACTGAACAATCGCTGCCCTTGGACATGGAGTTTCACTAGACTTAGAGATAATGAATAATTATACTCTCTAATAAACCAGTAAAGTTGCACTTCGAATTTTGCCATGGTGTGTCCTTATTGAGCTATACACAAACAAAACGGTAGGAGGTCTTTTTGAGGACTCTTGATTAATACTCCGTCATTAAGGCTATCATTGGTGTTTCTTTGTGAATTTAAATTCCTGTCTTTCTAAAGGAAAAAAATGAAATTGGCCAATTAGATATTTCAATTTTAAATTGTGATTTTAATAGTTTTTATGGTGGAGATTGCTAAGAGATTAGATCAAGACATTAAAGCGAAAGCGGATCGCTCTCATTAGGTAATTGGAATTCTCAGCTGGATCCAGTTTCTTGACATTCTACTCAGCAGCTGCCCTAAAGTTGCTTACCAGGTATCGGCTTGAAAGTGTGTGTGTTTGTGCTCAGTGCCATTGAGTGAATAATTTATTTCTGGATATTCTTTGCAAGTGTGTTAAGCAGTTGAGAATTTTTGTGCACACAAGCAAATAGATTGAGAAGGAAAAGGGATAGAATTGCATTTAGAGCTATAATCCTTGACAGGAGATAATGAATGATTGGGAATTGAATTTCTTAATAATCTTGGTTAAGAATTGAATTTTAGTGGCTAAAAATCAAAGACATTAATCTTATTATCTAGTGTGATTGTTTTTTGTTTTATATCTCCAAAGTGGGAAACGAATTGTGTTTAGAATGAAGAGATTTGTTGAATTTTGAGGGCAGCTGGTAGTGCACAAATAATTCCAGAGAAAGAAGGGTGTGGTTGTGCATGCCTGAGACCCTACACTTGGGAGATGGAGGCAGGAGGAATAGAGTTCAAAGCCATCCTCACATACAGAAGGGGTCTAAAGCTAGATGTGGTGACACATACACAGAAGGACGCTGAATTTAAAGTGAAAGCTTCCATTTATTCATCCTTTAAATCCACCCAATATGTATTAGTGCACTTTGCAACAAACTGAACAGGCTTCTTTTTCTTTGCTCATTGTAGATGACTGATTGAAACATTTGACTAGTTTTTATCTCTAAATACTTCAAAGAAGTATATCAAAAAATAATATGTTCATCACCTGCTCATAAATTTAGAAAAGATTTCATAGACATCTCCCTAAATATCAAAATAGCTGTTACTCATTTTAAATTATAAAGTTCTAGACTTACTAAAATGTCATAAGGAAAACAAAAGGTGCATCCCCTTGTGTTCAGCTTAAGCTGACTTCGTCAAAGACCACACTGAAAGCTTCTCAAGGGCTTCAGAAACAAAAGGGTAAACAATATTGAACCTGTGCTTTCTCTTTCCCTCCCTTGCCCTCCTCCCCATGTGTGAGTGTAGACATTGGTTTGGAGTGAGTTACTGAGACATGGAGTCCTCACTTTTCTCAAAGAAGATGTGCAAAATTTAAAAAAAAAATGAGGAACCTCAGGAACACCAAAACTCAGATTGACCTACTTCAGATGGTCAATATAAGAGCTCATAAAATCGTAACGTCGAAGTCATTGTGCATAGAGAGAGGGAGAGCGGACCAATGGGACACTCACTATCCTTCCATTCGAGTAAGCTGATCACAGTTAATGATACCTTGCTAATACATGCCTGTGCCCGAAATAGACTGGAAGTCCTGGTGAAAACCATGGACTTAGAAACGCCAAGAGCTGCCCCATCTTTAGATGCCCGAATCCCTTTGACAATTGCTATAAGTCACGACAGGTGTCAATTAAGACATCCTTGTTATCAGTGTTTCTCTGGTAGACGACTTTAAGTTCAGATGCAGTCATTAAAAATACAGTTACTCTGATTTTGTGGGAACTTTTTCCTTATAGCAGTGGCTCTTAGCTTGTGGGTCTTGACTCCCGAAGATCAATGGAAAACACAGATATTTACATTTTGATTTATAGCAATAGCAAAATAACAGTTATGAAGTAGCAACAAAAATAATTGTATGGTTGGGAGGGTCTCTATAACTGTATCAAAGGGCCGCAGCATTAGGAAGGTTGGGAATCACTGCTCTATAGGAGCAAAGTGAAGCAGTTGAAGCAGACAGACGGTACTTTTGATGTGAAGGGTGTTTTGCACTCACACCCGCGAGCGAGAGGGAAAGGAGTGAGGGAGGAAAAAGAGGGGATGCTTGAAGCAGAGGTCTGTGGTCTCCACCGAGAAGCTTTCACAGTGAGATTTCTTCCCCTTCCTTCCATTAAGGCAAGCAAGTGCTGGAATTCCCCTAGATTAACACCAGAGGTCACAGTCACCCACAAAATACACTTGCAATCTAATCAATTAAGCAGCGACTCTCCCTTAGCTTCCTTTCTTTCCCTTTTTTGACTATAATCTCTTTTTTCTTATGCCCTCTTAGAGTGTTTCCTTTTCCATATTTGTTGTATGTCAAGCTTGTAGACAGACACACACACCAACATAACCAATTCCTAAACACACAGTCATAGAATGGGTTTCCCCAGCCACAAACACCTAGTTTTAAAAGCTTCAAGTTGGTTTTACTCCAGTTTTAGTTCATTCAAATTCCTGTTGTGTTCATTTTTTATTATTGTCTTCTATTTAGGATTTGTCTGTACTTTCTCATTCATTGTCCATTAAAATGCAGGACTCTCTTGACCTACATATTTGGTGTTTATTTCCAACAGGCGACCAAAACAAGAGAATATAACATCTGTTTCCTACACTGCATGCTCGGAGCAGAACTTGGAACTAAAAAGTGAACATTTTTGAAAATTATTTTTTATTGCCTGACTGAGTCAATTATTTGATGGTACTGAACCCAAAGGCTCTGATGTGATCCTGCCTTTCTGAACTCATTTTCCTTAGCAATAGATTGAGCGGAATGAGGACAATAGCATCTCTTTCCTTAGTACAGCTCAGTTTTCCTGAAAGGTAACAATTCAAAGGTCCACAAAATCTTATTTTAAATCATAAATTCCCTAGTGTCACAATTAATACATTGTATTTGAGGCAAACATTAAAATTATATTTATATTTGATGCATGTACACATGCCTGCACCATGATGATAAAACATTAATAACAAATTTTACAAAGGCTAATGAATCATGTTGGGCCATAGCCATTAATTTAATTAACCCTTCTAATGATTTTTTTATTCTCTTCAATGTCTTCCTACTATTTCTCAACTTAATAACCTATTTACAAAAGTCCCATAAAAGCTAGCAAAAGACAAAAGGTAAAATATTAATCTTGTTAGCAGAATTAAACTCGGGTTACTTATAAATGGATGAAAAGGCTGAACTTCTTGTGAATTTCTTAATTATATATCCCTTTGCCATTAGAAACAGAGAGAGGGGGAGGGAGGATGGAAAGGGTGGATCACTGTTTGAAGCCCAGTGGCTTGTACAAAATTGTTTCTTATGTACTGTTTTATTTGTATCTCACAAAAACCCAGGGAGAAGTCAGAGGTTTTATTGTCATCTTCATTTTGCAGATAAGGAGAACACCTGAGATACTGTCTGCCCTACCCAGGGTGACGCTGTTGAGGAAAAAGGACAAACAAGATCGCTTAACAGTCTTTGGGTCTGTGTGGTTGTCATTTTCACATTGTAGGGGCCTTGCTCCACGGCAGAATAAACACATGGGTTGCATCAACTTACTCAAGAAAGATAGTGGTGCCTCTGAATGTTTTCTCACTGGCTCTTTTGTTTCCTGTGATCTTTATCCTCTTGTTGGCTTCATTTGATCAATGAGATAATTTGAGAAAATTTAATCTAAGTGTAGAGGAAATGGAAGTACTTTATCCCTGCTGGTCCTAGGGCCTAACTAAAAATATATTATATTGAGAGATACAGGAATAGAAGTGCTTTTCTTTTTAAACAAGCAACAACATGATTTTGGTATGTTCAGCTATACTCCATACTCTTTCAGGGACTTTACTGCCATTTGTGGCATTCATTATTTGAGGCTACATCCAGAAAAAAAAAAAAAAAAAAAAAAAAGAAGAAAAAAAAAAAAATCACTGAGAGTATTTCCTGCAACGATGCAGGCTTATTTTGCTTGTTATTATACAGAAGAGAAGGAGAAGGCTCTTGGTCTTGCGACTCAAAGGACTTTCCCTATTGTCATGCTTGGGCCCACACCATATCATTCTTGCTTCCCTTCATGGCAAATTGATGAAAACCAGAGAAAAGAGCCAGATTTTACATGACAAAGAGAGATCTGTGTGTCTCCCAGATGGGGTAGAGAGCCAGGAAAGTGGAATCAAAGATCATCATTTTAAAATAGCTCTAAATACTGAAGGCACATTAAGTCTCCCCCACCCCTTTTTCTTGATCACAGCCCTGCAGATTAAGTCACCTCGTGCTATCCAGTAATCCTAGATGTGTCTGCTTTCTCTTTCCTTATTTCCTTTTTATGTATTCTTATACAAATTCCCAGATCCTCTTTCTTTATATTTATCTCCCTTTCTGTAATTATTTGCCAACTTCCATAATTGTCTTAGCAAAGGAGAGGGTTGATGCCTCTCTAATGCTTCTGTTAAGAAGGGAAAGAACCATGGTCTGCAACATTGAATTCAATGGAACTATGTCACCAGGAGGAAAGCTCTGATGCTAACACTTGTTCAGACCCAATCCTCATCTGCAGAGCCAGATTCTTCTTTAAAATGGCTTTTATTTAATGCTGCTGTTGTTTTATGGGTGTAAAAGTGTGAATGAAAAATAAATAAGAAGGAAAGGATGTAGTAATTTGAATGTAATTAGCCTGCCTAATCTCATAGGGAGGGGCACTGTTAGGAGCTATGGCTTTGGTGGAGTGGGTATGGCCTTTTTGCAGGAAGTGGGTCACTGTGGGTGTGGGCTTTGATATCGCCCAGTGAGTCACTTAATTTCATGTTTTCTGCAAGATGTAGCACTCTCAACTCCAGCACCAAGTCTGCCTGCATGCCACCATACTCCCTGATAATGTAAGCAAGCTACCCCAATTAAGTGTTTTCTTTATAAGAGTTGCCTTGCTCATGGCATCTCTTCACAGCAATAAAAACCCTAAGATAGGAAAGGACATGACTGTTCCTCTGTACAGTAGAGGGGAAAGTTTATTGTAGATATATGAGAGGGCATAGTCAGAGGCAGGGACATCTGGGAGAATCCAGAGTGGACCATGACAAGGCAGACATGGGCCATGTGGAAGAGATGGGGAAGAGAAAGGAGAAATAAGAAAGGGGAGCCATGTGCAGCAGCCAAGAGGCCAAAGGAACAAGAGGTGGAGAGTAAGAAAAATGTCTGAATTACATAGAGAAAAGCCTCTGGGGGAAGGGCAGTTTGGAGAGTTCAGGGTAGAGGGCAGGGTACACAAGCCATACCCTATAATTATTAGGTAATGAGGAATGTTGAGAGAACCTGGCAGCCAGGTATGCTTTGATATGTTAAGTAGGCACCTCGGTGTTTGTCCTTGGTTTGAAACTTAACAAGGTAGATATTTCATATTTATAAATATGCACAGTGCTCTTGTTTTCATAGCTTGTTTAAAATAATAAAATGTTTGAAAGTAGCCACATTACATTATTAGGATTGTAGCAAGCTTTATACTTGTGGTCTATACAAAATGGTAGCATTAAAAAGGAGAGATAATACTGACGAGCTCTATTTAGAAATACAATTCCTCTATTTGATGGAAATTGTTAATATATATCAGAAATAGGTTCGATATGTTATAACATATATTTTAAGCCTTAGAGAAACTACTAAGAAACACATACTAATTAAGTGGAATAACTATGAAATTAGATGTTAGAAAATATCACCTTAATTCAAGGAAAAAAGGAAGGAGAAGTAGGAAATAGGAAATCTATACAACATATACAATGAGAAAAAATGTCACAAACACATATTCCTTTGATAAAAGTAAAGTCACGCAGGGGAGAAAGGGTTTATTTTAGCTTCACAATTCCAGGTGATGGCTTATCATTAGGGAGACGGCAAAGCAGTAGGAACTTGAAGCAGCTAGTGACATCCATAATCAAGAGCACTGAGAGAATGAAATTCATGCATACTGTTACTTGCTCCCTGTGATCACCATTATAGTGTTCAGAATTCGCTGCTAGGGAATGGTACCACCCACAGTAGACATGTTCGTAACATTATCAAGCTATTTCCCAACAGAAATGCCTCAAGTAACGTGCCGCAGACAAATCTGCATTAAAACATTAAGACACTCTCAGATGATTTGATATTATGTCACATTGACAAAGCTATCCATCACATTTATGCAACCACATTAATAACAATGTCAAATATGAGAGGATTAAACAAATTAAAAGCAAAAGTGGCTATCAAGAACTCAAAGATATAACTATAACCTCTCTTCTGGAGAGACACATTACAAAAATACAAGTAAGCTGAAAGTTCAAAGATATGCTATATAAACAACTATAAGATAAATGAAGTGGCTTCAGGGTAATAATCAAAATGAAAGTTTCATATATATACATATGGAGAAAAGCCAATTGTATAATACAGTGTCAAGTTATTTAAGAAAATAAAACAATAACAAATTCATATGGGTGCAACAACAAATTCTAATAGCATGAGACAGTATTGAAATAACTGAAAAGACAGCCAAATAATTCAACAGTGACAGGCAGGTTTTGTCACCATGAGACATGTAACTAAGAGGAAGTCTTCAGGCCTCTGGAGCTATAGTTACAGGTACTGCTGAGCTACCTGACCTGGGTCATGGGAACAGAATCAGGTCCTCTCGGAGAGTTGCATGCACTCTTACTGCTGAGACATCTTTACAGAAACATGCATTGAAATTATTGTCCTTGTTTCAACTGAAGAGATAGGCATTATTGTCACTCTGCTTGGATGGCTTGATCCCTCTACCCTCACCCTACCCTCAGAATATACCATGAGGCCCTATACTGTCGCTACATATCACATGTATTGTTTTAGTTGGATTACAGAATACTCATTTATAATAACAGCTGCTTTTAATTTATTTCTATACGTACAGTTCTGAATTAATGTTTACTAGAGATGAAAAATGTATCTTGGTCACTAAATACACCTAAGAATTCTGCTATATAGCACTCTCTTTATAAATAACCTCGGTTTCCAGAATATAACCAAACACTAAGAAGAAACTAGAGCTCTTAGGAGTGCAAATTCAAGTCAGGAAATCTGTGGTGGTTACTCCTAAGTGAGCCTTGGGCATCAGTAATCCTAATTGATTTTCTGACCCACTGCATATCAAAAGCTTAGAATAAAGCGAAGACAGACTTACTGGGTCTGATAAAATAAATTAACAACAGGGACGTGACTGCTCAAGAAACTAACTGTATTTGTAAACAGCAATGCTCACTACAATTTGTAGACCATCAGAACTTACAACACAATTAGAGGCAAATGGTCTTTTACACATTATTAAGCCCAAGTGCCATCCTTGAATTCATGATTAAACTAACATATGTGTCAATGGTAATCCTGGATGATCAAGAAAACCTTTCAACAGAGAGTTGAGGTTTGCCTATAATCCTAGCACTAGGGGGTGGGAAGATAGGTGGATTTCTGTGACTCTTGGCCAGCATCGACTACACTGTGTGACTCTGTTCATAAAGTCTCACTAACAAGGCTGCCTAAACATGAGCTAAACAACAAAAAACAACCAATATGCTAATGTGGAACAGTGAAAGCCCAGGAAGCCTTAATCCTATCCAAAGGACTACAGGCAGCAAAGGAATGCTGGGGGCAGGAGAAAGTCTTCCCCAGAAAAGAGCACACCAACTGATAATCCAATACCAAATGGTCAGCCTTAAAAACAAACGTAGGTACCATTCTACATCCCGAGCAGGTCATATTTGTGTATTGGAAGAATATCTATGTAGCAATAATTACTGAATAAACAGGCCATGATTTTGAAAAGAAGCAAGAAGGAGTATATGAGGAGGTTTGGAGGGAGGAAAGGGAAGGGTGAAGTGGTACAATGATGTTATAATAAACAAAAGTAATAAAAATATAAAATTCAAAGCAAAACAATAAAAATGAAAAAGAAAACTGTAAGTTACACACACACACACACACACACATACACACACATGCACACAGGGTTTATAAGAATTACCTCCGCAGTCTTAAAAGCATAGAACCTAGGGTCATAGCCTTTATCTCACCATTTAGATTTTCTCCAAACAATTCTCCATTTCCCAGAATTTATGGAAATGGTATTTGTTGAGGCTCTACTGTGGCGATGATACTTAAGGGTCACATGTACTGATGAACTGAGAGGCAGTAAGAAATCTTTTTGGAGGAATTTGCCCTCTAAGTTCCCAAACTACCATATTGCAGCCCATGCCTGGCATCTATGGCACACGGTGATGAAGAACATCCATTCTTGGCCTCCCCCATGCCTGCTCCTGTCCCTGGCATCTCTCAATGGAAGCTGAACTTGCTTTTTATGCTTCTCACAGCACTGTGCCTAAGGTGGCCCTTTAACATGAGGTATGATCAAATGATTAGGAGGATCGGTAAAATATGATTCTGGCCATATAGTTTTAATGAAACATTACAAAAACCCTTTTGGTTTCTGCTTCATTCTCTGTTTTAATCAACAGCAGGTTCACATCATTGTCAGCTAAAATGGAAAAGATAGAAAGTTCTTAAAACTTTCTTAATTTAGCCCTAAAACTAAAGCTAAGAATAGTAAAGAATAAAGTTACCATTATTATATTCTCCAATAAGTTTTTCTCATTAATGATATATTTTATAGAAATCATTTTTTAAAAAAAAATTCTATAGCATTTTATTTTATAATTGTAGATGTTTTCTTTGCTAATTGGTGTAAGATAACGAGTTCATTTCTTGGGTTGTTTGACTTGGGAGTGAATAACTTTCAGAATCACAGCTGTCTTTATGTAAGCTGCAGTGATCTCAAGCCAGTAGTTGGCGGCAGTCTGTTGTGATATGCTAAGCAAGTTATCTGATATTGAAAGCTTTCATTTATAGTCCCACTCCCAGGGTTTATCCCCATTCTTATTTTAGAGTGCCTCTCACACCCTCTCTTCCATCCTCTCTTCCAGCCCCAGTTTAACTTTCAGAACTGAGGGTTAGATGCACATCCATCTTTCTATAGGAATTTAGCATCGGTAAAAGTTTCCTCTATGAAAGAATGCCTATCAACTTCTGCATTAACTTGGATCAATGATTCTCAACCTCTGGGTCATGACCCCCCAAACCGTTGGGAAATATAGATACTTACATTATGATTCTTAATGATTTACATTATGATTCATAACACTAGCACAAGTAAAGTTATAAAGTAGGAACAAAAATAATTTTATGGTTGGGGGTCACCACAACATGAGGACAGCATCCAGAAGGTTAAGAATCAGTAGTTTGGATTAGAGCTCATTTTCTAGAGATCAACTTCATTATACTACCAAACATCAGTGCTTTTTTAATTATTATAAACATTTCATTATGGTTAATGAGCTGATATTTGCAGTAGAAAATATAGGATCAACACAAGTCTCTATAGATGGTGAATGGATAAAGGAAATGTATAGGCACATAGACAATACATAGATACAAAAGGAAGGAAAACCACCACTGTAATGGCGAGGATAAAAGTGGAAGAAATGATAAGAGAAATAAACCTAACATAGAAGAAAATACTGTGCTATTTCCCTGATATGAGGAATCTTAAAAAGTCAAACTCATAAAAATCAAAGAGTAGAATCATGAGTATGAGGGACTAAGGTGTGAAGAAACTGGGTCGGTGTTGGTCAAAGGTTCATTTATCCAGGATAATTCCTGGGTGTCTATAGTTAATACTGATGTATTTACTCTTGAAACTTGCCAAAAGAGGATATTTAATCACTCACACACTCAAACTGTAATTTTTAAATTAGATTATTTCATACTTTATGCATATGAAACATACTGTATACTTTAAATATTCTTTTTTCTAGAAATATATATCATTTTATCTATTTCTATTTGATTATTTTTATTGGAAAGTAATTCTGCTTACGAAACCAAATTAACCAAGGGGCATAAAAAACACCCACGAACATATATATATATATATATATATATATATATATATATATTGATTTGGCACACAAATGGCCATACATTATAAAATATATTTTAATATATTATTAATTTTATATGTGTGGGTGTTTTACATACATACATGGCTATGCACCACATGTGTGCAATGTCCATGGAGGCAAGAAAGGGCACCAAAAGCCCTGGGATTAGATATACGGACTGTTGTGAGACACCATGTGCATGCTGGGAATAAAACCTGAGTTCTCTAGAGGAGCCACTAATGTTCTCCTAAGCCATTTCTCTATATTATATTTTACAATATAATTTATTTTTCTTGCCAAGTCATTGGTGGGAGCAGTTTAAATAAGACACAATTAAACAATGACAATCTGTTCAACTTTTGGTACATGACCTACTTGAATTTTTTAATAGTTGAAATATTGAGAAATAAAATCCATGAAATACTTTTCTCAAAACCATGTTGGCCTCTATTTTGTTTAATAATGGGAATGATGTGGACTTTGGAATAGATAGTCCTGAATTTAAAACCTGACTTCAGTCACTTATTCAGAGCCAATATTTAATCTTTCAAAGTAAATGTTCTTCCATTGTTTGTGACAAATCTGTGAAACATTATCTTGATTGTTAATTGCTCTCTTTGCTTACATATTCATTAATAATATGGAATTTTGTATTTCAAGCTCAGTCTTACCTATTGGGAAGGTAATACATTGCATTGTGTGGTTTAGAGATGTGTGGTTTAGAGATGCAGGCATGGGTTATCAACTCAGATGTGTAAGAGGAGCTGTCCTAAAACAGATGAATAAAATGTTTTGGTTTGAAAACAGTCTAGACAAGTGGAGGTTTTTATAATTTTGAAGTGATTTGGGGACCAATAAGAAGTTAACACTGCTCAGATCTGACCTGGCTATTGTCAAAGAAGTGTGTTCAATATTGACAGGTTTTTAGTATTTTAAAGAGAAGCAATGTTTAAGGAACTGAAATTTCATTATATGTCAAGTGTAGGAAAGATGGAAGTCACAGAAATGAAGTCTTAAACAGAGAACAGGGTATTCTGAGCAGACAGGCTTCTCTTGATGGAGGACTCTCATTGGCTAATAAAGAAACTGCCTTGGCTTTTTGATAGGGCAGACTTTAGATAGATGGAGTAGACTGAACAGAATGCTGGGAAGAAGGGAAGTTAGTCAGACTCCATGCCTCTTTTCTCTGAGACAGATACCATGGAGCCAGCCGCCAGGTCAGACATGCTGAATCTTTCCTGGTAAGCCACCACCTCGTGGTGCTATTACTAAATATGGGTGAAAGCAAGATGTGAGAATTAGCTAATAAGAGGCTGAAACTAATGGACCAGGCAGTCTTTAATGAATACAGTTTGTGTGTTGTTATTTCCTGGGCATAAGCTAGCCAGGCTGCTGGGAGCTGGGCAGCAGGAATACAGCCTGCTACTCCTCACTACATTCTCTCTTCACAAACACTCTACTGGAGGATGGCAAGCCTTCAGAGGTGATGGTGATGAGAAACAAAACCATTATTATTTTTTAAGGAACACATATAAGGGTATCTCTTGTTAGGTCTGACATAGGAGAAGAAACAGCAATAAGTAGGGTGATTGTCTCTTACTAGACCAAGAATGCAAGACGCATAGCAACAGCAGAGGTAGCCACCAACACTGATCACAAAAGGCCCAGTGTTTTTTTTTTTTTAACATTCTAAAGCAAACAGGACTCTTCTTATCTCCTGAAAATCATATTTTCTTCTTTCTAGAATTTCTCCCTCATTTTTTTTTTTTGGAATACATCCTAGAATTGCTCCTAAGAAAAGATATGCTTAAAATAATGAGATTTCTATCTCCTAGTTTACTGGCCTGCCCATCTTCAACTATAAGGGATAGAGAGTTGAAGATGGACTGCAGCAGTCATCAGCAGGAACCAGAAATAAAGAAATGCCAGCTCCCGTTCCCACAGAGGAATTTTAAATATGGAAATCCTGATGGATTTCCTACTGCTGCATCAGAACAGTTTTATTTGATTGTCTCACCAGTTATGGTCTCTCCTGCATGATTCTTCCCTCACCCCCAAAGGCAGATAAGTAACAGTAGAAAAGGCTACAAAGGAAGAAAAATAATTTAAATCCAATTCCATCTATTTGCACAGAAAATTAATCTTTCTTATCACATATGGAAGGTAAGATAGGACCTACCTCTCTGGGATAGCATGTGAATTACCATTGTTTGATACATACTAGTGGTTATTAAAAGACCCATTAGACCACAAGCTAGTCCTGACATAAGAGATTCAAATTCTTTTTTTTTTTTTTTTGGTTTTTCAAGACAGGGTTTCCCTGTAGTTTCTAGAGCCTGTCCTGGAACTAGCTCTTGTAGACCAGGCTGGCCTCGAACTCAGAGATCCGCCTGCCTCTGCCTCCAGAGTGCTGGGATTAAAGGCGTGCGCCACCACCGCCCGGCTTCAAATTCTTTTATATGTGCACCAAGAATAATGTCTTCTTCTGTCCCCCAAAGTGTGTGAATGTGTAGAAGAGATGAGGGGCAGCTTGGATCTACCTTATCATCTTTCCCTATATTCATTACTAATTCACAAAAGTCCTATTAGTGTAAGAAGTTTTCAGTATTAGGAGTTATGCTAGAAATATCATCTGACTAATTTGTGCTCACTTACTAAATTGTCTGTGAAAAAATAAAAAGGAAAGCACAACTTAAGATATAGATGAGAAAGTACAATGTTGGCTTAATGGACCTTTTGGAAAAAAAACTCATAAAAAGTCCTGAGAAAGGCAAAGTGCAAAGTCAGTTAATTTTGTTATTTTGTTCGAGGAAATAATGTTAAAGCTTTTTAAAAAAATATTTACTTATTATTATATATACAATATTCTGTCTGTGTGTATACCTGCAGGCCAGAAGAGGGCACCAGACCCCATTACAGATAGTTGTGAGCCACCATGTGGTTGCTGGGAATTAAACTCAGGACCTTTGGAAGAGCAGGCAATGCTCTTAACCTCTGAGCCATCTCTCCAGCCCACGCTAAAGCATTTGAGAGAAAATGAAAACAGAGCCAGCTTCTATGGCTAGAAAAGTCAATGCATTTGATCTTTTATTTCCAGTGACTGGCTTCATCAAAGGTACAATTCAGAGACTTAATTTTTTCTCTCTAATGAATAAAGCCAAGCTAAAGGCTAAAAGAAAAGGACATAAAAAACCTTTACTATATGAATGTACTTGTCTCATAAAGAGAAATCTAGTGTGGATGAAGTTAAAATTCAAGACAAGTCAAGAGCGGTCTTTCTCCCCCGTGGATGAAAGTACTGTTAAGTGTGGTCATTCACCAATTGCACCTTGAAAGCATCGCAAGTCAGTGAGCAGCTAGACTTTTGGCTACATGTTTTAACTTTGTGACTTTGTCCAAAGGAACCTTTATTCTGCTCTGGAGCATTTCAAATGAGAAACTTCTCCAGACTGATTCAGAAAAAAGTTAATTGTGTGTTCCTGATGCTGAAGTGTGTCATGTGCATTTTCTCATGACCTTTGTTTACAAGTAGCTGCAAGTCACTTCATTATTGCAAGGAAATATTCTTTAGCCTCACTCGGCCCTTTTTGTATCATCACTTGAGTGTCATCCGGATACCCCAAACCCAGTGAATACTGTCCCCCTAGACTTGAACCAGCGCCTGAATTTTCTCTCTGTGTTTATGACTCCTGATCGCCTCTGGCATGACACTTTTCCTCAGCTATCACATCCTACACTTGAGTAAGTCCTGTCAGTATCACTTCCAACATTTCTCTTGAATCTCTCCATTTTGTTTTTTTTTTTTTTCTCTATCCCATCAACAGTTTCCAAATTGGGATTCTTGCTTTGACTCTTGCCTTCTCTCTGATATATTCCCTTTGCAGAAGGCGAGGCACTTAAAAAACTATTTAAAAAAAAATCACATCACATCACTCTGGGACTTAAAGTTTTCCATGGCTTCTTCTCCTAAAATAAGTCCCTAAATTTCTACCTTGAGTCTAGACCCTAACCTCTTCATGTAACTTTCTTCCACATACTCTGTAACCCTATACTACAGTATTGACTTAAAAAAAAAACCCTCCAATTTTGTTTTAGTATTGTGGTCATTCATTAGGTAGTTCCCTTTTTGTGGAATGCAGTTTCCCATGTTCTTCGAATGGTTTCTCCTTTCCTCCGTGTATGTCTTGTTGCTTTTCCAAGAATGCACCCCTGGAGGTCTGGCTAAAGCATCTGTCCCATTGCTCCATTCAGGTTTTCTGTGCCATTGTCCCCTACTTGGCTTTTGTTGTGTTTTGTTTGAATATGTGTGTGTATGCATGTTTGGTTGTTTGTTTTCACAATTAACACAGAGCAATCATTTTATGTGCTTACTTGTTCTTTTCTCCCTATCTCTAGGATATAGAATTCATGAATATTGGTATAGTGTCTCATCAATCCTATTAGACAGACTAGATGTACAAAAACTTCGGAGTGAATGATTAAACAGCTAGAGCTAATAAGTAATATTAGAGCAAGATGGCTTATTGGGCATTCATCTTCTAGGAATTAGAGCTGGCATTCAAGTGCATTATTCAATTCTTTTACAACTCAGAAGTCATAACAAGGCTTTTTAAAGAACCAAGATATATTTGAACATTTCTGCTTTCCTGAATAGATCACATATAGCTGCCTGTGTTTATAATGATTTCCTATGTTCTTCTTAAACCTATCTGGGACCAAATGTTCTATCTTACTCCAGACTTTCTCTTTTTGTTGAATGGCTATTTCCTGTGCAAATATGCTTCAAATATTCATTCAACACTTTGAATGATATGACAAGCAACTGTTTTTGTGCATGTACTACCAGGCAGTATTAATCATCTTTTAGCCTTACCAATATCAATTAATTACATTACCACATCTTCAGGAGATCAACTTTCATTTATTTAATCATTTAGGTTTTAAGACAATAACGACACTAGCATTAGAAATGTGACTTGAGTCAGGATAAACATTCAACCAGGTTTCTTTCCTCAACTCTGAAGATGGTTTCTTTCCCCTAATTTCACATGACTTTGGCCCATTCATAACATCCATTGTTTAGGCTCTTTTCCCCTCTTCTTTCTCATGCCTCATGTTACCCTGGTCCCCAGTGTACATTTGTATCCATTCTATCCTTTGCTTCACTTCTAACTTTGGTAACATTCAGTGCTCTGGCATTACCTCTGGTCATTTTTACATGAATCCTCTGCTGTGGATAAAGCCTCCATTGAACCCATTTGAAGACCACCCCCATATCTCTTTAGCTTTGTCAGTCCCAGGACCCCATTATTCGCTGTTTATGAAAGGGAGTGTCACCACCACGTTGCTCAGATTGGCCTTAAGCTCCTGGGTACAAGTGTTCTGCCTGTTCATCCTTACTAGTACCTAGGCCGATAGTGCCTGCGCCGTCACACCTGGCTAGAATTGCATTCTTGAGATTAATGAGTAAAACAATGGCATACAGAGTGTGCACAGTCCAGTGAATGCCCTTGACTCTTGGAATTGGAGACATAACTAGGCAAGAAGATAAGGAAAAATCAAAGAATTTCATAATTTAGAAGGTGTTTTCAGAGATTTGTGAGACAACTAGCTGCCACCACATAAAAAGTGCAAATCCCTTTATAAAGAAATGAGGACTGTTGAATGGCCCTTAAGTGACCTGAAAAACAAAGACAAGCAGGGCCCAGCCTAGTAGTGATAGCCATTTCCTGCAGCCCTTGTGTGAAGGCCCAATGGTGTGAACAGATTAGAATCGGGGAGCAATCAGACTAAGCAGAAGGGAAAGGACTGAGTCCACAATAATGATACTGAACTGTAAGGAGGAAAAATGTGTCCACTGGGCCAGGGTAAGGTTACCATGGAAACACATGAGCTATGGTCCATCAAATCCTTCACTGTATTCAAATATTGCTTAATAATAAAACTCACAGCATTAACATTGGTTGAACTGATCTCATACTGGCTATATACTATTTTTAATCTCAGAAAATTTTGATTATAGCGATAAAATAAATCAAATTATTGTATTAACACTTTAAAGGCCATAACGATTTCTCTCTTTTTTTTAGAAGCTTGTATGTGAGGAAAATTAAAATTATTAGAAAATCAAACAGATTAACATGCACTCAAGGTTAAAAATATAATAAATTAGAATTTTGATTATAAGTTGAAAGCTATGACAACAAATAGCTAATGGTGTGATGGATCATATCTCACCTAGTGGATGAAAGTTGTCTGCTAGCATCTCTAGTTAAAGCCTGGATATATATATATATATATATATATATATATATATATATATATATATATATTTGTTGACTTTGACAACATAAGCATTTTGCTATTGTTTATGTTTGGTATACTTGTACATAATCTGTAATAGTTAGTACTGTTTCCTGAACTTGAAAGAGAATGAAAGTCAGTGTTACAGACTTACTGTACTAAACCAAAGATTCTAAATTTTGTTTTAGCAATAACTTTCAATAAGCCCTTCTGTATAATGATGCTGTGTTGTTGCCTTCTTTATATGTATAAATGTGTCTTAAATACATAAATTCACTAAATGTTGATAGGCATTAAATGTTTGTAAATCTGTATACAATTTCTTAACTTTCAAAATAGTTTTACTCATGTTGGTTGTGTTACTGTAAAGCATCACAGCTTAGTCTGCTACCTGATGATTGTGTTTTTATAAAGTCTTATGACTAACTGATCTGCTAAGATTCTAGAGAAGTATAGCTTCTGACAAAGTAACCTGAACAGCAGATTGGAGGTGGTAGGACATTACCCACAGGAAAGCACAATGCACTTTGTGTGTGCCTAACCTAAGAGCCACGTGTTCTAGATCTTAGTTGCTAAAACTTGAGCCTAAGTGGTTGAGCACTAACCCATTGCCATCTGTCACTTATCCCCACAATGTGGGACTGGATCAAACCAAAAGAACAGAAAGAGTCTTTCCCTAGCATCACAGAACAATGGAAAGGAACCTACCAGATGGTTAATCAATCAGTGATATCTTTAAAGAACATTGTTCAGAGACTGGGGGTGCGGGGAGTTGTCACAACTGAATGAAAGTCATGTTGAGCGTTATAGGTAGTGCTTGCCTGTAACCCCAGCACGTAGGAAGTTGAAACAGGAGGATCATAAATTTGAAACTAGCTGAGGTTTCATGAAGAGATCCTATCCTAAACTGACAGGATAAAAGTTACCTGTGCTAGCCCTTCTAAAAGTAACTAAAAATGCCCATAGGTTGTGAAAAATTGTTCTTACACATGCCTGTCCTACACTAATAAAATGTGTTATTCTAGCTCTGGTTCCTACTTACATTTTGTTCACTACTATATTGTTACAGACATATACTTCTACTTCACGACGAAGATAGTAAAGCAAGTGGAGAATCATGACAGGTCTGGCAGATGAAGATATTATAAAGAGACACTTGTGCCTTTCAATCTGATTACCAGACTATTGAAACAACAGAGCCCAAGGAAATGGGGATTTCCCCAGGCATCTCATGCTGGTAGAAGGAAAAGACCAACTCTCAGAAAGAAATTTCACACAGTTCAGACAACTTGTCAGAGCACATTTTAGGAATGAGACTAAAAGCCCACATAAGGATGAGACAATAGTAGGTGGGACCAAACCTTCACCAGGACTGCTTGCATGTACATATCCTTGGCCCTTAACCTCACTTCAAAACCCTAAGATGGACTTGGCAGCAATGGAGGTCACTGGATCTCTTTGTCCCTCTTCTCGTCGTGGCCATATTAAATAAATCTCCATTTTCTGATTTCCATGAAACAAAGAAGAAAATGATTAAATGATAATTAACTATCACAAGTTGTAAGAAGACTAAATCAGAGGTAGCATATTACTTTCTAATTAAGGTGTCAAGTAATAAGAACTTTAAATATGGCAAGACATTTAGAAGGGGAAAGAAAGGAATCCATGGCACCCTTAAGGAAAAGTTGAATTCCTTAGTGACAACCTGTCTACAGGACAAGAAGAATGACATCAATTAGGAATCTAAGATATTCACCTTAATGACTGTTATTAAGATTAGAGGTTTTTTTTAAATGGGTAGGAGAATGAGCTTTTGGAGGAAGCCCCTGTCTGTGCTCAGTGTCAGTTCTGTAGAGTTGATGCCATGACAAGTAGGGCCCTGCCTGAATGTACATGCATGACTTTTGTGCATGAAGACTCTTTGTGTAGGGAGAAATAATGTTGTAAGGAGGCCACTTGTTGGTTCCTGGCCACCCAGAACTGAAATAATCACACAGAAACTATATTATTTAAGTCACTGCTTGGCTCATTAGCTCTAGCTTCTTATTGGCTAACTCTTTCATCTTAATTTAACCCATCTCCATTAATCTGTGCATCACCATGAGGTCATGACCTACCAGCAAATTTTCAGCACATCTGTCTCCAGAAGCAGCTCCAAAGCTTCTCTCTAACTCCTCCTTTTTTTTCTCCCAGCATTCAGTTTAGTTTTCCCCACCTACCTCTATTCCCTGCATAGGCCTAAGACAGTTTCTTTATTAGCCAATGGTATTCACAGCATACAGAGGGGAATCCCACATCAAAATAACTTCTTGAGTTTAAAGGTAATAGATTAGATTATAAATTTTAAATTATGCTTTTCCTTAAATCATTAAATATACAGGCATTTATATTCATAAATTTGAAAAATTACATGAAATCAACAGTTGTTTGCCAGGCAGTCTTCAGTTTTTGGGAAATACTAATTTTGTAAACAAATGTCATCTGCAGTAATAATTAAACATATCCATTGATGACTGTGATTTCAATATCCCCCATATGGAAAATAGTAGAAGCCAGCCCCTATGACATCAAGTCCCCTTTGACATCCAAGGCCAGTCAAACAGACTTTGCTTATGCAAAACAGACTTCTCAGAAGAGCGGAGGGTGTCTGTGTTTGTCACTTCTACAAGGCATCTTTTGAAAAGGAAATATTGGTTGGTGATCACCTTCAACAGAAACAAGATATCTCAGAATGAAATGTAAAACATAAGCATGACACAGACAAGCAGATGGATCAAAAGATCTCATCCCCGTTCACCTCAGTCTTTATCTGTTGAACTCTTTTGGTTCTCTTGTCGTTATTATCCTTCAGTGGCAGGTTTGCCAAATTTTCGTCCCATGCTTCATGTTTATCCTCATCCCCATTCCTCCTTTCACCTTTCATCCTTGGTTGAAAACGAACAGCAACTACTCATTAAGGTGCCCCTTGTATTCTTAGTCGTATCAACATTACTTATTTCAGATCATAAACATGAATCACCATATTTTGCCAAATAAAAATGACTTTTATGGATACTAAAGCATCCACAAAGGTTAACAAAGACCTGTCTTCCTTTGAGTAAGGGATGAGGTGTTATATAAGTCCGGCCTGGAGGAAGGAATGGAATTTCCCCAAGGAGGAATTAGGTGAACCTACTGATGAGAATATTCCTTCCTCTTTTATATTTTGGATAAATACTAGGGAAAATAGAAAAAACTGAATATTCTGAGGGAAATATAGAAAAGAACAGGTGTGCAGAACCTGTGCATATATGACTCAATGTACCAAGGCAACTAAAACTAGCATACCTTGCTAACCTTTGTTTCTCAGATGGTGTCCTCAGTCTCCTAAGTTCATAACAGGTATGTGAGGGGCATTTTAGGCAACCATGGTACAAAGGACTGTGGTGATCCAGATGACTACAGATTGTGAGGTAGCTGGGCAGATGCCTAGGAGTCTGACGAGATTTCAACTTTCTCAAATTGCTTCAGTAAAAACCCAGAAGGAACTGTGCGTTCTCTATCATGCCAGTTAAGTGATTCTATAGCTGGTTGCCAACTTTACCTGCCAAATAACCTGTGATGATTACATTTCCTGGCAGATTGGCAGAATCTGGAGTAACCTGGGAGACCAGCCTCTGGGCATGAGGGATTATCTAGATTATGGTAACTAAGGTGAACAATGCTCCATGGGTTGGGGTTATTGGCTAAATAAAGACAAGAAAGCAAGATGATCATAGCAGCATTATTTATAATAACCAGAATCTGGAATCAACCTAGATGTCCCTCAATGGAAGAATAAATAAAGTGTAGCACATCTTCACATTAGAGTACTACTCAGAAGTAAAAAACAATGACATCTTGAATTTTGCATGCAAATGGATGGAAACAGAAAACACTATCCTGAATGAGATAACTCAGATCCAAAATATGAATATGGTATGTACTCACTTATTAGTGGATTCTAGCCATAAACAAAGAACATTAAGCCTATAGTTCATGATCCTAGAGAAGCTAAGTAATAAGGTGAACCCAAAGAAAAACATATATAGATCCTCCTGGAAATTAGAAGCAGACAAGATCGCCAGGCAAAAGTTGGGAGCATGGGGGTGAGGGTGGGGTGAAGGGAAAGGGAGAGGGTTTGGGAGAGCTTGAGGGAGTGGGATGGTTGGGATGGAGGAAGGATGGATATGGGAGCAGGGAAGAAGATATCTTAGTTAAGGGAGGCATTGCAGGGTTGGCAAGAGGCTTGACTTTAGAGGGGTTCCCAGGTGTCCACGGGGATGTCCCCAGCTAGGACCCTGAATAGTGGAGGAGAAGGTGCCTGAACTGGCCTTGTCCAGTAGTCAGACTGATGACTATCTTGAATATCACCATGGAACCTTCATCCGGTGACAGATAAAGATAGAGACAGAGACCCACATCGGAACACTGGACTGAGCTCCCAAGGTCCAATTGAAGAGCAGAAGGAGGAAGAATATGAGCAAGAAATTCAGGACCATAAATGGTTGGTTCACCCACTGAGACAGTGTGCCTGAGCTAATGGGAGCTCACCAAATCCAGCTGGACTGGGGCTGAATGAGCATGGGATTAAACTGGACCCTCTGAATGTGGCTGACAATTGAGTCAGACTGAGAAGCCAATGATAATGGCACTGGGATTTGTCTCTACTGCATGTACTGGCTTTTTGGGATCTTATTCTATTTGGGTGCATACCTTCCTAAGCCTGGATGGAGGGGGGAGGGCCTTGGACTTCCCACAGGGCAGGGTATCCTGCCCTCTCTTAGGACTGGAGGGGGAGGGGGAGAGGGAGTGGGAGAGCAGGAGGGATGTGGGAGGAGGGGAGGAGGTGGAAATTGAGTCTGTGTTTCCTGACTGCGGATGCTGTGGTGATCAATGTGGTCAAGCCACTGTGGTCATGCCAGATTGTACCTTGGAACTGAGCCAAAGTATACTTTCCTTCTGCAAGTTGCTTTTGTCAGGTTTGATCAGAGACATAGGACAAGTGGCTCAAAGATCACTACCCACACCTTGCCCGGTCAGTCTTATGAGCTAATAATTCCCAGAATCCTCCTTGCTTCTTATTTTCTCTTGTTTTGTGTGCCTTGTGGGAGTCAGGCATGGTGGAAGAGATGTCGCTTCTGTTCCACAAATGTTATCTCTTCAGGCTATCCAGAGACTAGACAGAGACACATTGATATTCTGCATGACCATTTTGCCTCTATTACATCTGCAGTCTTTTCTACTCAGTCCTACTCCTGATTATAAACATTGAGGATAGAGAGTGTTTTAATCTACCTAAGTTGTAAAGTTAAATTTTAGAATTCCAACAATAAATAAATGAAATGAATCGAAAAAAATCTTCATTTCTTTTGTACTCCCCAGTAGCCCAAACTTGTCTCTTTCCTTTATGGAACTTTCTGCTTTTACTTTTCATGTTATTGTTGTTTTTCCACAAACATTAAAAATTTTCATCACAGTTTTAGCAACTTCAAGGGCAACCTAAACTTACTTAGTTCTCTTACATACAACCGCAGCTAGTCTTAAAGTTGAGCAGTTGTTCAAAAATATACATATATGTATGTATATGTTTTTAAAATTAATAGTCTGAATTTACCAATGGGTACTAGGAGACTATTCTGCATTAAAGGAAAACTTATCATTTTTTCAAGAAATCTAGTCCTGTTTCTTATAGATCCATTTATAATTTAAAATATGTTCGGTCCAGTGAGATGGCTCAGTGGGTAAAAATGTTTGCAATCAAACCTGATGATCTGAGTTCAATCTCTGGGACCCACACTTGGAAGAAGAGAACTGACTCCTGCAAACTGTCATGGTGTAGGAGGTCCTTCTGTCTTTGTGTTGCTTTCATTGGTCAATAAAGAAACTGCTTTGGGCCTGTTGATAAGACAGAACTTATGTAGGGGGGCAAGACAGAACTGAATGCTGGGAGAAAGAAGGGCAGAGTTGGAGAGAGATGCCATGGATCCACCAGAGACAGATGCTGGGAATTTTACCCAGTAAGCCACTGCCACGTGGCGATACACAGATTAATAGAAACAGGTTAAATTAAGACGTAAGAATTAGCCAATAAGAAACTAGAGCTAATGAGTCAAGCAGTGATTTAATTAATACAGTTTCTGTGTGGTTATTTCGGGGCTAAGCTAGCTGGGCGGGATGGAACAAAGGGGCCTTCCTGCTTCCAACACAGTCATGTACCTCCATACACATGCAGTAACATGGTCGTGTTCACGCACTAATAAATATGTGCAAATGAGTTAAAGTAGGTTAATAAACTCTAAACTGATAATGTTTAGAGGGAGCAAACTTTATCTACTCGTTTCTGTTGATTTTTTGAGAAAAAGTTCTCTATTGTCAGTCTGTCCTTGAATTTGCTATGTAATGAAGGATGACCTTGAATTCTTGACCTTCCTGCCTCATCTCTCAAGTGCTAGGATTCTAAACATGTACCGTCATTCTCAACTACGTGGTCACTTTTTAAAGAGGAAAATTAATTACTGTTTTTAATGTAATCAGTAATTCAAATATACTCAGGGGCACTTGAAAATGGTTCTCTTAAGTAGATCAAATTTATATTATAATTTATACTCTAAATGTTTATAACGTATTTTGCTTAGAGCATATCAATGCATTTTATCACAATGCCCTGATACCACACATTTTATATCAGTAGACTTTACATTGCTGAGGTTTTGTTTATTGGTATCTATCAATACCAAGGACACCATAGCCTCACGTGGCTGTCTCCTTGCATTTGAGCTTTGGTCCTGAGTCACACTGCCTTTTCTCTGTGGAGGTGGGGAAAGCATAGATTTCACACACTCACTCAGTTCTCTCATTGAGCATCTACTTTCTGGTGACTTTCCAAGGCTCCCATTCCTAACTCATCTACTATTCTTTTGACACATAACTGTGGACTCCTCTAGTTATTCATTGCTCTTAAATTGCTCCTTGAGTAACTTATTGTCTTTTTTTTCCAAGCATATCTTTGGTTGTTCTTCATCCCTCAACATTTTATCATGCTTATGGTTTGGCACCTTGAAGCCGGACTACTCCAAACATCGAAACAGAGTCCTTAAGTCTCTCATGATCTCAATAGCGCCTCGGTCAGTGATGCCGTGAGGGCATAGAAGGCAGAAGGGTGTCAAGAGATGTAGCATTCACCTTATTCATGATGACGAGTAACTAAGTGGGCTTGCTTTGTAAACGAGCATGTGACCATAGTCATTTTCTACACACTTTGCCATCCACCTAATGAACATTGGGCACCAGTTAATATTCTACAAATTCAACTGAAATATAAAATCGTGTACGTCAGGACCATCCCATTTGGCAGGGAAATCCAGTTTAATGAGAAAAATACTATTCAGACATAATTATCACTTTGGGGAAGAGTACCACACCTTCCAGTGCCCCTGGGAGCCAGAGGAGGATGCTTCTGCAGCAGCTGACAAACGTTTTGCAAAGTGGCTTTTGTACTGCACTCCAGGGGTTAACTGGGAACATGTCAAATGGATTGAGAGCGGTCTACTTCGGGAAAGGGGGACACTTTGGCAGAGGCTTGGTGGTGTGAGAAGAATAATATGAGGACTAAACTACACATTAAACTGTCATCTGCAATGGAGCCTTTAATGGGAGAAGGAAATGAAGCAAAAAAGTTTGTATAGGATCACAGCATCTATTCCAGCACCTCTGAATGCCAAGCTGTACGTAGCAAGAAGGTCACAGAATTCAGCTTTGAGATATGTGAGGACTGCTTATAGTCGACACTTCAAAACAGTCTGGGGCATAAATGCGAAAAAGTATGGAATATTTCATTAACAGTGTGTGTGTGTATGTCTGTGTCTCTGTGTGCCTATATGTGTGTTGTTGTTGTTGTTGTGAATGTAAGATTTGTTGACAAGGAGTACCTTAAGACAAAACTCATCCCTGTAACTGACTGATCTAGAACAGAAGTTTGGCACACCAGCTACTCCCTAGTCAGGGAGTATTCTAAATGTGATATTAGCACTGTAGCTCATACTAAAATTTATTTGGGTTTGAAGAGAGGGCTCACTGGTTAAGTGCACATACTGCTCTTGAAAAGACTAGAGTTCAGATCTGACACTCTCTTCTGGCTTTCGTGGGCACTCCCCCCACACACTTAAAATTGAAATAAATATTTTAAAAAGACACTTTGTGCCATGTTTCTACACAAAGCCCAGAGGGTCATAAAAGGAAGAGTATAAGGTGCTCTCAGGAACTTGAACCTATTCTTTGCAAACCCTCTGACACAGCCAGTCCTTGGTAATCAAGATAACAGGATCAAAGGAGAAGAAGTGTCTTCCTATTCCCTGCTCAAAACCTCAGCAGAGGATGATGATCATGGGAGCACACAAGGCAATGAGCTGCAGAGGAGCACTGGCCTGATGTAGCTGCCTAAGGGCAAGGCACAGCTTCATTGCTGTCCTCCCATGCTCAACGGAGAAGAGGTAGCAGGTAATGGCTGAGACCAAGAGCACCTGGAAGAAAATGGATGTTTCAAATACCTGAGGGTAATGGACTTGACAGAAGACTGAGGGGCATCAGCACAGGTGTAGTGTGCCAGGATCATTCAAGGATGGTATCATTTGTATCCTCAAAAAGGAGTGTCATAAGGGTAATTTAAGCTACAGCAAGGACCATGGGAGGGGCATATAGATAACAAAGACGGTGAGGTTGTGAGTAAGGGATGGTAAGGGGAGGCATGAACCAAGAGTAAAGCAGAAGGAACAAAAATAAGAACTATACAGACAGAAACATATACTTTGTTTGAGCCAGCTGAAGGGAATTTGATTAATGTCTGTAAGCACTTGCTGTCCTAGGGCTGGCAGTGTGAGAGCAATGATCAGATGTTTCTGAAGGTGACCCTGGGTTTTCATTTGTGTTCCCCCTGAATAATCTCGATGAGCTGAATTGTAGGGGATAGAGTTCCCTTGTAGGGATGGCTGTGCCAAACATCAGTGACACACAGAAGCAGTGGCCTCTTTCCTGCAACGGAGGAATGCAAGCATTGCCCTGTGGGCACAACACAGACAGGCACTGTTAGTGGCTGTCGCTCAAACCAAAGTTTTGCTACCTAGATAGTTTTCTGCTTCATGGACAATGTTGCATTCATGCTTGTCTCTAGAAGTGGGGAATGAAAGGGAGGAAGAACAGGGACAAGCCAGCCCACTATACTGAGGGGAAGCATCCTAAGATGATGGAAACATGCAAGGGACAGGGTCATAACTCCACCTTCAGAAGCATCCTAAGATGATGGGCAGTATGCAGGGGCCTGGATCATAATTACATCTTCTTTTCTCACTGCTTCAGGACTTTATCAGTTTCTCAGCTACGTCAAAACTCTATGAAGTCTACTCTGTAACCCCTGGTTTATGTGCAGCTGTAAAATTTGTATTAGACACTGGAGTATGACAGATGATAGCCATTAAAGGACCCACATAGCATGATCCAGAGTAGTCACATGAATGATTCAGCTGCATCAGGCATAGCCAAGTGTTATAAATTGTGGTAATGATATCTCATAGGACTGGACTGCGGTTAAACCAAGGACTTACCAATAGACCAAAAGCCACCCACAAATTGGCTGTTGCTCTGACAGTATTGTAGAATAAAAGGTTCTAAATGTTCCTCCAGTCATTATGATGAGTTTTGATAAAGTACCCCATATTAATTAACGTGACCAATGCCCTCAGAATCTATATCTATATTAGCTATCAATTTCCTCTTCAATCAGTGAGTGAAGAAGAGTTAGAAACCAAATAAATAGCTTAGCCGAATCATGTAATAATATATCTAAAGGGGAATTGAAATTATGAATATTGCTATTTGCCCTGCCATTGTTATACTTTCATATACCTCCTTGATTTACTAAGTTATGCTAGGTGAATACCTATTCAGTGATAAACAAAAAAGATGCTGTACTAGTTTGCTATCAACTTGATATAGTCTAGAGATGCTGAGAAGACTATCTCAGTAGAGAGATTACCCAGGTTAGATTGACCTGTGGCCATGTTGGTAGGGAATTGTCTTAATTGTTCATTGATGTAGGAAGGCTCAGCCCACTGTGGGCAGCACCATTCCCTGGGCAAGTGATTCCAGCCTATGTGAGTCTGTGAGCCAGCAAACAGAGTTACTCCATGTTTTCTGCTTCAGTTTCCTGCTTCAGTGTTTGCCCTGACTCGTTCAATGATGTGCCATATCCTGTAAGCTGAAATAGCTCCCCCCTTCTCCTAAATTGCTTTTGGTCAACTTTCTTTCAGCAACAGAAAAGAAACTATAATAAATACCTTCTCCCATGTTCTATTTAATCTTTGATTCATAAGACGATGTAGAACTTAAATCACAGAGGGAACTGCTTTGAGTGACAATAATAATGGACTCACTACCAGAATCATGAAATTACACATTGGAGTCTACAAACTCATCTGATCTAGATTTTACTGTATGTAATTCTAGTTCGGTATCCTGTGAACATCATAGTCTAAGCAGCAAAGGTATTCCTGAGCATTTAAAATGCAATTAAAATCAACGGGGGATGTTATGTTGGATTTGTAATTTTGTCTGTCCTTTGAAGTGGTCCAGTTTTGGTACCAATGCTGATAGAAGAAAAAGTCACTGAGTCAGAGTGATATGCACTTTGGTTCCTGAAAGCTGTAGCACTCTGCTCCCACATAGGCCCATCTGAATAAGATCAAATCCTAAGCATCTATCTCAGATAGGGAGGATGAGAAGATTAAAATCAGAAATGCTTTTAATGACCACTGAGAATCTATTTCAGTTGACTGTTCATAATTTATACTGCAGGGTAAGTCCTGAGATAATTTGTCTATGTTTCAAAGTGTCAAAACTAAGAATTATTTTCTTTTGAATTCAAAGAAAATGTAACATTTTATTGATAGTAAAGTACAATTGATTTCTCCATTGTTTGCAGGGGGTGTGGGAGAGAGAGAGAAAACAGAGAGAAAGAGAGAAATAGAGACTGATTGATTGGTTCTTGGCTGCTTTAGTCTGCCAGCCTTTTCAAAAGCATGAAACATGATAGGAGATGTAGGTGGAGACTAATCTTTTGTTTTCCAGCCACTCAGACCCGAATAATCACACAGAAACTATACTAATTACAACACTGTTTGGCCTATTAGCTCAGGCTTCTTATTAACTAACTTTTACATCTTAAATTAACCAGTTTCTACTAATCTGTGTATTGCCACGAGACTGTGCCTTACCAGGTAAGGTTCTGTTCTGGCATCTTGCTCCTTAGGCATCTACATTGTGTCTCTTTGACTCCATCTACTCTCTCTTAATATCTTTTCCAGCCTCACTATATTCTGTCCTGCCATAGGCCGAAGCAGCTTCTTTAATAACCAATGGTAAGAAAACATATTTATAGCATACAGAAGGGAATCCCACATCATCTACTCTCTTCTGCCTAAATGAAAGGAAGGTTTTCGCTTTAACATAGTCAAATTACATATAGAAAACAGTTATCAAGCAAGAATTATAGTTACAATAATTAGTCCGTTTACATTTGACATATTAAGAAAAATACTCTATCATCACTCTATCATCTATCCTATCTTTGTGAGTCTAAAGTTTTGTATCTAATTTATCCTTTATCATAACTAAGGAAAACTATAACTATCTGTCTTCAACTCTTCAAAGACCCCAGAAAGATATAATATTACCTAATTTAAATATGAAGTGTATTGCAAACAACTTCCAAAACTTTAGGATTGACAGAGAAATCTTGCTGCCTGTACAGTCACCCAAAGTTCTTCTCTAATGCTGGGGCATCGATCTTCAGCCTACAGGTCCATAGAATCTGGCAGACTTTTCGATGAATCAGGAAATTTGAAAGGCTATTTTGCTTATCTTGGTAGTTTGTCAGTCACGTTCTTCTGTATCCTGCAGAATGTCTGGCTGTTTCTTTTGTAAAGCAGGAACCCTGAAGGACCATCCTGCCTTTTGGAATGTTTAACAGTCACTTTTCTGTGGGTCCTGCATGTCCAGTTCATACAGCATAGCATTAAACAGTCTAGGCAAGAACAGTTTCTTGCCCAAATGGCTAGCCTTAACACATTGAAGGCGAATTCCATAACGAGTTTTTTTTTTCAATGCCCATCAACCTTTCTGAAGTAATTGGTGTTGCCAGGAGCAGACATGTCTCACTGTTGAGAAAAGTCTAAGTTCTTAAAACAGTTTAAATGCCATATTCCATAGGTCTTTGAAGTGTTGAAGATTATCTAACTGAAATATATCTCTATATATCTAGAAAACCTAACTAACATGACTACAAATTTGACTATTATAAATGACTACCTATTAATCTGCAACTTTAAATTATATATACATTTATAAACGAGCCATCTAAACATAATACCTTAAAAAATAACAGAAATAATATAACAAAATTGACCTTAAATTTTTATCAATAGACAAAGATCCATACCAATGAAAAGTATCCACCTCTATACCATATCTCCAATTTTTTAGAAATTGACTGTGACCACTAATCACATATAATCAACCTCCTTTAAATGAAAACAAACATTTATAAACAAATATTTTCAGCCGGGCGGTGGTGGCGCACGCCTTTAATCCCAGCACTCGGGAGGCAGAAGCAGGCAGATCTCTGTGAGTTCGAGACCAGCCTGGTCTACAAGAGCTAGCTCCAGGACAGGCTCTAAAGCTGCAGAGAAACCCTGTCTCGAAAAACCAAAAAAAAAAAAAAAAAAAAAAAAAAAAAAAAAAAAAAAAAAAAAAAAAAAAAACTAAAACGAAACAAAACAAAAAAACAAAACAAAACAAATATTTTCAGAATTTGGGTATAGTTTTCTCAAAACTGCTTTCTGTTGTTTGTTGGGTGGAGTATTTTTAAGGTTCGTGGAGACCTTTTGGGGGGGTCTTGTTCCATTAAATCATATTAGACTAGAAGGAATCCATAGTTTCTCATCTTCTGTGGAAACAAAAGCAGAACCTCTTTTCCAAAGTAACATACCTTAGACTCAAATTTTGAAGTCAAGATACCTTTAAATATATATATATATATATATATATATATATATATATATATGAATCCCACATCATCTCCATATGTATGTGTGTGTGTATCATACATGTGTTGTTTTAGCTTAGTAGCCCCCAGAATCAAATGTTTCTCTATACCCAAAAAATTCAAAGAAAACAATAATGAACATAATCCAGACTTCCTGTGTATATTCCATCTTTATGTGGCTTCATTTTCTAACTCTATTACTTTTTAACATTTATTTTATAATCTTACTCCTTCAATCTATGACTATCTGTACTCTTCTATATTATAACTGTCTATACTCTTTTTTCTCTCTCTCCTAAGCCTGCATACATTTTGCCAACACTGTGACCCATTCAGAGTTCTATTTCTATCTGAATCTGTCTTTATTGAATATCTATAATCATTTTCTGACCAAGAGTGCCTTTCTATTTTTAAATGCTAAGTGAGTATGACTAGGATCAACTCTGCAGCTCTAACTGTTTGCTCTACCCAGTCCAACATGGTGGAGTTATGTTCAATGCCTCTGTAAGCCATGGTCACCACCACCACAGCTCCGGTGACATAGTCAGTCTGTGTTGCTATTAAGCAACTAGTAGCATACTGTTCACAAAGCCTGGAACCTCTTGAAGGACCTAGAGGTATTCATGCCACCATCATGAACCAAGAAGCCAGACTTAAAGAAGCTGCAGTTTTTGCTGCTAATGTTGAATCAGAAGCCCTCCTCTTTAAAGGAGTGGCACTTCTGCTCATTGCCAACAAAGAGAACCCACTTGAGAAAATGTTGCTACCAAGAAGCTGTGTTTAACTCTATTCTTTTGCGTCTAGAATTCCTTCCCAAGCTCTCTCAGGTTTTATGTAGATGTAGTCATGCCCCACATTGGGTGCCATTTTGTAGGCAGAGACTGCTCTTTCATTTCCCCAGGCATCGAGACCCAAATAATTACACAGAAACTGTATTAATTACAACACTGTTTGGCCTATTATTCCAGTTTCTTATTAACTAATTTTTACATCTTAAATTAACCATTTTCTACTAATCTGTGTATTGCCATGAGGCTATGGGTTACTGGTAACGTTCTGCTCTGGCATCTTTCTCCTTCAGCAGCTACACGGCATTTCATTGGCTCTGCCTACTCTCTCTGTATATCTCTACCAGCCTCATAATACTCTGCCCTGCTATAGGCCAAATCAGCTTCTTTATTAACCAGGGGTAATAAAACATATTCATAGCATACTAAGGGAAATTCCACATCAAAGAGAAGGTGGGAGGAGCATGCTATGTATTCCTTTCAACCATGTACCTTCTCTTTCCCAAGTCAGATTCTACTGTTGCTAACAGAATTTTTTGACAAATTACTGTATATGCTATGCATGTATATAGTTGTTATAGGGTAAGTGGAAAAGCAACAGGATCAAGGGCTTTGAATATACAACAGACTTTTTAAATGTTGTGATTTCTATTTAAGCAAAACCTCCTTTACATAAGTTATTTATTGGGATGCCAACTCTAGTCATATGTCTATGAAGTCAACCAGAGAATGGATCCTACAGGATCCAGAAAAGAAATTCTAACTATGGTGTGACAAAGTTTAGTGTCTCATGGTTTTTCAGAGAAACTGCAGGAAAGCCCACTTTTCTAGATGTAACTACATTTAAGGTGACCATAACAGAGTTATGCATGACTCTCTAGCTGCAAGCCTCTGGGGGCTAATGCTGGTGCAGAATATGGTCTAAACACTTTTTCTTTCCAGTCAGTAGCTGTTCCATTTTATATGACTGTTCTCATATTGCAACTCCTACATTAATTCTCCTGACCTATTGTCTACAAGTTTATTTGTTTGTTTGTTTGTTTGTTTCCTTTACTAGGACAATGTGACTCTGCTGTAAACATTTACCAACAATTTTGAGAACAACTCAGGGATACATACAAAAAATCATCTGTCCCTCAGAGAGAGAGAGAGAGAGAGAGAGAGAGAGAGAGAGAGAGAGAGAGAGAGAGAGTTAGAGAAATCTTCATGTTCTGAAAATTGAAAGTTTCCCCATAATTTGTTTGAAGACAAAATATAATCTCCCTACTGTTGTACAAACTAGATTGCTTTAACTATAAAACTAGTCTGAACACAAGCTCCTGTCTCAGAGCTCACTGGACATGCTACATATCAGCAGTCTGTAACACTCCTGGGCCACATGGACCTAAGATCCAGAGGGCATCTTTTATTTTTCCCATTTTGGAGATAATGTGACACATGGCCTAGGCTGGCTTCAAATTCACTAGGTGGCTGAACATAGTATTGAAGTACTGACCTTCCTATTTCCATATCACCAGTGCTAATACTCGGGTGTGTTTCTGGATGTTCTATGGATAGCCTCTTCCTTATAAGCACAGATGGAGTTAGAAATTTTAAAGTATAGACCTAGACTCTCATGACTTCTCGCTCCTGCTTGTCTCTTCTGAAGCAAGGCCAAACCCAACAGCTGGTCCTGGGATGCCTGTGTGTATCACAGGGTCTCATTCAGTTAGATGAGCCATTCTCCCACCAGCCTTCCCTAGATAATCCCATCTCTGTTTTTGCCTAAGGGTCCACACCCTTAAGTTTCCTAGAGATTCCTGCTTCGAAAGAGGGTTTGTAACTATCTTTACCCCTTTCAAAGAGGTAACTGGACACTCTCATTGGGAGCATTTTCTAAAGAACCATTAAAAGTTCCATGCTCTCGGTGTTTCTTTTACTGCACTCATCTCTGAATGTCCATGCTTCTACAACCGAGCTAGGCTGAGAACTCACCAGATCACCACATCCAGCTCTTTTTGTTCTTTCAACTTCCAGGTCTCTTACATTTATTATATGCAACAAGGAGCCAGACGATTAGTTCAACACTACGAGTTTTCAGTGTCAGCCAGACTCCTTTTACTCTTCTTGTCTGGTGTTTAATTGCCAGTGGTCAGAGGGAATCAGGCTGTGTATCTTTAATACTTCATTGAAACAGCACAGCCTCATCATTTGTAACATCTGCTGTCCAGGTACTAATAGGGCGCCAATCTGACTCCTGCAACAGTCCATTGAGGATGCTTTCCTTTTGGTTTAGAATAACCAGATCCCCCTTTTGTGGCAGTAATCACCAGCATTGTCTTCATCACCCATATTTTCTACAGTCGATTCTGATGCTTAAGTATGTTCTAAGGAAATTTACCTTTCCTCTACCTGCCTTTTCTTATGTCTCGTTATCACTGTTAGAGCCATCAATATCTGCATTATTTTAAAGAGCCATTTCAGGCAAACGAATTTTTTTATACTCGGTACAGTCTTTCATATTCATTCCATTGACCAGTTTTAGGGCCTCATCTACATTTTTTTTTTTTTTTTTTCTCATGGTTTATTTTTTTTATATTTAAAAATTTCCATCTCCTTCCCTCCTCCTCCCCCCTCCCTCCCCTCCTTCTCCCCTTTCTCTCCCCTCCTTCTCCCCCTTCCCTCCCCTCCCCTCCACCCATACCTCCCCTCCCTCCCTCTCAAGGCCAAGGAGCCATCAGGGTTCCCCACTCTATGCTAAGACCAAGGTCCTCCCAACTCCCCCCAGGTCCAGGAAGGTGATCGACCAAGCTGAGAAGGCTCCCACAGAGCCCGTCCATGAAGAAGAATCAGAGCCCAGAGCCATTGTCCTTTGCTTCTCAGTCAGCCCCCGCTGTTGGCCACACTCAGAGAGACGGGTTTGGTCGCATGATCCATCAGTCCCATTCCAACTGGAGTTGACATGAGAAAGAAAGTCAGGACCGTGAGGGAACCTCCAGCTGGCGACAGATGGGGAAGGTGACTGAGCCCCACATTGGAGCACTGGACTGAGCTCCCAAGGTCCCGATGAGGAGCAGAAGGAGCGAGAACATGAGGGAGAAAGTCAGGAACGAGAGGGGTGCGTTCACTCATCTACATTTTATCTGCTTGTCCCAGAGGATACTCACTTCAATGCACCATAATATAAATTAATGCCCACTGCTGCAAACAAAAACAAACAAAACTCACACCAAACACCACCAACAAAAAAACCCATATTCTTACTGACTTAAAACAGATCTATGTATTTTATTAATTAAATTTGTTCTTTGGCATTTCCATGCCTGCATATAATAATGCATTCTGATTGATTACTCTAAGCCCATACTTTTTAATTCTTTACCCGCCCTTACACTGTGTCAAATCCCCCATTCAGGTCCCTTTTCATGTTTATAGCATGCAGGCGCATACACATGTGTGTGCGCGCGCGCGCGCGCGCGTGTGTGTGTGTGTGTGTGTGTGTGTGTATGTGTGTGTGTGTTTTATTGAGTTAAAACAGAATCTTCTGTGTGACCATGGGTATGAAAATATCTAATGGAGTCTGCTACACTCCCCAGTGGCTACACAACTGAAGCTAATGACTCCTCCTTCCTGGGGTTTTTCAGTAGCAGGAGCCTGAGTTTGCTGTGAAATCACACTAGCAATGGCTATACCGCGCCCAGAAGATACCATTACTCTGCATCCTCCCTTGTTTCTCCCCTTTCTTCTAAGATACTCTCTGAGCCTTAGAGGGAGTGGATGGTCTGAATGCCCCCGCTCAAGTTGTACTTGAGTTCAAGTGAAACGTTGTGTGTTAAAATTCTAATATATGTTTAGCTGCACTAAAATCCACTTGTTCCTTTCTGCCAACTTTAACAGAAAATCTGGCTTGAATTTTTTTATCCTCTAGAGACCATCCATATTCCTAGGCACTACCCCCTTCCTCATGTTCCAAAATCAATAGCATTGCATCATATTTCCCTCCACATTACCTTATATTTTGCAGGGAATGTGAAACTAATGTTCATTACCTTAATGTATCTTACACTATAAGTGATAAAATAAGTATTTTGATTATCACGTTGTTTTATAGTACTGTTATCATCAAAGATTTAATCTTAGGTGGGTGAACTGTTACATACTAACTCAAAGAAAATGCAGTGTTTGGTAATTAATGATATTACCAAAATAAAATGAGACTCTTATTATTTTTTATTTGTAGGCGAGTGCATTCAGGTGCCTATGATAAAATTTTATAGCTACTTAATAGCAAAGTAGCATTAGTTCAGAGTCTATTTTACTGTTTCCTCAGGAAGATCCTTACCATTGACACTGGCTTTGTAGGCCTATGCCATCAAAGGGGCAGTCCTGAATAGGACATCCAACTTTGCCAAACCCATGTGTATCAAATGGGATAAAACAAACCTGTAGTTCCCGAGTCTGGTTTAGGAAGTTCTCTGAAGAATATTGGTGCCACCCAGGAGTTAAGAGGAGGTTAGAGTAGCATCCCTGATGCTGGGAGAACAGTTCTGCTTCTGTGGGTTTTATATATTTGACTTCACATTTAATACTAAAAATAACATCTTAGTAACTAGACCTAAACGCTGTAGTAGCTATAGTTTACATAAGCCTTTATGATCTCATGGGGCATGTAGCAAGCAAAGAAAGACTCGGATTATAGAAAGGCTATCCCAGCATGTGATGGGCATCTCCCAGGGCTACTGGAGTTTCTTATCTTTGAGTGAGTGAGCTTCTTTGAAGACTGACTCTCAATGTAATATCTTTAGTAAATATAAGGACTATGCCAGATGGTATTCTTGCTTTCCTCTGCCTTTTGCTTTAGATAACTCACAATTCCTACAAGCTTTCTTTTGTATCTGCTTGGCAGAAATAGCCCTTTCTTGTAAGATTTGTTTGTGTCAGTGAAATCACTCAGGGATTCGTGGTCTGTTTTGAAGCCATTATTTCATCAGTCAAAATAGTTGATTAATGTACATCAAAAAAGACCAGCTATTAGAATACTTCTGAATTTTAATACTGAGGGTGATAGCTATTATAGTCTGTATTTAATCTTACTTCACGAAAGGTTAAAATATGGCAAAAATACTTATTTAAGGCTCATCACTGAGAAAGTGAAATAGGAATGTGAACCACAATAATGAAAATATCTCTTGCTTCATGAGACTGACAAGCTACCTGCTGTTCTAAAATGGCTCCTGATGGATAATCTCTAATGTAAATATGCAAGTAGAATGTAAAGCAAATTTGACGAGTATTTCTATCCCCCATGGAACATGGATTATAAGCATTTATTTTCCTAGCACTCTGTGCTATGTGTTCTGTTTCTTTTTATTATTAATAATATAAATCCTCAATCTACATTTGAGCCTTAATTACTACGTGTCAACAATGGATGAGAGTTTTGCTTGAATTCACTGACTTCATCAATAATAGTAGTTTATAAAATGCAACGCAATACACAACAAACTAGGCATAAGTCTTCTTGGCCCAAGGATGACTGGGAGCCCCATTATGAGGATTCCAAAATAGCTGCCTTGGAGTGACTGATCCCTTTCAATTTCATTGGTTAATCAGCCTGCCAATCATGCTAAGCGGTGACAGAGCAGGACAGCAATGAAAGCATTTAGATTTTGCTAGAAGAACCTGTCTCCGTTTCACAGTCAAGTACACTGGCTTCTGTTCATCTTTGGCTTCTATGGATTTAGCTCTCATGGTTTTGAAGATCACCTTGAAAGTTCATACCATATAGCAATTTATCCTTTTACGGGGAGCAATTTTGAATCTTATGCTTCAGAGAATAATAAGCAAGAGAGTGTCACTGAACAAGTGAGTGGGCCTGCGTTGTCTCTAAACACCTACACTTTAGACTGGCTATTATTGTTCTATACTTTGGCTGCCTCATAATAACTCTTCAGTGGTAAAAATCATACTCTTGAAAAGAAAAAAAAATCTTCTGTTGGTTCAGTGGCATAAACGAAAGGAAAATAACATGGCAGAGACACGGTTCTTAGCTGGAAAGTAAAAGCTGTTTGAGGAATGAAAACCTGTGCTAGAAATGGCGAAATTACAGAGATGGTAAAAAACGGATCCATTTTCCCAGAAGCTCAGAGGAGAAAAGGGAAGAGATGAATAGGAAAAGCACTAGAGGGCTTTGGAAGCAGTGAATCGATTCTCCACAACCCTGCATGGGTAGACATCACATCATGTGTCTGTCGTAAGCCTGAAAGAGCTGGACAGCACAGGAAAAAAATCTGAAGGCATACGAAGGCCTTTGATTACTAATCAGAGCCGAGTATTGGCTCATTATTTGTAACGAGGTTTCCTTGCCGCCACAAGGTGTTCATAAGAAAATGTTTGCAGCAGGAGGGAGGCTTACAAAAGAATTGAATTCTCTACCTTTCCCTCTACAGCCCCAAAGTGTCTTTCTTAGAAGGCAAGCACTTTTTTTTTATAATAAGCAGAATTAGAAAGGATTCTCCGTGTGCACACGCTGTTCATCTAAGTGAGAAATAATAATTCATCTGTGATATATTTATATGCAAAACAACCCAAAATACAGAGTAACACAAAGGTGAATTTGGAAGGAGCTCAAAGCTTGTGCACACATTTCTACAAAGCAACAAGTAAGTTGTTATGGGTGAATCAAAGGGGTAAATTAGAAAGTGTTTGAGGAATGGCACCCTTCTGGGGAACTAAGTGGAATCGTCAATTAGATGTATGTTCTCAGAGTTGAAGAGGAACTTATTTCATATGTTAAAGGAAGATATATTTGCAATTATGTATGCCTAAGAAAAATGATCTAGAATCTGGGGAGGCAGAAGGCCGGCTACCTCCTCTGACAACCTGTAGTTAGGTCTAGCTCTTCTCGGTACATTCTATCTTCATCTAAGTCCACATGCCATCTCTGTCCATAAATCCACATATTTTGTCCCCACTGTCGTACTTTTTTGCTTGATAGATTATAAGCAAAAGCAATATGGAGTTGAGCTTATTTGAGTGACTTTTGGTTGCTGTCTGTATACAAATGACATACAGTCATAGACCCAGGATTGTTAAGAATCTAAAGAATTCAGTGAAATTTCTCAGCTGCAGCTCCTTTCTTTGGAGAGAGGGGCAATCAAATGGTTCTGGAGGTCATTCATCAGCGGGCACTTAAATACACTGGGAAAGTAAGTTCCCTTTGTGAATAGGAAGGTCTACTTTTCTTTGAAGGAAGGGACATTTGATGTACTAGCAGAAGGGAAATGAAAGTTCTATTAGTTTTCAGAATACATGTTTGAAGGATGGAGCTAAATGTATAAGAAGAGCATAAGCAGAAGTCAAACGAACAATGAAAAATATAATAGCAGCTCTGGCTAATAACCCTTTTTCTTCTGCATAAATCAAAACAAGATTCTTGAGAGGCAGAATGGCTTATAAATATACTAGACGAGGACAAAAGACATGTTTCTCACTTAAGATGTAATTAACCAGGTGCTGGACAATTAATGACAACTGGCGTTTTCCAGTCCTATCGTAGCTCTTTCGTGGACTACATATGTTACTGAGAAAACTGGCCATCTACATAGCAGTAACATTAAAGGCATCATTTTGACAAGCACCACATAAAATAAACACTGCCTTGAATACCGGGTGGTTGCTAAGAAATAGTGTCAAGTGCAATCCTTTCCAGTTATGGCTGATTTTTCCATTTTATATCTTCCTCAATCATTAGGGCTTAACCCCTACAGGAATTTACATGAGCATAGCTTTCATGCTTCTGCAAATATAAATTTTCCAGGGGTTCCATTTAGTCCTTAGAAGGCTCTGGGCATCAGTGCGAAGAATTTTCGGCAGGGTCAGTTGTTCTGGAAAAGGGCAACACTGGGGTTCTTGACCATATGGGGGTTTATAGAGCACAGGGGAAGATGGAACTACGTTGAGTCCATGTGGAAATTTATCCTTTCTTCTTTTTCAGCGGGATGAATCAAGGGAGGAAAGGCTTAAGGGTAAGCCGAATCAAGTGATTTGAGTTATTTTAAGAAGAAGCAATTCATTGCACTAGGTGCCAAACCAAAAATGCCTGGACAGCCTGTTCAAAGAGCCAGCAGCAGGAGGAGCGGACTTGGTGCCAGAAACGCAGGCCAAGGAGCACTGAGGGAGCTAGGACTGCTTCCCTCCTGTGAATTAGCATTTCAATGGTGCTACTCACCAGGGGACTGAGAAATCCGGAAGGAATTCTCTCAAGGGTTCCTAGGATTTCTTTCCCGTTCATTCTACCTGTTCAGGAGAGGTGTTAGCCAGGGGTCAGGGGTAGGAATGGGAAGTGTCCATGATTCACCGATACAAATAGAAATGGGTAACACAGAGAAACAATTCATGGTGACATCTGGAATCTTCCTCCACTCTGGAGTACTAGCTAGTAAAAGCACTGCAATTGCAGCACCCAAGGCATTTATAATCTTATTAAGCCTGCTGTCACTCTGGGATGGTACTGATTTCCCCATTCATAGGTGGGGAACTGACAAGTTGTGAGCTTTCTAACGTGTGTCAACAGTACGGGGAGGAGCAAGAACCTGAAAGCCTGAGCCAAGAGCATTGAAGATGAGACCAAAGTTCCACTACAATTGATGCAGAAAGACATCAGTCATCATACCCAGGCATTGTGCATCCATTAATTGGGCATCCATCCCTTAATCTGTGCCTGGAGATCTAGATAAAATAAAGTCTAAGGAAAAACGCCTCCAGGCATAGAATGAGAAGAGACACCATGAGAATGATTTCCCAAGAGATGCGGAGTCAGCCAAGAATGGTGAAAATAAACTTTGAAAAGGAGAATTTTAAGGTCATTTAATTATATGTGAAAAAGCCTCTGCTGAAGGACAGTCCTCACATGTAGCCTCTTGCTGGGTGAGTTCATATTCATCGTCATAGCTACTAGTGGGGTGAGATTCTTATTCTGCTGGGCAGTCACTGCTGCTAGGAAAATTTTAATTTCTAACATCCAAAAAGGACCTTCCTTAAGCACAAATGAGATAGCAGACAAGGAGCTGCTTTAGTCACATTTTCTCTGATACTTTTAAGTTATTTTGAACCAATGCCACTATGACTTTAGGAAGAAATTTACCAATGCATAATATTGGGGGAAAAAAAAGGTCATCCTAAATGTTAAAATGAGCTTCTTCTGGCTAGTCCCTGCACACATGTGCAGACAGCCAGACACCCCATGAGAAAGGGTCCCTGTTTCCAGGTCTTTGTTAGATAGAAAACTGTCAAGTGGTAGCAAGAGAAAAGAATTTTTTGATTGATGAATACACTCAAGTACCATGATGCATTATACCACAGATAGTGCCGTCCCTCATTTCCTGGTGCACGCTTGCCTTCAGGGAAAGGGAAATGAGTTTTTGCTTAACAACAGAACATTTTACTAGACCCAGGCAGTACCGTGGGAGAACATAGAATTCTGCTTCATACAGCCCACTCAGGATCTGCACCTAGCGATACTCAATAAACAAGAGCCTGCAGTTCTATCTGCCCACACTTAGTGTCATCGCGAACTTACAACTTACATCTGTATCTAGTCTAGCCAGAGTTTTTCCAGTGTTCTCTGAACACATCTTAGTAAATGGATATTCAAAACAGTTTAGCCTTTTTTTTTTTTTTTTTTTTTTTTTGGTTTTTCGAGACAGGGTTTCCCTGTAGTTTCTAGTGCCTGTCCTGGAACTAGCTCTTGTAGACCAGGCTGGCCTCGAACTCAGAGATCCGCCTGCCTCTGCCTCCCGAGTGCTGGGATTAAAGGCGTGCGCCACCACCGCCCGGCCAGTTTAGCCTTTTAAGTGTTTTAGTGGGATTCTGTGTAGACACCCTTCTCTCTGTGCCTCTAAGAAGTTGAAAATGCGTCCTTCAAAATTAGGTACTCCTGAGTTTATTCTTGAGAGTAGTTGAAGTTTATATTTGACTGCCTCCCAATTTAATGCATTTGAAATCATTGTTCTAATAGAGAAAATGAAGCTTGCTACTTCTGTGCAGATGAACTGCTGTTCTAGAGGCATCTTGGAATGTGTTGGTCACTCCATTTGTCACCTTAAGTGTTGTGGCTGGAGCCCTGCAGGTCTAGGTACTGTGTGGCTTCTCATCCTTTCCCTCTTGTACTTGGTTCCTAGAGATGGAGTTCTATAGTGAGAAAAATTTTGCTAGGGGAACAGAATAAGACGATAACATCATCTGGCTGTTCCTTGTTGCCTTTCTCATTCATGCATTGGCATTGACGTAATGGAGTCTTGACTAGCTGGAGGCCTATGCAGGGTAGCCATGCTCCTTAAGAGTCAAATGGTATTCGTACACTGCACTTTACCCATCTAAGACTCCTAGCAATAGTGGAGAGGGTTCCTGAACTCCTTTAATCAGATGGATGACGACCTTAATTGTCATCATAGAACCTTCAACCAGCAACTGGTGGTAGCAGATGCAGAGATCCACAGCCAAGCACTGGGCTCCGGGCTCTGGGAGTCCAGCTGAAGAGAGGGAAGAGGGATTATATAAGCAAGGGTAGTCATGATCACAAAGGGGAAACCCACGGAGACAGATGACCCAAGGTTGGGGGAGCTCACACACTCTAGACTGATAGTCAGGGAGCCTGCATGAGACTGAACTAGGTCCCCTGCATTTGCTGACAGTTGTGCAGCTCAGACTGTTTGTGCGGCCCCTAGCACTGCAACCAGGATCTGTCCCTGTTGCCTGAGTTGGCTCTTTGGAACCTATTCCCTATGGTGGGATGCCCCCTCCCTCACCCTTGATGTAGGGGGAGAGAAACTTAGTCCTACTTCAACTTGCTATGCTATGCTTTGTTGATTCCCATGGGAGGCCTTACCCTTTCTGCAGAGTGGACAGGGAAAGGTCTAGAACGGAGGTGGAGGGAGGGAACGGGAAGAGAAGAGGGAGGAGTAACTGTGATTGGTATGTAAAACAAATTTTTAAAAAATTAATAATAAAAAAGTTAAAAAACAATAACAACAAAAAGAGATGAATGGTAGAAGCACCTTGAGGAGCACTAAAAGGCTGGAGTTGAAGGCGGGGGATGACCCTAAAGCTGGAGAAGAGGAATGAACGCCATTGCTGCATTTGGATTGAGCCTTGAAGGACAGCAGATATGTCCTCTTTACCTAAATGCTACTCTACCCTTACCTTTTCAAAATCCAGCTCACCCCTCCAACGTCCGGACAAGCTCTGTGCCATCTGGAAAGGCATTCCTGGAGACATACCAGTGCCTGTTCCTGCTTTCTGTCCACTCTGAACTAGAAGTCTCTCCGTGCTTCGCTTGTCCCAGCACTAACATCCTTGCTTGTACTGTATTATCAGTTATATGATAGACTCATGCAGACAGCTCTCAGCAATCCACATTCCTGATAGCCTCTAGCATGGCCAGTATCATAGGTCCCAGAGAGTGTCTATAACAAATGAACACATGACTTCATCTGCCCTTCTCTGGCCCGTGGTTTCATTTCCCCGCCCCTTCTTCAAAGGAACAATCCAAGCAATTGTTCTATCTGTCGCAGGACTTAGAAAAAATACATAAAGAAGCTTTACTTTATGCTCAATGAAAAGATTCAGTGCATAACCTTGTAGCTTTCATGCTGGTCTTTTTAAAAATAGAACTATATGTAACTCAGAAGAAAAGCTTTACTCAGAACCTTACTGTCACATTGTCACACAGCTCCCCATGAGCAAGAAAGAAGGAAGCTGGACTCGACCCTGATGACTGACTTTAGTTTTATCATGGAACTTCAGTTGTACTAAGACTGTTTGTCCCTGACATATTCTGACCCAATCTTGTTATTCTTAGATAAAACAACCCATAGAAATCATTCTAAAGGTATTATGATGCCTCTCAAAATGGTTATAAGGAAATGGGTACAATCACTGATATCCCTTGATTAAGTATACTTGAAGCAACTCCACTATTGGTACAAATATAAATCAAACTGTAAGATTAATTTATTTTTAACTCCTCTAGGCCTACATCATTAGAATAAAATATCCTAGTTTCTTTAATAATCTTGAGTCCTGAAGTAAATAAACAATTACTTCGGCAGAAAATTGGGATAACACACAAAAAGGTTTTTACAAGTTGTAATTATTAGCAAAATTATATAATAGTGTAAATTAAGTTTTGTAGTCAGTACTTGGAACAGAAATAAAAATTTAGTTTTAACCTATCAACTCATTTATACATCATCTGTTCATACCAGTGTAAGCATATGCATGTGCTACCTTAGTGATTTGGATAAATGTGCAATTCTTCACATCCTTTCAGCCTCAACCCATTCCATATTTATTACCACCCAATGTATATCATTCATTACACCCTGGATTTGGCCAGCTTTATGTATTTAATGGCAGAGTCTTAGGTTAAACAGTGTGCCCTTCCTTTTAGGTGGGACTACTTATTAAAATGTACTTATTGTATACACACATAAAATGTCAAAGGAGTTAGTGACTGTGGGGCTACTTTTGGAAGAACAATAAAATGAAACAAAAAACACTAACACATAGAAGTATAGTGGGGAGAACTGGGGACTAAAAGTTAAAGAAGGCTTGGAGATAAGAGATAGCGAAGAGGAATGAGAATGGGCTAATCAAGCTCTTACATCTTGGCTTCAATGATGCCCGACTGTTGGTGACGGGAGGGCGCTTGTTGGTTCCTGGCCACTTAGCCCCAAAATAATCACACAGAAACTGTATTAATTAAATCACTGCTTGATCCATTAGTTCTAGCTTCTTATTGGCTAACTCTTACATATTAATTTAACCCATTTCTATTCATCTGTTTATAACCATGAGGATGTGGTTTACCAGGTAAAATTCCCAGCATCTGTCTCCAGTGGCTCAATGGCTTCTCTCTGACTCTGCCCTTCTTTCTCCCAACATTTAGTTTAGCTTCCCCCTCCCTGCTTACCTCTGCCCTGCTATTGGCTCAAAGCAGCTTCTTTATTCATTAACCAATAGAAACAACACACAGACAGAAGGACCTCCCACACCACCCAACCTTAATTAAAGAGGCTGAGTCTGTCATTGCAGAAAATTGAGGTTTGAGGAAGTAGGAATGTTAGAATGGATGTATTATATAGAATCAGAGAACTTATATCTTGACTATTTTTCCAGAAAGACTCAAAGTAATGTCCCTTCATCCAGGCCTCTGGGAATCCACTGGTGAAAGACCCATAACATCTCTGAGACTCACTGTGGCAGCTGTCCCCTTCAGGTCAAAGTTAAAAACATTGCATGCTACTGTGGGACTGACTGGCCAGCCATACCAGTAACCATTAACAGTCTACAATGGCAGGAGGTGGGCAGCATTTTACCATCATAGGTAAGGCTGATAGCATTACCACAATGCAAAATAAGGCCAGTTCTCAGAGGTCTGGTGTTATTAGAAGCAGTACCATATAAAAAGTAACAGTTGTATTTCTACTAGTAGAACAAGAATCCTCAAACAGAATTCTCCTCTCAGTTGATGATTTGGAATCAATCAGGATCCCTCAGTGGGGCTTCAGATCTAAGTCAGCTCACAGGCCCCAGCCCATTGGCTGACAGGGAAGCTGGGAAAACTTGAGAGATTTCCTTTATCCTTCCTAAGTGTTACCTAAAGCCAATTACAGGTTGTTCATTATTTGGCAAAATGTAATTCCCAGAACCTATAAGGACGATTGGACATAGGATCTAATACCAGAAGAATGAAGTATGATCATAGCTAGTGAGTAGGTGAGGGGATCTAATATTGGGAGACCCAAAATATGATCATGGCTCTTTCATTAAATATATAGATTGATGGAAGTTGGGTAGAAAATGCACTTCTATCCCAAGCTCTTTTCCTTTATGTCCGATCACCGGTCCTGTGGTTATTTTTCTGCTCTCCAAGTATATAGCTGGGCTCTGTGTGACTAGCAGATATCAGGACTTTTACTTTGTTTTCCTGAACAGGGAATTATGAATCAATTTAAAATAACCAATGTAGCTCTGTGAGTTTGAGGTCAGCCTGGTCTACAAAGCAAGTTCCAGGACAGCCACAGCTGTTTACACAGAGAAACCCTGTCTTGAACTCCCCCCTATACACAAAATGTAAACATCCTCCCCACATGGTATTCTTATCCAGTGGGAATGTTTTCCCTGGAAAACTAGTTACAGCCTTAAGCCTGGTTGTGAGAGCCCAAAAAAGCAACCAAGTGGCAACTTTAATCACTGTTGCTGTGTTAAATGTGTTGTCCCTACTAGAGAGGGCATGCAGACTCTGGTGTTTGACCTGTTGTTAAAAGCTGGCCAGTGATATGCAGTGGGCCCTTCTTAATCCTATCGGGGTTAGGATTAAGATTGCAGAAACAATGTGTTTACATTTGATTAAGGTA